>NC_080782.1:24464280-24774900 GCF_028018385.1 Neofelis nebulosa
CTGAAGGTGTACGTGAAGAAATAATAGCTGAGAACTTCCCTGATCTGGGGAAGGAAAAAGGCATTGAAATCCAAGAGGCACAGAGAACTCCCTTCAGACATAACTTGAATCGATCTTCTGCACGACATATCATAGTGAAACTGGCAAAATACAAGGATAAAGAGAAAATTCTGAAAGCAGCTAGGGATAAACGTGCTCTAACATATAAAGAGAGACCTATAAGACTCGTGACTGATCTCTCTACTGAAACTTGGCAGGCCAGAAAGGAATGGCAGGAGATCTTCAATGTGATGAACAGAAAAAATTTGCAGCTGAGAATCCTTTATCCAGCAAGTCTGTCATTTAGAATAGAAGGAGAGATAAAGGTCTTCCCAAACAAACAAAAACTGAAGGAATTCGTCACCACTAAACCAGCCCTACAAGAGATCCTAAGGGGGATCCTGTGAGACAAAGTACCAGAGACATCGTTATAAGCATGAAACCTACGGACATCACAATGACTCTAAACCCATATCTTTCTATAATAACACTGAACATAAATGGACTAAATGCGCCAACCAAAAGACATAGGGTATCAGAATGGATAAAAAAACAAGACCCCATCTATTTGCTGTCTACAAGAGACTCATTTTAGACCTGAGGACACCTTCAGATTGAAAGTGAGGGGATGGAGAACTATTTATCATGCCACTGGAAGTCAAAAGAAAGCTGGAGTAGCCATACTTATACCAGACAAACTAGACTTTAAATTAAAGGCTGTAACAAGAGATGAAGAAGGGCATTATATAATAATTACAGGGTCTATCCATCAAGAAGAGCTAACAATTATAAATGTCTATGCACCGAATACAGAAGCCCCCAAATATATAAAACAATTACTCACAAACATAAGCAACCTAATTGACAAGAATGTGGTAATTGCAGGGGACTTTAACACCCCACTCACAGCAATGGATAGATCATCTAGACACACAGTCAATAAAGAAACAAGGGCCTTGAATGATACATTGGATCAGATGGATTTGACAGATATATTTAGAACTCTGCATCCGAAAGCAACAGAATATACTTTCTTCTCGAGTGCACATGGAACATTCTCCAAGATAGATCACATACTGGGTCACAAAACAGACCTTCATAAGTATACAAGAATTGAGATCATACCATGCATACTTGCAGACCACAATGCTATCAAGCTTGAAATCAACCACAGGAAGAAGTCTGGAAAACTTCCAAAAGCATGGAGGTTAAAGAACACCGTACTAAAGGATGAATGGGTCAACCAGGCAATTAGAGAAGAAATGTAAAAATATATGGAAACAAATGAAAATGAAAATACAACAATCCAAACGCTTTGGGATGCAGCGAAGGCAGTCCTGAGAGGAAAATACATTGCAATCCAGGCCTATCTCAAGAAACAAGAAAAATCCCAAATACAAAATCTAACAGCACACCTAAAGGAAATAGAGGCAGAGCAGCAAAGACACCCCAAACCCAGAAGAAGAAGAGAAATAATAAAGATCAGAGCAGAAATAAACAATATAGAATATAAAAAAACTGTAGAGCAGATCAACAAAACCAAGAGTTGGTTTTTTGAAAAAATAAACAAAATTGATCATCCTCTAGCCAGCCTTCTCAAAAAGAAAGGGAGATGACCCAAATAGATAAAATCATGAATGAAAATGGAATTATTACAACCAATCCCTCAGAGATACAAGCAATTATCAGGGAATACTATGAAAAATTATATGCCAACAAATTGGACAACCTGGAAGAAATGGACAAATTCCTAAACACCCACACACTTCCAAAACTCAAACAGGAGGAAATAGAAAGCTTGAACAGACCCATAACCAGCAAATAAATTGAATCAGTTATCAAAAATCCCCCAACAAATAGGAGTCCAGGACCAGGTGGCTTCCCTGGGGAATTCTACCAGACATTTAAAGGAGAGATAATACCTATCCTTCTCAAGCTATTCCAAGAAATAGAAAGGGAAGGAAAACTTCCAGACTCATTCTATGAAGCCAGTATTACTTTGATTCCTAAACCAGACAAAGACCCAGTAAAAAAAGGGAACTACAGGCCAATATCCCTGATGAATATGGATGCAAAAATTCTCAATAAGATACTAGCAAATCGAATTCAACAGCATATAAAAAGAATTATTCACCATGATCAAGTGGGATTCATTCCTGGGATGCAGGGCTGGTTCAACATTCGCAAATCGATCAACGTGATACATCACATTAACAAAAAAAAAGAGAAGAACCATATGATCCTGTCAATCGATGCAGAAAAGGCCTTTGACAAAATCCAGCACCCTTTCTTAATAAAAACCCTTGAGAAAGTCGGGATAGAAGGAACATACTTAAAGATCATAAAAGCCATTTATGAAAAGCCCACAGCTAACATCATCCTCAATGGGGAAAAACTGAGAGCTTTTTCCCTGAGATCAGGAACACGACAGGGATGCCCACTCTCACCGCTGTTGTTTAATATAGTGCTGGAAGTTCTAGCATCAGCAATCAGACAACAAAAGGAAATCAAAGGCATCAAAATTGGCAAGGATGAAGTCAAGCTTTCGCTTTTTGCAGATGACATGATATTATACATGGAAAATCCGATAGACTCCACCAAAAGTCTGCTAGAACTGATACATGAATTCAGCAAAGTGGCCGGATACAAAATCAATGTACAGAAATCAGTTGCATTCTTATACACTAACAATGAAGCAACAGAAAGACAAATAAAGAAACTGATCCCATTCACAATTGCACCAAGAAGCATAAAATACCTAGGGATAAATCTAACCAAAGATGTACAAGATCTGTATGCTGAAAACTATAGAAAGCTTATGAAGGAAATTGAAGAAGACATAAAGAAATGGAAAAACATTCCGTGCTCATGGGTTGGAAGAATAAATACTGTTAAAATGTCAATACTACCCAAAGCTATCTACACATTCAATGCAATCCCAATCAAAATTGCACCAGCATTCTTCTCGAAACTAGAACAAGCAATCCTAAAATTCATATGGAACCACAAAAGGCCCCAAATAGCCAAAGTAATTTTGAAGAAGAAGACCAAAGCAGGAGGCATCACAATCCCAGACTTTAGCTTCTACTACAAAGCTGTCATCATCAAGACAGCATGGTATTGGCATAAAAACAGACACATAGACCAATGGAATAGAATAGAAACCCCAGAACTAGACCCACAAATGTATGGCCAACTAATCTTTGACAAACCAGAAAAGAACATCCAATGGAAAAAAGACAGTCTCTTTAACAAATGGTGCTGGGAGAACTGGACAGCAACATGCAGAAGATTGAAACTAGACCACTTTCTTACACCATTCACAAAAATTGACTCAAAATGGATAAAGGACTTAAATGTGAAACAGGAAACCATCAAAACCCTAGAGGAGAAAGCAGGAAAAGACCTCTGACCTCAGCTGCAGCAATTTCTTACTTGACACATCCCCAAAGGCAAGGGAATTAAAAGCAAAAGTGAACTATTGGGACCTCATGAAGATAAAAAGTTTCTGCACAGCAAAGGAAACAACCAACAAAACTAAAAGGCAACCAACGGAATGGGAAAAGATATTTGCAAATGACATATCGGACAAAGGGCTAGTATCCAAAATCTATAAAGAGCTCATCAAACTCCACACCCGAAAAACAAATAACCCAGTGAAGAAATGGGCAGAAAACATGAATAGACACTTCTAAAGAAGACATCCAGATGGCCAACAGGCACATGAAAAGATGCTCAACGTCGCTCCTCATCAGGGAAATACAAATCAAAACCACACTCAGATATCACCTCACACCAGTCAGAGTGGCCAAAATGAACAAATCAGGAGACTATAGATGCTGGAGAGGATGTGGAGAAACGGGAACCCTCTTGCACTGTTGGTGGGAATGCAAATTGGTGCAGCCGCTCTGGAAAGCAGTGTGGAGGTTCCTCAGAAAATTAAAAATAGACCTACCCTATGACCCAGCAATAGCACTGCTAGGAATTTATCCAAGGGATACAGGAGTACTGATGCATAGGGGCACTTGTACCCCAATGTTTATAGCAGCACTCTCAACAATAGCCAAATTATGGAAAGAGCCTAAATGTCCATCAATTGATGAATGGATAAAAAATTGTGGTTTATATACACAATGGAGTACTATGTGGCAATGAGAAAGAATGAAATATGGCCCTTTGTAGCAACGTGGATGGAACTGGAGAGTCTTATACTAAATGAAATAAGCCATACAGAGAAAGACAGATACCATATGTTTTCACTCTTATGTGGATCCTGAGAAACTTAACAGAAACCCATGGGGGAGGGGAAGGAAAAAAAAAAGAAAAAAAAGAGGTTAGAGTGGGAGAGAGCCAAAGCATAGGAGACTCTTAAAAACTGAGAACAAACTGAGGGTTGATGGGGGGTGGGAGGGAGGGGAGGGTAGGTGAAGGGCATTAAAGAGGGCATCTTTTGGGATAAGCACTGGGTGTTGTATGGAAACTAATTTGACAATAAATTTCATATAATAAAAAATAAATAAATAAAATTTTTAAAAAAGAGTATATTGATAATGATGAAAAATAATAAAATGAAAAAAAGGGTAATAAAATAAACAAGTGAAAAAAGCTCATAATTGGGAAACTAACTTTATTAAACCAATTTTATAGTAACAACAATAAAATCATGCAAAATTAAAAAAACAACAATCAGGAATTTTAGTACTTTTCCTAATGAATTTGTTATATCTATTTAAAACTATGATGTTTTTTATTTCAGTAAGATCTACTGACAACAATGCATCAGTTTGGATGATTATATAATTAATACTAAATTTCAATGAATAATTTATGAAATGTTTTTAACTTTGGTCTAATTAGTCTCATTAAGCAGCAGTTGGACAGAATCTTGAAGTTACTGAATTGCTCTAAGTTAAGAAAAATACCTTAAAAGAAAATTCCCTTCTATTAGTTGATGAATTTGTGGCAAAGATTGGTAAGAAAAGTACACTGACTAGAAGTTTTATTTTAAAGACGTAAAAAATATATAAAGATTTCTAAATATAATACAAAGATTTTATCATATCTTTTTTCACTGATATTTCCCAATTTTTAGCATTTAATGACATTTTTCATATACAAACAAATACAGACACATACGATATCATCAATTGGTCTTTTTCTGAATCATTTGACAGCAAGTTGTTAATACTTTAGTGTTTTCCCCCAAAACAAAGACATTCTCCTAATCGTCCTCATGTAATCTTCCAATTGGGGAAATCAGTGTTGATACGTACTAGTATCCAATCCACAGACCGCATATGTGTTTTTCACTGGTCCCAACAAGATATTTTCCTTATGGTTCAGTATACCATAAAGTACAGATTACATTTAATTGTCCTTTCTCTCATTTTCCTCAAAATGGAATTGTCCCTCAGTTTTTTTCAATTTTCCTGTACCCATTATTTAAAGAATGCAGACCTATTCTCTATATCAAATCTTTCAACTTGGATCCATCCAATGTTTCTTCAATACAAGAGTTCTGATGAAGCCATGCTTCTTTTGCAAGAATATCACCAAAATTATGCTGTTCCTGATGCATCATATCCATGGACACTGGTGACCTATCTCATCAGAAGTGGTGTTAACCTTGAGTATTCAGAGGCACTTGGGTGGTTCAGTCAGTTAAGCATCTGATCCTTGATCTTAACTCAGGTCATGATCTCACGGTGTGTGAGATCTAGCCCCTTTGTGCTGATGTCACAGAGCCCACTTGGGATTCTCTCTCTGCCTCTCTCTCTGCCATTCCCTCAAAATAAATAAACTTAAAAATAAACAAATAAAAAAAATCTTGAGCACCTGGACATATTGGTTTTCTTCAGGTCTTTTCACTAAAATGTTACCATTTTCCCTTTTGAAACTGAATATTATTATTGTGGGGGAAATATCCTAATATTAAACCAATTTCCTGTTCTTCAGTTCCTCATCAAACCACCCATGCACCTTGGCCTCTATTGACAACTATCATCTAAATCAATAATCACTGAGATAATTGCCAAATGGAGATTTTCTATTTCAGTCATTTTTATACATATTTCTTTCAATTGGTATTTTGCTAAAGAATCTTCCTTTAAATTTATTATGGGCTGAATTGTGTTATCATAAAATTTCTTGTTGAAATCTTAAGCTTCAATATTTCAGAAGGTGACATTATGTGTGGATAGGATATTTAAAGAGCTAACTAAGTTAAAATGAGTTCATATAGGTGAGTCCTAATCCAATGTTACTGAGATTATATCAATATATAGATACTGTGTATACACACACACACACACACACACACACACATACACATACTACAGATAGTATATATATGTATATATATATATGTATATATATATATATATACATATATATATACACACTCATATATATATATACATACTCATTGAGTATATATATATATATATATATATATATATATACACACACACACACACACACACACACACACACACCAATATTATACAGACATTTCACACAGGGAAAATTAAAGATCAAGGGAGAAGACAGCCATCTACAAGCCACCAAAGAGAGAGGCCTCAAAAGAGACCAACCTTGCCAATACATTGATCTCGTACTTGTAGCTTCTAGAATTATGAGAAAATAAGTGTTTGTGATTTAAACCACCCAGTCTGTAATACTTTGTTATGGCAGCCCTGGCCAACTATGAAATCATTGATTCTTATTTTATCCAATGGAATTAAATCGATTAGTATCATTATTTATTCTGATGCTTAACTGAAACCAGTTCCCTTTCAAGGCAGTTCCCTTTCAAATGAGTTTTGACATGTCTCTACTGTTGCTTAAACATTTCCTTTAATTTTCATTTCTACTCCAGTCCTCCAGATTACTTTATAATCTAGATTTAAAAAAAAACTTGTTTATCCACTGGACTACAAAATCTTTTTAATTTGTCCCTTGAAAAATAGGCACCATTGATGCTAAAGAGGCTTAAATGGCATGGCCCCTTCTCTGTCGATTTCTAAGTAATAGTAAGTGAGATGTGCCTTTCTTTCTTAAACCCAATCTCTCAAACACTTACCTATTCTTTTTTTTTAATGTTTATTTATTTTTGTGAGACAGAGAGTGAACGAGGGAGGGGCAGAGAGAGAGGGAGACAGAGGATCTGAAGTGGGCTCTGTGCTGAACAGCAGAGAGCCTGATGCGGGTTTGAACTCACAAACCATGAGATCATGTCCAGAGCTGAAACCAAGAGTTGGACATTTAACTGACTGAGCCACCGAGGCACCCCAGACGCTTACCTATTCTAATTATCATTAAACTAATGTTCATTGAGTGCCTACTATGTTAAAGAAATGATGGCAGGAACAGTAAAATATTATTACTTATCTCAAGTTGCTCACAGTTTTGTGGAGAGAATTGAAATAGAGTCCCAAGATTTGCGGGAAGAAACAAATACAGAAAAATAAGCAATGCTAAATGCTGCAGGGAAAATAAGTGGTATTAAAAACTTAGACATGTCCTTGAGGATAATTTCCATAGTCTGTCTATGGTTTTCATATATCATGTTTTATTTTTGCTTCCTGTCTGTGTCTTTCAGTCTTCCATTGAATTAATCAAACTTTTGTTCTATTTTTTCCTCCTTTCCTTGTTTGACATTGTGGCAAAGAGAGCTGTTGTGCTGGCCTTGTGCTGCAGTAACTGTTCTCTTCCATAGTAATATATCCTCCGATGTTTAGATAAGTGAACAGTCACCCAAAGACCACAGTGCAAGTCTATGTTACTGAGCCATTGGACTAAAGTCTTGCCAAGGAGACTGAAGCTAAAGCATCTTGTGCAGGCTTCCTTCAAAGGCAAATGAAGTGCCCTGTGCCCCACCTCTTTATTTTTCCTTCCCTAATTCTTGCTGGATGGACTATAGTGTACATTTGGAAGTGGACCCAATACCTGAGGCCATAGGGTGAATTGAAAATCCTGGATATGGAGGACAAGAGAGAAGGGAATTAGTTCCCTGGGGAAGGAGTAGAACAGATCCATCAAAGAGCTCTGAACTGTCTAACTGTAGACATTCATATGAGAAAAAGAAATATCATCCTTGCTTAAACCATTGCTAGTTTGAGTTTCTTTTACTCTCAGCCAAAACTAATCATGGTAACACATTTTAAAGAACATATGAACATATCTCTCAAAGCAAGCCACCTCACTGTGATTTTACTTCCTTCTATCACTCCCACCCCATACTCTACGTCTAGCTACTAGATCAGTAGAAAAACATGTATTCTTTTAAATGTTTATTTGTACAAAAATGAGCTAATTTATTTGCTTAACATTATGTGTGTGTTTAGTCTATTTTCTTTCTTTCGGTTCTATCTATTCATCTTTAAGGAAGTACATTTTCTAGAGACTTTCAGGGAGAGTCTGGTGGAGTTAAATTTGTTAAGTATTTTACTGACTGTTTTAGTCACCATTCAACTTGTGGGGTACAAAACAATTTGGAGGTGGAATTTACACAATCATGTTTTCCTTTAAAATTTTTTTAGAGGGGCACCTGGGTGGCTCAGTCGGTTGGGCATCCGACTTCGGCTCAAGTCATGATCTGGTCCGTGAGTTCGAGCTCCGTGTCCGGCTCTGGGCTGACAGCTCAGAGCCCGGAGCCTGTTTCAGATTCTGTGTCTCCCTCTCTCTCTGCCCCTCCCCTGCTCATGCTCTGTCTCTCTCTGTCTCAAAAATAAATAAATGTTAAAAAAATTTAAAAAAATAAAAATTTTTTAGAATCTGCTCATTGTTTTCTTAATATTGATGAAACTAATTGTGAAGTCAGTCTGATTCTTATTGCTCTGTAGGTAACTTACGTCTTCACTCTGCTATAGGATTTTCTGTCTTGAAACAAATTATCACAATGTTTCAAAATAGGCAGGTTTTTTCTTATAATCTGAGGATCCTTTCCTTCTTAACATTGTAGGACACTCCCAGCTTTCATGTCTTCCATACCTGCATTGTTATCTTTATATTTATTCTCTACTCCAAAATTCTGCCGGAAAGAGGTTAGCACCTCTGTATCTCGTCTTACCACTTTTCTTCTCCTATTTACTTTGCATTTTATCCCAGGATGCTACATGCTGAGGAAATTCCTCCGTCTAATTTTCCACATCATTAATTTTTGTTCAGCTATATGCATTCTACTACTTAACCCACGTATTGATTT
Source organism: Neofelis nebulosa (assembly GCF_028018385.1). Taxonomy (NCBI): domain Eukaryota; kingdom Metazoa; phylum Chordata; class Mammalia; order Carnivora; family Felidae; genus Neofelis; species Neofelis nebulosa. Next base: position 24,473,525 of record NC_080782.1, read on the forward strand.
TTTTTAATTCAGTAATTATATTTTTCATTTCCAAGATCTCCAATAAATTCTTCTATTAACTGCCAATTCTTTACATTGTAGATGCGGCACCCTAACTTAAATCTCTGAACGAATTCATCGCACTTACTTTCAATATCCATTTTTCTTTGGGCCTGAAAATTTGTTGCCTCTGATGGTCCTGGCACACACCTCAATGATTTGGTAGGTATTTGCTCAGAGCTCATTTTTGCAGTTGAGAATACCCACAAGAGTGTGTGCTGTCATTCCTTGTGATTTCCACTTGGTGAACAGGAATAAATACTTCTGGTTCATGTGTTCAGGTCTTTGAGAGTAAGAAATGGATAAGATGTCTGATAGGATTCAATCTCAAAAGCTATTCTTTGGTCTTAATATCTCACAACATTTTCAACCATGCAGGGACAGTTTTTTCCACAAAATTGGGAAAAAAAAACCACTTCTACTATTTATGGACTATTTATACTCCAAGTGCAAACAGCCCTTCTCTCAATCAAACATATCTTTTTATATATTTATAAACCACTCCTGTTGGGTAACTTTCAGAACGCTTTCACTGAGACCTCACAGAAACTCATAGACTGGATTGTGTGGAGAGTGATTAACTTTTGAAGAAGGGATGGTTAAATTTCATGACAAATTGATTTCTTTTCTTATGACAATTTAGCTACTGGATGAAGTGTAATGTTTTGTCGAACACTCCACATAAAACAAAAAACAAAACAAAACAAAAACAGGCAAACTTAAAAATGTGCTAATCGCCTAACTAATATCCCCCAAATGAAATCAAACTCCTACAACATTAGTACTTTAACACCCTATAAAATTTCCTCTCACATTGCAAGTACGAGGAAATTTCAAAACACGGATGAACTAAAGATTATGCGCTAACATCAACAGCTGTTCTTAGGGAAGAACATGGATACATATATATATTTTATCAGTATACACACTGGCCTTCATGTCTCTGACATGTTTTGATGAGCAGGTAGAATTAATGCCACATACTTCTACAGTAATATTACAGTTTGTAAATAGTCCTTCCTTCCTCATTGCACATACACAGACTTGACATTTTATCTATTTATGATTTTCTGTGCTTCATCTTGCATTCTTTCTCTCTTTTTCCAGTGAGATGAAAATAATGAATAATGAATGATGAATGAATGAAATGAATAATTTCATTTTTTAAATGTTTATGTATAAATTCACAGAAAGCAAAATGTACACCATATATATACACACATATATATACACACATATATATACACACACATATATATATACATACACACACACACACACACACACACACACACACACACAGGCTTTGATGAGTTTTGACAAGTATATAAGTCAAAGTAACCAGCACCACCTCTCCTTTACCCCAGATAGTTCTCTCATGCATCTTTTATTGTCAGTGGGCTGCACCCCAATAGTCACTATTCTGATACCTACCACCGGAGTGAGTTTTATCTGCCATAGCCTTATGTAAATGGCATCACAGAGAGTGTATTTTTCCTGTGCCTGGTAGTTTTGCTAAGAATACTGATTTGAGATTAATTCACATTTTGCATATAATAGTCGTTGATTCTCATTTATTGCTTAATGATATAACAACACAATTTTTTACTCATTCATATATTGATGGACATTTGTTTTGCTTTGTTTTGTTTTTTTGTTTTTTTTTCCCAATTTTGGGTATTACAGATATAGCCACTATGAATTTCACATAGAAGTTTTTGTGCAGATGCGTGTTCCTTTCTCTTGGGTAAATATACTGGAGAATTACTGATCAAATAAGTGTATGTAACTGTATAAGAAATTGCCAAACTGCCTTCCAAAATGACTATTTTACTTGATTCTCCCTCCAGCTTAATAACATTAAACATCATTTCATGTGTTTGTGGTCCATCAGGATCTCTCCTTTCCTACATTATCTACTCAAATATTTTGTCCATGTTTATATATTATTTGTTTTACATTTTTATTATTTAATTGTAAGAATTCTTTATAGATTCTGGATTGAAATCCTTGGTCAGATATATATCTTGTGATATTTTCCCCATGTACGTGGCTTAGCTCTTCATAATTCTAATGTTGCCTTTTAAAGGTATATTTTTAATAATGTCTAATTCATATTGTGTTGTTATTCTTTGCCTACTCCAAGTCTCAAAGGTTTAATCTTTTGTTTTCTTCTAATTTTTTAAAATAGTTTTAACTTTTAAATTTTGATCTACGATCCATTCCAAATTAATTTTTCTCTGCAGTGTAAGGAAGAGTTCATGTTTACTTTGTTTTTGATATGCATTTTCAAATGTTCCAAAATCATATGCTATAAAATCTACTATCCATTACTCATTTTCTCTATTATTCATCTACCTGTATGTGATCTCCACCTTGTTTTGACTGCTGGAGCTATACAGTTAGCTTTGAAATCAGATTAGTGCAAGTTCCCCTCCACCCTTTTTCTTTTCAGATTGTTTTGGCTGCCAAATCACTTATTTCTGTTAGCGACTTTTCTGTAGATTCTTAGTATTATTGTCTTTTGTTTATAAAAACAACTTTACTTTCTTTTTCCTAACCTTTATGACTTTATGCTTTTTTGCTAGCCTTAGCTGTTGGTTAGGATGTCTACTACAAGACTGACTAAAGTCAAGACATTAGACATCTCTGCCTGGTTTTGGATCTTTGGAGAATAATGTTCAATATTTCACTCTTAAATATAACATTAGCTGTAGGTTTTTCATAGATGGTCTTTATCAGATCAACTAAGATCCTTTCATTATTAATGTAATGAGACCTTGTATCATGAATTAATGTAAACTTTGTTAAACACATTTTTCTATGCCCACTGAGATTATATCATTTTTTCCTGTTAACATATTCAATTACATTGATTTTTGAATAGGAAATAAGTCCTGTCTTGCTGGGATAAACCGCTTTGGTCATTTTAATAAATATTTTTATGTGATACATATACTTTCTCTATATATTTCTTTTTTTTTTTTTTTTATTTATTTATTTATTTATTTATTTATTTATTTATTTTTTAATATATGAAATTTACTGTCAAATTGGTTTCCATACAACACCCAGTGCTATATATTTCTTTATATAACCTATATACTTCTCTCTCTGTGATTTCTCTCTATATGTTTTTAATACATATGATTTCTGGATTCAAGTCACTAAAATTTTGCAAGTTTTTACATGAAGATTAATAAGAAAGTTTAGTCTGTGCTAGAAAAATTCATCTGTAATTAGCTGTGTTCTTTTTTTATAATAGCCTTGTCAAGTTTTAGTATCAAAGATATCCTAGCCTCATAAATAATTTAAAAAGTGGTTTTTTTTCTTTTCTATTCTGAAAAAAAAATTATGTTAGACTGGCATTTTTTTCTCCATTAAAATTTGATAGAGTCAACTAGCAAACTTAACTTTGCATGGGCTATTTTAGTGGGAAGATTTTTGATAATACATTCAGTTTTTCTAATAAGTATATGGCTATTCAAATATTTTAATTATCCCATATAAGGTTTGGCAAGTTGCACCTTTTAAGGAAGTAGTCTATTTTATATAAATTGTTAGATTATCGTCACAAGCTATACATAATATTTCCTTATTATGTTGCCAATATCTAAATACTTTCTCATGGTGTCCTTTCTATAATCCCTGATTTTGATAATATGTGTTAATCTATTTTATTGGTTAACATGGCTACAGATTTTTCATTTTTCTTAATCATTTTAAAGACCCACTTTTTACTTGTTTACATTATTATTTTTTTCAAATGACTTGATTTCTTCTTTTTTTAAATAAAGACTTTCATTTACTTCTGTTGGGCTTGTCATCCTTTTTTAACTTCTTTAGGTGTAACCTCAAAACATTAACTTTTAAACAGTTCCTCTTTTCTAATAGTATTATTTTATTTTATTTTTTTAATGTATTTATTTTTGAGACAGAGAGCGAGCATGAATGGGGGAAGGGCAGAGAGAGAGGGAGACACAGAATCGGAAGCAGGCTCCAGGCTCTGAGCTGTCAGCACAGAGACCGACGCGGGGCTCGAACTCACGGACCGTGAGATCATGACCTGAGCTGAAGTCGGACGCTTAACCGACGGAGCCACCCAGGCGGCCCTAATATAATTATTTAAAGACATACTCTGTTTTAGATACCTTCCACAAATTCGGGTATGTTGTGTGTTCATTGTCATGTGATTAAAACATTTTCATTTTATCTTTGCAGTTTCTACTCACACCCACAGTTTATTTAGAAATGTTTTTCTTAAAGTCAAAATATTTGGTTATTTTGACATAACTTTTGTTTCTATTTTAATTCCACTGTAGACAGAAAATCTATTCTGTATGGCTTAAATCCTTTTAAATTATTGAGATTGTTTTATGGCCTAGCACATAGTAAATACTTACAGTTAGGGTTTGCCATATTTCTCTAACTCAATGGGACTTGATTCCACAATGCATTGAAGTGAGCAGGAGCTGAGATGTCTGGTCTACTCTCTCAGCTTTGTAGTGGTTCTTTCCCTCTCTGATTCTTTGAGAACTTGCTCACCCACACACAATTCTTGGATAAGCCACAAATTTGGGAGTTTTTGTTTAAGGTTATGGAGATTGTCTTTCTGTGGTTCCCTCATTGCTGGATTATCTCTATTCAATTCTCTCCAAATCAGTGCTCCTAACCGCCATTCTCTGACTCATTACACCAAAAAAAGACTCCAAATTTCTGCTTTATTTCTAGCCACTTTGTACCACAGAAACTTGGGGTGCCGTCAGAGCAAAGGTTTTGCAATCATAAATCACCCCATGTGATACTCTCCTTTCAAGGATCTAATTACATTCTGCCTGCTTGTAATCTGTTGTTCATTCTACTTAAAGCCTCTGAAAGGCTTTCAGTTTATTGTTTATAATTTGTTTGGAGTTCACAATGATTATTTGAGGTAAGATTAGTGTGGTAAATACCACTTGGCCTTTATGGAAGCCAAAACTTCCAAACTGAAAGTATCTTCTACTTGTCTAAATAATAAGGATTACAAGTTTTGAGCAATGATGACCTTCATTTTCATTCACTACAAAATGTTTTTAGGGGTGCCTGGGTGACTCAGTAGGTTAAGCATCCAACTCTTGACTTCAGCTCAGGTCTTGATCTCAGAGTCGTGAGTTCAAGCCCTGTGTTGGGCTCCATGACGGGCATGGAGCCAACTTTAAAAAAAAAATGTTTTTAAACCTACTTGAAGATTATTTGGCCTTTACAATTCTTATAGGTTTTTCCTTTATATCACTTCTCAAATGTCCTAGGTGAAATAGAAAGTCCTCTGAAATATGTGTGTGTGTGTGTGTGTGTGTGTGTGTGTGTGTGTGTGTGTTAATCTTTGTGATTCTCTTACTTGGTAAGTGCATTAAACCCATGTAGAAATATTAGTGTAACTGGGGAAAATCTTATCAAGCAAATACTACGAGTTAGATATCCCATGGATACGTAAGGAGTGGAAATCTGTTTGAAATCTCTATGCAGTTCTTGTGGTAGATGACAGAAAATGACAGTGTTTTGAGAAACCAACTTGCAGGTCAGGAATAATATTTTGCATTGGAAAATAACAAAATCTCACTCATGGAACGTTAATGACACTTTCTTAGGTAAGAAATATCCAAAACAATGTCCTTAAATCAACAGTTAAAGCTTTTTTTTTAAAGCATAGCAAGACTACTTTCAAAATTGAAAGACTACATATATGGCAGATACTTTACTAAGTTACAGCATCCAGTTAGAGATTTAGCAAACTTGATTTATTTTTTTCAAGGTGGGGCCATCTTGTAGAATAATAAAATAATTTATTTCATGACATCCACAGAAATAAGTCTAGATTTTAGGGTTTAATTAATAAATTTAAGCTTACATGATTTCATTTTCTGTAGGTTTACCTTTTGCTGTTTTGATTATGACGGTGAACTGTTTTCTGCATGATGCAATAAAATATAGAATTCAGATGAATACTCATTCAAAAGTATAATAAGATGTCTAACTAATAACTAGAACATAGCAATAAAGGTCAAACATTTACTATCAAAAATGAAACTTTTAAATTTCATATATTGGAAAAAAAATGAAACTTTTACTCAAAATCTCTGTTCTTGATAATTCCTAGTCCAGGTGGGAGGTCTATGTTAATTAAAATTTTGATGTTTCATATCTCTGAATGATCACTACAATTAAAAATGCAGATAGGAAATAAAGATAGGAATAAAAATTTGAAAATGAGATGTCACCTAGACCACTAAGCAATCACAAAGACAGTTAATAATCAGTTTTCTGGAGATCAGAAACCAGTATGGTTCATGGGAAATTAAGAAACTTTTTGTTTTATATTGTCAATATGCTTGAATTTATATACTGAAATCTAGAGCACAAACCATCCACTACTTTGTTCTAAAAGAACAATCTGACAAATTTATATTTAAAAAGTGAGACAAAAATAACTTTTGTTTTTCATTGCAACATTTAGCAATTTGGCCATAGTTCAGATCCTTACTAACACAGTATTAACTAAAAGTGGATTTAGTATGAAACTAATATAGTATAAGCTTCAGTTTTTACAGGATGGGCTCTTACAATGTGTTCACATGTTCATCTAATTTGCAAAACTTTCAAATGTGAGTTAATTTATTTGCAATAGATTAACACTATCGTCTTTTTCTACTTTGACCTCTCTCTTTATCAGTCATCCTCTCAGATTGGTGTTAGGCTACAGGACACTTCAGGCATCAGGCTTAAAGTGATGTTGAGTAGGGGATAAATTTGATTTTAGATTAGGGTGAGTATTTCCTCTTATACAAAAGTGAAGATAATAATGCTTTTCATTGCTACATTATCACTCATTGGAAGAAATAATTTATATATAAATACATATATAGTATATATATATATTATAATTATAATAGTATATATTTTATATTATATATTTACTATATATATAATATATATTAACATTGCATGATTGATGATTGCTATATATTCCTTTACAAACAACCAGTGAAATAAGATTATAAAATTACAAGTATTACTACAAAGAATTATATTTCTAAAACAATAATATACTATTTATTGACATGTATTCATGTATTAATTATAAAATGATGGCATTGATTTGCCTCAGCTTCAGAATGTTTTAAGGAACCAAAATGGCCAAGAAAAATCAAACCATGGACCACCTAATATTCCTTAATATAAAGCATTATCATTCTTGATATTACTGTGGTCTTCTTACCCCTCCAAATTAGCAACATGATTTATGCACTCTTTTAGATTATATTAGTTGCTACTTCCAGACTCAAAATGGAGGCTGAAGTAGTTGAAAAATAATACTGAGTACTAAAAATACTGTTTGAAAACCTGAGATTTTTTTTTTTCAAAATGGGTCAGCAAACACAATTCACCTTTTAGTACAAATGAGTGTTGGAACTGTTCCCACTTGAGTGACATTAGCATTATCTTTGACTGTGATGATAATTAGATCTGTGTTCTATCCTGAGGTCCTACATCTGGTAAATTATTTTCTTGACTGAGTTAGATTCCAGTGTCAGCAAGGACAACAGAAGGCATTCCATGCCTCAGGGAATCTCATCTGGCCACTTCTCTTTGACCTGTGAACTCCTACACAGTAGTGTCTTGTACTTGCACCAAGCTGCCCAACTGTGTTTTAGATCCATTTGTGACCTTTACTAAGTCATTGAATATGAATAAGAAGTTAACAGGGGCTCTCATATTTATAGATATGTAACCGGTTCATTGCGTAAGTGACTGAGATCATTTATACAAGCGTTCATTAAACTATATTTGAGAATACCTCACTGCTTGAGATTGAGAAGGGATAAATTTAAATATGATTATTAAGAGTAAATAAAATGACAGAAAGAGTTATCTAACTCTATATTCATATAATAGACTATTTACAGAAAATATAAGGTTTTCTATGGCTCCTCTATACCTCCAGAAGTTTGCCAATATTATAGTGAGATCCAGAGGAATTGATTATTTATCCATGATCTTGGCAACATCCTTGGGAAGGACAAATAATCAGCTCCTCTGGATCTTATTGTAATATTGACAAATGTTTGTTTTATTTTTTAATTGAAAATGAGTGGAGGATATCTTTCTATTATCTATCTATCTATCCTCTATCTATTGAATATAATACAAACTATGGTTTCCAGAATTCCTCAATAGGCTTTCAACACAATAATTTGTTCATAGATATGCCACGACCAGTAATATCTGAACAAAGGATTCACTTAATACAAGAGGCTGCCACTGAATGGTCCCATGATAGAATATGAAATGGAAAATCCAACTACTAAGTATAATGGACATTGGATTGGTTCTCTTAAAAATATTATTCAGGGGCACCTCGGTGGCTCGGTCCATTAAGCATGGGATTCTGGCTCAGGTCACCATCTCACAGCTCATCGATTCAAGCCCTGTATTGGGCTCTGTGCTGACAGCTCAGAGCCTAGAGCCTGCTTCGGATTCTGTGTCTCCCTCTCTCTCTGCCCCTTCCCTGCTCACACTCTCTCTCTGTCTCTCTCTGTCAAAAATAAACAATTTTTTTTTAATTTTTGCAAAATTTTTTTAAATTTTGCAAATCCTTTGCAAAAACAGACACTTTATTTGGATAGCCAACATTTCTTTCTCATGTTCAGTAACTCCTCCAGAATTAATCCACATTTTGGAGTCAGAAACAAGTTGTAGTATTTATAACACATAAAAGTCATGTCTAACTAATAGATTTCTTGAGTCATGAAGCATTTGGGGCCATTTCTATGATGAAAAGCCCGAATGAAATGTTAATTAGAAAGAGATAAAATACTTCTTTTGCTAAGACCCCCAAATACAAAGTTAGGTAAACAATATATGACTAAAACAAAAAGAATATGTTAGAAAATATAAAAATAAAACATATTGTTTTAAAAAGATACCTGTCTATGTGATTCTTCCTGCTACATTATAGAAAGCCCCCACTAGCAATGCTGTGATTAATTCAATTCACAAAATATTTTTGAACATTTTCTATCAGCAGGTAGTCTGCTAAGTAAATTTGAAGTATGATTATAAAGTAATTACTATAAATTATATCAAAAAAAATCTTTAGTCAGACCCTTAACCATTTGAAGCATGGAGGCAAGTTCAGGTTAGTCATCTTGGAGACAAAGATCTTTTTAAAAATGGGGCTAGGCGCCTGGGTGGCTCAGTCGGTTAAGCGTATGACTTCAGCTCAGGTCACGATCTCACGGTCCATGGGTTCGAGCCCCGTGTCAGGCTCTGGGCTGATGGCTCAGAGCCTGGAGCCTGCTTCCAATTCTGTGTCTCCCTCTCTCTCTGCCCTCCCCCCGTTCATGCTCTGTCTCTGTCTCAAAAATAAATAAACGTTAAAAAAAAAATTTAAAAATGGGGCTAACAAAGGATAAAAAAAAAAAAAAGATAACAGACATCAGAATAGAAGTATAGGCTACAATTTTGTATGTATTTTTTTCTATTTGATAATTTTGAAACCAAAGAAAGTGCAGAGTGGCTGCTGGAAAACTTGTTTATTATTGGCCAAGCAATGCTGAAAACACATGTTTCAAATATTGCACATGTGGTTCCATAATAAAGGAACTAACCCAATTTCTGACAATTAAGAAAATTCAAATTGTATTATTCCTCCACAGAAATAATCAGGTATGATGGGAAAACAAAAATGAAAGGATGAAATAGTCTAATACAATTTAAAATGGTTTCTGTACTTTGTGGTCCATGGACAATGGATTGAAGATTTCCTGGAGGTGTTACCTTTTCTCTGCATGAACTTTGGGAATTAAGGGGGGGGGGCGCTGATGAACAAAATCTTACAGATACTATTTAATGAATAATAATTTATGTTTTGTTGCATCATTTTTTTAGCAATTGAAAAATTACTTTTACCATAACAGTAGCATTAACATTAGGTAACATCCGGAAAGCATCTCTTAACCATTGAAGTTCTTATTCCTCTAGATTAAATCAACAAGCAGAGTCTAAATAGTTTGTTTCTTAGAACATTAGAAGATAAAATAATAAATATGGATGAAACATTTTTGGAAACATTACAAAACAAAGGGTTTGGTTGATTCATGTTTTAGTTGTAATCAGCAGTTGATTGGGGCAGGTTGCAAACTATCTAAGTGGACAGATGGATTCTATCCACCTTCTACTAAGTCCTTTGTTGTCCTTGTACTTTTCATGGGCAATCACAAGCAATTTCTCCTTGAATGGTACTGTTCAAACCAGATAATAATCTCTCTAGTCTACTCCATCTGGATATCATCTTTTATTCTCTTAGAAATAGACAACACCATTTTTATTAAAATCTTCACTAAGTTTCACCAGAACAAGTCTGTCATGATATAATGTCTATGATATAGTAGAATCTAAGTTTGTCCTAATAGTACAGAAGAAATATGGGCCTTATATGCCAACCGGATGGAGACCAAGTCACCTGACAACCACTAAACATGTGTATTAAAATGACCTAAAAAAAGAGTCCAGGTCATGAGTAACTTTTGATTGCTCAATAATAGCCCTATGCAACAGTGGTATCTCCACAGCTTATATAATTATACTAATTTTGTCTTTGGGGCCCAAAGCATGACCCAAGATTGGAGCAAACTTGGAATAACAAGCTGTTTAACCAAGATTATTGATAGGACCTATGAAAGAAAATACTATATTGGGCACATAACCTATATGGTTCCTCTAGTCCACCACTACGGTATGCAATGATCAACTTCTCTGGATTAATCTTTCTTTTATAGACATATAATAAGATCTTGCTCTATATACAGAAATTTATAAAATGTCTTCTGACTTAAGGCCATAAGTTTCCAGTGAATATAGATCTACAACAACTAGGATTCTCATATAATTGCATTACTCTCTTCTTCCAAGCCAATATCACAAATTCATGGAGCCTGAGGCCCCCTCATATCTGCTAGGAATAATATATAGCCCTACCAGCTACTTATATCACATAATTATTGCTGGCCTTTTTTAACACCCAGTGCCCATCCCAACCAGTGCCCTCCTCAACGCCCATCACCCATTTTCCCCTCTCCACCACCTGATTGCTGTCCTTTTATAACATAAGCAAGATAGGAAAAAATCTCATAAAAGTCAATAACCCTGACAAAACTATTGACAAAGGGACAGGATATATCCTGCCCGATGACTCTCCATATAATCTCCCTACATTGAAGATCTCCCATATGTTCGAATATCCATTAGTTGATTTACTTTAATTTAGTGTACTTGTCATTTACCTTATAAAGTAGTATCTAATTTTCTCCTAAAAAATAGATAATTCAAGTAGACATTCTGAAAGATAAATGAAATTTGCATTATGAGATGCTGAAAATCTAAAGCTATGTGAGAGGTAAATTACAAGCCTTAAACCTCCTTGCTATAGAAGAAAATTCTCTCAGTACAGTTAACCATGCTTGTCATATATTTGCCCTGGAATGACCATGCTACCCTGCAGCAGAGAATGAGAACCATTATATCAAAAGAGAGGGATTATAGCAGCTGTTCTGTGACCTCCGGGATAATCAGATAAGCTGCTCCCATTTAACTCTAGGGGACAAAGGGATGAAGTGTCCTAGAATTAAACTGAAAAGAATCTTAATATCAGGCCTGTCATCTAGGACAGAAGACCCACTTTGTCATATATGATCTTCTTCGGGGGGGGGGGGGACAAGTAACATAAAGTCACATTATTGAAATTTGTATTAAAATAAAAACAAAGGAGAAAAAGTTCAAGATGCATAGTTTAGTTTTGAATCCAAGATGCTGTTGATTATAAGATACAATGAGACTACCAAGATAACAAAGCAAAACCTTAAAGGTGCCTCTTAAAGGCAATGAACTATGGAAGCCAGAATGGCTGTGCCTTGCTAGAAATCTGTGGTCAGTTATAACATTCAATTAAAACTTGTGTTCATCAGGTCCCTTCTGCATTCATGAAAACAGAAGAGTGAACTGATGTTTTTTCCTACATTAGACAAGAGAGTCCTGAATATAATGAAAATAGGGACTCACTCACCTGACATCATAGGTCTGACTTTTCTGAAGGAATCTGTTACCGTAATCCAGTTTGGACATCTTGCATAAATAGCAACTGACTCATATAGAAAGCATGACACTTGAAGTATTTAAGACACAATATACTATTCAATAAATGATACTTATTCAATCACAAATATTTGGAGAAAAAAGTAGCTCTTTATACGTACAAATTAGTTAGATATTTACTATTGATATAAACGGGAATGAACATTATAAAACAAAAAATTATGACTTTTTATATTCTCTTATGGGATTAAAGTATAGCACAAATTCATTTTACTGTGTTTTCTGTATTTTTCATTTTATGTTGGATAAAAACAAATGTTTCAAGAAAAGTAGCAAAATTAGTCACACTTCAGACGTCTATAGCCCCAATACAAAAGAATAATTTTTTCTTTAATCAAATAAAGAGAAGACTGTAGGAGTATATAAGAAGTCTTTTGACTTTCTACCTCTGTATAAAAAAAAGATGCTTCATAGTATTTATACATCTGCAGGGGTGGTGTCTCTGAGTGAATTCCTAAGCAAAAACTAATGAGTGTTGAATTATCTGTCAGATGGAGAGAATCATACTGATTATTTCATATAACCAAAACTATCAGACTGAAGTTTTTAAAGCTGAAAATAATATAATTATATAGTTCTCTACTGAAGACTATTCAAAACTTATTTTACATTTCAATCAATTATATAGTTTAGGAAAATCTTTCACTGCTCTTTCACAACATTTTTTAGCTTAAAAAATTGTATTATGTAAAAAAATGCGAAGAATGACCCACATGAATGGGTCTCTGGATTACAGTCTGTTGCTTTCTAGAGTGGTCAGGATCTCGATACATTTGCTACTTATTTTGTCTAAAATATATGTTTCAAATTACATACTGTGGTCACTCCAATACTTGAACCATTTTCATTTTTATAATAAAAAAAGAATTTTTACAATTAAATAATTTCTAATAAAATTATAAAAGCAATTGTTTTATCGATTCATTTTTAATCTACATAAAATATAAAATACCTAAAATAAGATGAAAAATATATTCAAAATGATATTTAATTTTTCATATTTTCTTCTCTTGTATATTTTTCCTGAGATGAGTTATTATTTTGACTCTAGAAAGGACAAGAGAAGTCTTCGTCACCAGGATATGTCTTCTCTAAACTTAGTAGCAACCTACCTGCATTGTTGCCAAAACCATCACATATCTCAATCAAGGTACTTCTTCTTAAAAATCATATAGTTACCTGTTATTCTAGATATTAAAGTTTCTTGGAGATTTTTTTTTTTTTTTGGAGAAACATCACTGTCTAGACTCCACACTACCAAAGTCTGGACCTCAGCACAAACTGTATCCTGAGTCTCTGGCCAGCCATTAAATTCCATGAAGTTTAAATAAAGTATATAATGTAAGCAAAGGCTTCAATAATTAAATGGAACTATGTTACAGTATGTTTTGAAAATGACAACTTATTTTACTGTTCGGCTATAGATTTAGAAATCTCTGACTTCCAGTTTTAGTACAATATAAGCAAAATGGCTGTTGAGAGCTAATACTTCTGGGTGCTTGCTATGTAAATGATGGTCTTCAAAACTCCTTACCTGCCCTCCCCCCAAACACTAGCAGACGGATACCAGTATTATGCCTGTTTAATGTAACAGAAATGAAGAATGCCTCCAAGAGAGCACAGCTGATTAATTACTAGAGCCAAGGCAGTATGGCTGCACTGTAGGCACCATGCTCTTAGGCAGGGTACTAGAGCTGATTTTTCAAGGAAGACAGCAGAATAATTTATGTGAAGTCCTGGAAAACTGGGCTTGTATATTCTTTTTTCTCCAACTGTAATGATATAAAATATACAACATTAGTATTTGCTAATATAGTTGTGTCACTTATGTTACTTAGTGTCACAAAATCAGATATTTATTAAAATGTGTAATGAATCTAGCTAAATGCCTTTTCAATACAAGTGCTTACCAGAGAAATATTTTGGTTGTTCAGTTCACAGTTTCCCTTCAGAATTAGACAATGTGTATTTCCCCAGATAAGAAAAGCTTTGTAATTCTCCACTTCAGTAATTTTCTCCTGAGCTGCAACTATGTCCAGTCTAAGAATAGAGTGGTTAAGCCAAATTAGTCATTCTAAGTGTGACTTTTTGTTACTAGATTCTGAAAGGTGTGTAGAATCAAAAGATTAATTGAAAAGAGAGTAATTAGGAGAATTACCAAATTCTTCATCTGCTATGTTCCTAATGGATTTATACATCTTTCTTCTCCAATTTTCCCTTCAACTCTTACTTTATTTTTCTATACATCAGTATATAAGAACTCCCTCTCTTTAAATTCCTTGGGATATTTGCACACAGGTAAATAATGTCCATACAGTGTTGTTTACTTTCTTGAAATGTCATCACATATTGCAGAAATGCTTCCGGCAAGGCATATTATTTCTGAAACTATTTAGAAGAAAACTGATGTGATGAATCAAATATAATAAGTGGCTTCACACGTTGTGTGATATAATTATTTCAAATTAGAAGAATTATAAGTTGGGTACATTGGTTTTCAGTTGAGCAAGAATATTCCTTTATTCTTCAATCAAGCAAGTAATATACTATAATTAAATAATGTAATAACATAAATGTTTCAATTTCCAAATAGAGAGGAAGAGAATGTAAAATTTGCCTGAAAGCTAAATGGGCATTCATATTCCAAGAAACTGTCACATACTACCCACTGTCTGAGTGGTAGGAAATAGTGTCTTGTCTCTTTCCCTCTGAGGAGTAGTTTGGATGCAAAGAACACCACCATTTTGCACATATTTCCCATCTTTCCATCTTGATTCTTTGGCTGTTTCCTGCAGGAAACCAGGGATTATATCAGTGAGGTCATCCTATTAAATCACATTAAATAGAACAGTGGTTTTACCATTAATAATGATTACTGATATGTTTGATTCCATGGACTTCATGCTCAATAAAACAACGTGTCTCCAGTTAAACTGAATGTAACAAGTGGTCATTAGCACAATTTTTAAAAAACAAATAAAAATATATACTGTGTAATCAGAGCACCTGATATTGTCATACAGAATGCATAGGTCTGTTTCTTCTGACAAGACTGCTATCTCCTTATAAGCAGGGACCGTGTTCTTGGCCACTATATGCTCAATAAACACTTGGCAAATTAATGAATTGGTATTAATAACTTTGCTCTCCTATCATTGTGTATTCTTTCTCCCAAGTCCTTTTTTCTGGACAGAATATGTATTTTTAAAGGAGGGCTCTTACTGAGTAAAAAGACAGTGCCCACAGCAGATAGAACAGTTCCTACCAATGTGCTAGTTAAACTGAACAAGTTACTAGACTAAGTCTCCCTTTTATACCTAAAAGATGGAGAAAAAAAAAACTTATTAAATAGGATTACAAATACCATTAAAATAAATAGCACTGGAAAATAGTGTGACATAATAGACATCCAGTGAATGTTAACAGTCTTCTGAAGTGTTTCTTGTTTTTCCTTCATTTAAAAAAAAATGCTTAAGAGATTATTTTTCATAATACCCTGATCACTGATAACACTCCAGACATTCTAAAAGTAAGCTTAATGTTTATAAAGTACACATGGCCTTTGTCTAGTATTATGGACAGAGTATGTGTGCTCCCAAAATTCCCACGTGGAAATCCTAGCCCCAACTTGATGATATTTCGAGATGGGGCCTTGAAAGATGGTTATGTCCTGAGGAGGGTGCCCTCATGAATGGGGATGAGTGTGCATATAAGAGAATCCAGAAAGTTCCCTCCCCTCTGTCATTTGGAGAGACTGAGAATAAGGCCATTTATGAACTGGGAAATGAGCCCTCACCAGACACAGAAACTGCCGGCACCTTGATCTTTGCCCCGTCTCTAGAACTGTAAGAAATATTTGTCATTAAGCCACCCAGGCCATAGCATTTTGAGTGTGTGTGTGTGTGTGTAGCAGCCCAAATGTATTGATAATGTAGCTTCTGTCATGCCTTCCCAACAGCATTGTCTTTTGTTTTCAAGATAATAAGGACTTTATTTATTTATTTTTTATTTAAATTCCAGTTAGTTAACATACTGTGTAATATCAGTTTCAGGTGTAGAATTCAGTGATTCATCACTTACATACAACATCTAGCTGTCTTCTTAGGAACTGTTCTTACTAAGAAACTCTAGATTGCTTTAATATTAAACACTTCCCCTTACTAGGCTTATTTATGTATACTAAATATTCCTATTACACATGCACCACGGATGTGCTGTATTCTGTAGTAAACAAACCCTATACATGTAACAATGTATAATTTCATACTGTTTTTAACCCATTTCGTTAGGAAAGCTCACTTATAACTAAATCCAACTTTGGGGAATCTGAAGTGAATGAATGGGAATGTTGGCATGATTAGAAACTCTGGGGAAATGCTAGAAGACTTCCCTCTATTACACTGTTTTCTACATTCACAACTACTGAAAAACAAGAGTAGCTCCTGTTGGATTTCTGGGAGCTTTTGATCCCATTTTTTTGCAAAGTGATGATGATACGAAACGTTAGCAGTCCCTAAAGCTTAATCATATGTTTGTGGACTCTTTTTTAATTTGGAAATAATCTCTGAAATGTCCATCTAAACCTATATCCAAAGTTACTCTGATGAATAACTTCAATTAGCTTCTGAAACACAAATTTGTGTATTTTTATAGTGAAGCAAGTTGAGAAAACCTTATTTGGAGGGGTTTATGAGGCAATAATGTGCATCAAAAATAGCTAATAGTATCAGCAAAAACAGTTATTTTACATTTACAGTAAAACTAGTTTTCTATATATAATATAGATGTCTTATGTTGCTACTGGGTTTTTTCCTTTATTTTTTAAATATCAATGAAATGAATTATGAATTAGATATTCTTTCTTCCCATCTATCTATCTATCTATCTACCTATCTATCAACAGAATAGGAGAGGCCCTGTCTAATCAGAAGTTGATACAGTGACTAAAATGCTTCATCCAACTGACAAGTGGAGCATAAAGTTAATAGAGAGAAGCAGTAGAAAGAATTGCTTACTTTACTCCCTCAGTCTGCTGAAGATGTGAAACATCTTTGTCCCCAACTTCGAATTAAGCCAATCAATCCTTTCCATAACAATGCTGGCTAATATTGGGAGTGGCATATCTTCAACATATTCCATGTCTCTTCCAAGTAGTCTATGCATTAACAGTCCTGTACCTATACTACAGTGCAAGGTCTTCCTCTTTTATTCCATACCCTTGCCCTCTGTATTTCCACTCACTTGGTTAATGTTTCCTTAGCTATTTAAATAGTATACAGCTGTGAACCCACAAAGCCACAAGAGGAGCTAAAAATACACTTTAACTCAGAGAATGGAAATACATGGAAAAGGAAATAGCAATAATGGTATGTCACAAAATATTCGGATTTGATACTATTCACAGAGCAGAGAGAATTATTTGTCCAGTTTAAATGGAGCTATAGTTACTCTGGCTTTTTAATTGATGAATTCAAGTTTTAACTGGTAAAGTAAAAAAAAAAAAATATATATATATATATATTTTCAGCCTATATATATATAGGCTGAAAGTCAATTAATCCTCTCATTTCAATTAAAGATAGTTGTACACATTTTAAAATGAATAAAAGTTTAATGTAAAACATTTGGAGAATCCTCTGTTAAGCAAAAAGTTGTATTAACTTAGGGAAAATTCAAAATTCCCAAAAGAGTGTAAAACACTCTCAAGTTTTTCACCACAATGCGTATTACAATACTACTAACTTTATTCTCTATGCTGTACTTTTCATCCTGTGAAGACATTCTTAATGTAGCTTTTCTAGTATAGTCGAATACATCTTTATCAAAAACAATCTCACAGTTTAGAGTCCCAATCAAGAATCTCGTTATCATGAATGCCAGAGAGCTTTAAACAAGAATGTGTCTTTTTTCAGAGGGTAGAGGAAACTCCAAGAGATTGCCTCAATGGCAAACAATTCCACCACCCATGGAAAAAAAATATGAAAATGAGAAGAAGTAGCTGAATTGGAAATATTTATCTATGTTTCTAAAAACAACATAAAGAATTTTCTCTGTGAAAGTTATGTCTTTATTTGAGTGAGGGATTTTTACATAAACCCACACTCAAATTCCCAAAGTGACATTTACTACTTCCAAGACATTGAGTTGTATGACTTAATCACTATGAAATTCTTCACCATAAAATGGATAAAATAATGCCTTCCTTAAAAATCAGTTGTAGGATAAAATAAGACAGTGAGTTAAGTCCTTATCATAGGGTCTATCACATACTACAGTCAATGAGAGGCAGTCTACTATTATGAAAGGTCTAAAAAGAGGGGATTTTTGTTGTTGTTGTTGTTGTTGTTGTTGTTGTTGTTGTTGTTGTTGTTTCCAGGAGGAGGGTTAAGGAAGAAATGATCTTCTACATAAATGTAGTTGTATTTCTTTTCCAATGATTTGAGTGGTATCTCATGTAGAAACCAGCTTAACAAACACTTTTCTTAATCAGAGAAAATACAGGAGAGAAAAAGAGAAAAAATGAGAGACAGAAAGAACACAGAGACCAAAATAAAATTCAGTAAGCTATTAATGATAAATGGCCAACAAAAGATCTTGGCTTAAAAATAAGTTCGTGGATATTTTCCTGGAAAGACAATTTGTTTGCCAAATAATTATGAATTCATTCTCCCCTTGGATTACAAAATTTGTTAATTTTCTGCTTAAAAGAATCAGAATATTAATATGAAATGCATGCTTTGAGGATTAACTATCAAAGTCGCTACTAATTATTGAAATTAATCAATGGCTAAGGGACTATGAAGATTTCTGTTGCCAGAAAACATTAGCTTTAAAAGCATAAACTGCTAAGAAGTTTATGATGACAGTTATTTATTAAAGAGTATTTGTAGCATTGTGTAAGTTCATTTTTACTTTGATTCAAAGAGCAAAGCATTTTAACATAAAAGTTATTTCATTACCATGAACTTTTGGGCCTCTGAGCAATTTTTAAAACCTATTGACCTTCTGGTTATTATATATATGTTCTATGCTAGTTCCATTAATATTCAAAGTACTTCCTAGGCTGTCCAGTCTCTAATATTCATTGACTAGATGGTACTACTAGATATTAAGCTCATTTCTTGTCTTAGCTAAGAAAAAATTATTCCTGGAACAACACTTGGTTGATGATTCTTGTTTCTGTGCAGAAGGAAGTTACCCATTAAAATTTGTTTCTTTATTGAAAATGTACTACAGTGCTAAACGCACAGTAAAATTCTGACTATATAACATAAAACTCATGATATAAATTTGAAACTATTAGAAGAAATTAGCTAATGTACACAAGGTAATTACCTGTTTGGTTGAATTATGAGTAATAATCTTTTCTCTACTATCTAAATTATTATAGTTCTTTTTTTTTTAAGAGAGAGTGTGTATGTGACAGTGGGGGAGGGGGCAGAGGGAGAGAGAGAGACAGACAGACGGAGAGAGAGAAAAAATCCCAACATGGAACCTGATGCAGGGCTTGAGCCACCCAGGTGCCCCTAAATTATTATATTTCTAACTAAGGTCTGACATTATATTTTCTTCTGAGGATGTGATACATGAACAGCTTTGTGAAGGTGAACTTTGCAAATGAAACACCATGTCTTAAACCATGTGAGCCTATTCTCTAGATGTCAACTGTTTGGACTGGACAGGTCATCATTGGCCAATAATTTTGGTCCAGTTAACAAAGTCTCTTCAACGTCTACCTCTGAGTAGTGTCCAGATTTTATCTTTTATGCTGCCAATCAAAGAAATAATACACTGTGCTGGGAAGAGCTGGTTAAGGTCAAGAACTAAATTTAGAATCATCCGTATATCTTTAGGAATACTACATTTGTGATTTATAGTATATTGATGTTTTTAAGCTTTGATTTTCTGATTTCAAAATGTTAATAACAGTGATATTAACGTCACAATGTTACTATGGTAAGTAAATAAGACCATGTAAGTTGATATGTTTCATATGAAATTAGCATTCATTACATACCATACATTTTCTTAATAAATATAATAATGCTAAAAAAGGAAACAGACACTGAGGACCAACATTTTGAGGTAGCAGGAGCAATGAGTAAGCCAAGATTTGGGCTGGAGAAAGTTGTTTCTGGAACAGAAACAGTGGAAGAGATGTGATTTGGGTGAGCTCCATAATGGTGAACTTAGAGAATCAAGAGCGACTTATCTTCTGGAAAAATGAAAAAAAATTCACCATTTTGTCTGATGTACACTATGGCCTGATCTACATTCGATAGCCAAAAGAATTTGCTGTGTGTCTTTTAAAATGTATCTACTTTTCCAGTACTTTCTATGTATCCATGCAATAAATGCCCATTATGTAAGTCAATCAGTCACATCTCCGCCTTCAAAACATAGCCCTCTGTCTCTTTAATAGTCATTTAGATATCTCTTCCTTTTGAACATTCTTACCTATATTTTATTTCAATATTTTTCAAAGTCTTATTCTAGGTAATTCTGTACCAAGGCAATTGAAATATTAGTTTGAAATGAAGATTCCTGGGGTCATACCTCTGTATTAAAAAACAAACAAGGGCCACCTGGGCGGCTCAGTCGGTTAAGCTTCCAACTTTGGCTCAGGTCAGCTCAGGTCATGATCTCACAGTTCGTGAGTTCGAGCCCCACATCGGGCTCTGTGCTAACAGCTCATAGCCTGGAGCCTGCTTCTGATCCTGTGTCTCCCTCTCTCTCGGCCCCTCCCCTGCTCATACTCTGTCTGTCTCAAAAATAAATAATAAACATTAAAAACATTTTAAAACAAAACAAAACAAAACACCACCACAACAAACCTCAGAGATTGAATCTCAAAGTCTGAGGCTCTACTTTCCTATCCACAAAAAACGAAATACCAAATTATATTAGATTTATAGTTTTTATTTCCTTCAACACTTAACCAGTAATTTTCAAATATCCATTTGGGGTTATTTGAACCAATTTCTATGAAATCTGCATTTGACTAATCATCCTAGGTAAAACTGAGGGAGCTTTCTATAGATCACAAATGGAAGTAATTCTTTAACATAATTGTTTTGTATATTAACCATCTGATAATATCCTAGCTTGAACTAGGATGTAAAAGCTTACTATGATTACAATTTTCACATGTTTTTTCCAACTAAAATGTAATCTCCTGGAACGCTCGGTCTGTCTTACGCCTTTTTTGTACAATCTGTAGAGACCAATAAGGTACTCTTCTATACTAAGAATTGTATGAAAGTAGCAATTGATAAAATTTCTAAGATTGCTAGCCCTCCTAGAGAGTAGGAAAATACTCTGTCCCTATGACAAATTCCTGAACACTCAGCAAGTATAGTGAAACTTCTCTATGCTAAATATCCTACCTAAAATCTGCAGCAAGAATAAAAAAATTAAAAAATTAAAAATAAAACCTGCAGCAAGAGATATATAAGCATTTGTATATGTGCCCTACACATGTGGACATAATAACCAGCATGGGAAGAGACAGATATAAGACAAAAGTTATGTCAGTTGAAAGAGGAAAGGAGGAAAGGAGGAAGATGGTTTCTAGTAAGTAATCCATGGATGACCTTGATGATGTTATCGTGCATAATAAATAACATAGATATTTGCTATTCATAGACGGTGGTTTCAAGTACCCTCTCACCTGCCTCAGAGGCCTTATTCTGTTCCACTCATTTAGTGATTTATTAATGCACATCCACACATATAACAAATATCCAACCCACATATATAAAATGCAGTCTGCACATACTGAAAAGAATTTTTAACAAATTGGAAAGTTTCCTATTTTATCACGAGTATTTAAGGTTTGTCAAGAAAAAAAATTACTCACTTGACCTTATTTCCCTGGTATTTACTTTGTTTCATTTATTTAAAACAAAATCCCTCAACCTGTTCATTCTGTTCATATGTAATACATTTTATACGTTTATTTGACTGAAATTAAAATACCACTTTTTATTGGAATGACAACTGAGTGACAAGTGTTAAGTGTCTTCAGGGGAAAATTGTTTAACAAAAACATATTTTGAAATTTCCTATTGAATCAATCATTATTTCTAACACTAAAATTTTCATAGAAATGAAAGATGGATGAGATGGCGATAAAGGCAAATAGTTTTTATGATATTACGGGGTTTTGCCTGGTTTTGTACCATGTTTGACAAACAGCGACATCTGTCTAAAATCTGTCAATATGATGGATGGGAAGCATAAATCACATTATCTTATGTCAACACTCCCCTCAGAACAATATTTTAACATAAATTCAGTGCTATGTCATGAATATGACCCTTGGGAATAAAGAGAGAACATATAACATTCAGCTGGATCCTATTTACATAGTTATTTTCAACCTCCTTTGACTTAGGAAACTTAAACTTTCAAACAAAATCTCAAAGACATAAAATATATTCCATACAATTTGAGAACTGTTAATATGCTCTCAAAGAGAAATTTTAAGCCTATATGCTAATATTAAGTGCTATATCGATAATGACATTTCTAGTAAAATTGTGTTCTGAAGGTAATGAAATTAAAGCATTCAATGGATAAATTTAGAGTTTTGGCTACAATTTATTTTGAATGCATTTATAAAAGTTCATGAAATTGTCATACCTCCTTGACCCCAATTTTAGAACTAATGATTTCTGGTAATTTATAAAGTATTCCAAAACATCACAAACCTCCTGACCCCTGAAGCATCACTTCACATGATCCAATATCTTCTCTTATTTTGAACTCTTAAAGAGAAATTTACCAAGGTTTGTAATTATATTAATTGTGCCCTAGATGTGTTTGGGAAAAACATTTTCTCATTCTTCACTAGAACAGTCTTTTCTAAATGGGTGAGACAACCAGATTTTTATTTGTTTATACAATGTTTTTAAAGATTTAAACATTGACAATTAAACCTTAATAAAGTTATCCAGAATTTTGATTGAATTTTTTGCTTTGTCATTCTGTGCTACGATGAGATGATCCTCTCCTATCCATGTGCTTAAAAGAGTCAGTCCTAGGGGCGCCTGGGTGGCGCAGTTGGTTAAGCGTCCGACTTCAGCCAGGTCACGATCTCGCGGTCTGTGAGTTCAAGCCCCGTGTCGGGCTCTGGGCTGATGGCTCGGAGCCTGGATGGAGCCTGTTTCCAATTCTGTGTGTCTCCCTCTCTCTCTGCCCCTTCCCCGTTCATGCTCTGTCTCTCTCTGTCCCAAAAATAAATAAAAAACGTTGAAAAAAAAATTTTAAAAAAGTCAGTCCTAGACTACTTGTGTGTTAGAGGTAACACAGCCCCTTCATGCTCCTACTGAACTCAAGTTTTTCACTACATTGAATAAATCAATTGAATTGTCTTTCCCCCCACAAGTAACCATCTTATCTAATGAAGTTTCTTTCTATTGCTTTTTAAGTCTCTTCCGGTTATCCTGAAGCAGAGATTAGCATGGCATGCGTCTCTAATTGTTGTTCTGTCTAAAGGAAATTACACTCAATTGTCATGACACAAAATTAAGGAATATTCTGGTAGTTTCAACCACAATATGATGAGTGGAACTACCACAAATATATGCGCCAAAACATTACTATTGTTATTTTTTGTCCTTTTATTTTGTTTGTTCATTACTAAATCTTCAGACTTAAATTGCATTTGCCAGAAAGAAAAAACAAAAGTCCACTTCATTTAGCACAGAAGAGTTTTAATGTCATTCTGCCTAATCATTCATGCAAAGAAGAAAACTTTGTTGTCAGTGGCTGTGATCACAGCAAATAATTTAGACCCTCAAACTCTGTTTTACCTCACGATACCTGTCTATTTAACCTTGATAATCATTCAAAATTTATACTGAAATTGGCTCCTTCTGAAGAAAATAATAATTTGATTAAATTCAATAATATGGTAAGTTTTCTACAACAAAAATGAAGTTTTGATTCAACTAATTTAACCTTTATTTTACTTTTTGCTTCTCTAATAGATATTTAATATTCGTTGTCACGATTTTCATCTCTAAAATCACAACACAGGGAAGATCATAACGATTAGGTAAAAATTAATTGTATGTCTTATATATCATTATATAGATGATAAGTCTGTCAGTCCTCACAGCTTTGCCTAAGAATGGTGAGTGACTCCGACAAACTACCAGACCAATCTGAAATTCCCAGGACAAGACATACATTAGGTCAGGCAGGACTAGCCTCTATGATGGATCGTCTATTACTCCAAGATGAATGCAACTATGGTTTCAAGTGAGTCTAGATGTTCCCTTGATGTCCTTATTGAAATTCCCAATAAGGCTGCAGTCACTCACTGAACCATAAAGGTGGCAATAACCTTGTATATAAAAAAAATAAGATATTGGGAGACATAATAATATAAAAGGGACAATCTGTATATCTTTGTTGAAATGATTTCTTCTCATTTCTTCCCAAGATAAGTAAGAATCAATAAACAAATTTGGATATAATTTATAGAAATATAAAACCAACATGTTCTTTCAAAATAGTATCCTTGAGTCTTTTTTCTAATAAAACATTTATTGCTTTATAATTGACATACAATATTATATTAGTTTCAGATATATAAGATATTGTTTTGATATTTTTATACATTAATAAATGATCAGCTCCATAGGTCTAGTTACCATCTGTCAGAAATGTGACAATATTATTGACTGTATTGCTTATGCTATCTATGTATTACATTCCCATGACTTTAGTTTGTAACTAGTATATAACTCTTAACCCCCTCATAAATATAGAGTATAGGAAATATAAGTGAACAGGGAAATACTATTTAGTAATAACTATGAATAGCATCAAATAGATAGCCCATTTTTTACTATGTAGAAAGCAATTCAAAAGGAAAGGTAAATTATTTTTTAAATGAAGGAAATGTAAATGCTATATACCCTTGACCTCTACCCCCAATTCCTCATTGTGCCCTACCCGCTCCATGTCTGAAGAACATGCATTACAGGAAAGTTACAAGAGGAATTATATCATTATTTATGTGGAAATGAAGTCATAAAAAATAGAAATACAACAAAATGTTTACGAAGTAACTCATTTGTGTTAAGGGTGATATTAGAGGAAGCTATATTTTGAGCTACTTGATAGGGTGAATAGGTTTGTCCAATGTGTTCTTCCCCTCCCTGGGCATAATTTCTGGGTGACTTATTATCGTAAGTAACTACCTGTCTTAGCAACCACTGAGTAAGCAGTGTAAGGAGCTCATTCAGTAGCTAGAAGGTTGAGCCAAGATAATGACATATTCTAAATGAATTCCAATATATCTTTTGATTTAAACTGTTAGTAAAGTACAACAGCAATATGTTTCTCAGCTATCTAGATGGTTTCAAACAATGTCTCTAGGTTGAGTTAATGCAGAATTAGAAAGGAAGCCATTCCTTTTCTTTTATTTCTTGGTGTCCAAGGGGGGGAAAACAGTTAATATTTGACTTTATTGCCAATATTCTAATGTTCTAATCTGTTGGTAGTATTCATTGTATTTCATGGTGTGTTAGTGACAGTATGTCTAGCATAAACCCTCAGGTTGTAATATATAATTTGATTCATTGCCATCAGCTGCAATATCCCTGAGAGAATTTTCATTGTCCTAAAATTCAAAGAACAAAAATCTCAGGAGAATGTTTTGTTTCCTTTATGCATTCAGCATTGAGGGAAGGATAAAAATTTTGAGAGAAAGTTATCAGTTCTTTCCTTTAAACATGGCGGGGAGGGGGCATTGCTTGGATAAAAGCTGATGGTTCTATGAACACTATTTATCAAAATCAAGTAATTGTGGACAGCTCATTGCTGACTTCCACAGCATATCTGGATTTAGAGTAAAGATAAGCCCTATTAGGGAGAACAGCATTTAAAGAGATAACATTTCTTACAATTCTGCTTAACAGGAAAAACAGGATGTCAGGTGAAGTAAATGTAAAGTATTCCCTTCAGCATAAAAGCTGAAATAACAAATAAATCACTTTAGGACTATGATTCTTATGATCAGTATCACTAGAAGCCATTTTATCACCCTCTGAGTGGCAAGATCATTGTTACTCTTATCAACTGCTCACAGAGTTTACATGAACAATTTATTAAAACACGAGCAATTTGAAAGTCTTAAATTCTTGGCCAAAGGGTGAGGACATTGTCATGTTAGGACACTGATGTAAACCAACTGCACCTCAAGGAAGGGATCAAGAAAAAAAGCATTGTATTTCTGTGGAGAGGGGAGGGGGGAACAGGCACATGTGCTCTACTCCGAGCTCTTCCAGGAAGGAGTGGGAGTACTGAACAGACTACACCACCACAGAGTAGCATCACATTCATCTCCAAGACGAAGGCTTAATCAGAAGCACAGCACAGAGCCAAAAGCTAAGAAAGTAGGAATAAAAGAGAAAAGAAGGAAAAAAAACCCAGAAAGAATAGAGGAAAAGAGTGGAGAGAAGACAAAAGAGAAGAGAAAAATAGTCTTGGCAAACATCCTCACCCAAAATGCATTATCACTGATCAACTTGACTGTAGAGAACTTAGAGTAACTATATCAACCATAAATCTCAAACCCAGCCCAATTTTTAATTAGATTAACTTTCCTCTCCTCACATATTAAAAGCCTAGTCAGAAAGCATGTCCAGTCCTAGGCATAAAACTGTTTAATTGCATCATCAAAATTCCCTCATCTTGGTCCTATAAGGTGATATAACCACAGGAATGAAATCCCATAATATTCACAGACTCAACACTCAAAGAGAGAATCAAAGAGAGAGAATTATGCAAAGATGTGAGTCATTCCTGGACCATGTAGAATTCCACTGGTCACAGTATGCAAATCACCTGCATCAAAGCCCAATGTGCAATAGACACACTACTAACTGGTTTCCATCCCTGTTAACGACAGAACATAGTAAGGGTAACTGGACTCCTCCTTTACATACTAAAAATATTGTGGTCAAGCCAAATTTTGACCCAAAATAATAATCCTTGACTCTTGTGTAATTCCCTGGATCTAAAGATCTAAATCCAAAAAGAATTTCATGAAAGATAAGGAATCATAGTCATTTTTGTTTTACTAATTGAATGGCAATCAGGTGATTCCTATAATTCAAGAATGGAGTAGTTATTAAGCATTGCAAAATTAAAGATTAATCATCAGTCCAATTAACATCCAAACTCTTAGTCTTAGTTGAAATAATTTCATTGCACATTTTGAATTTGAAGCCACGGCTACTGCATATGGCATTTGCAAGCTATTACTTTGTCTATATAACTGCTAATATTTAAGATCTTTTTATGGTGAAAAGCAATTTAGAAGCACTCTTCCACAAGAATGTTCATTCACATTTTATTGATAAAGGTAGATAGTATGCTGAAGGGAAATTACTCTATCAGCTGATGAAGTTACATGATAGGCATAGAGTCAGGCTTTTAAATCTAATTTTATATATAAGTATTATATGAATTTTTAGATGTAAAATATCATAAACAAAAATAAAAAATATTCAATCTATGTTCAGAGAATAAAGGGGCATCTTTCAATTGGAAGGATCACAGAAGGCCTCACAGAAGAGGTGGCTTTAGTAGAAATTTTATACAGTGTGATTTGTATAATCAGACAAAGAAAAAGAAAATTCCATCTAAAGGGCACAATATGGACAATCCAATAAAGAAGGAGGGCATAAATTATAATTGGAAAATAGCAATTTGACTGGGAGTAGTAATAGGGGATTATTACTATGGTTTATGTGGAAGACAATTTCACCACTACTTTCCCAAGGAAAGATCTAATGGAAAGACAATAAATGAAAGTTCTAGATATTGGTAAGGTACAGAAAGTATAGTCTGAGAATACTCATTATTCTTTGTAATAACAGGCTCATTTTTTTTGTAAAGCAAAATTCAGTAATTTTTACACAGAGTTAGGAAAGAGGATGGATTTTTGAGATAGAGGACAGGGTGAAATTTATGAAGTAACTATTTTTGGAATGTCAGCCATCATTTTGCAGTTAACAAAGGGATTTCTGAAACAAGAGGCAAAATATGATGAGAGAATATATTTTTCATTGTATCTAATAGAGATGCTTTAGTTTTGCTCCCTCCAAAGTCCAGTCATCTAAGATACAGTGAAATAAAGCAGTAGGGTTTTACCCAAAGGAAGTGATTAGCTCTTTCAAAAGTAAAAACCCTCTGAAAGGCATATTGAGTGGGAAATCACAATCAAGTTCATTAATAATTGAGTCTAATGGAAGGAGGTGGCTTGATAATATCAAAATAATTTTAAATAGTGCCATAAAAATTGTTGCTGTGAACTTCAAAAGAAAGGGTGTTTAAATACTAAGAGGGTTAATGGTAATTCCAAAGAATGAATGGGAGACATAGAATGTATCAACTCTTATATTTTATCTTAAGAAATGGTGGTGGAGCAGGAAAAAACAGAATATTTAATCCTGTGTGCTGCATGAACTGCAGAATCAGTATGATAGGAATTAAATGATGAAACAATTAGCAAAGCATGGTTCTTGCCCTTTAGTAGTTAAAGACAATGAGGATTCTCTAATCACAGTTTAGATGGGAAAGGTCATGGCTTGTATATGACAAATATTTAAAGGAAAGTTTAAGTGAAAAGATACAGAATAATATAACAAGGACTTCAGAGAAAGATGCTTCTTAAGCAAGATAAAAAAGTAATTTGAGAGAAAGCGAGCAAAGCCCACTTTCAAAATAGTCAGCCTAGAGTTGCTGATAGCAGACTGGACATAGTATCTTATATACTTACCGTCCAAATGCTGAATTCATTGAAAAATCTCTATATGCAAATGTTATAGTATGTTTGCCATTGAATATCACCTGGCCTTAGAAGATCCAACAAACTCTTTGAGAAGATTCAAATAATAGTACAATGAACTGCAGAGAGCAGATAAAATTTACTACTTTTTCTAAGCAAATTTCCTATTTTAAAATCATCCCTACAATCTGGAACTGGTGATATCTTAGATGGAATTACCAGGCAGAATGGGAAAGATTATATTGCACTATGTAAAGAAAGGATGACTGTTGGAAAAGGGATAAATAAAGGTAAAATATATTCCTTTATATTTCTTATTTAAAAAAAATTTTTTTAACGTTTATTTATTTTTGAGACAGAGAGAGACAGAGCATGAACAGGGGAGGGGCAGAGAGAGAGGGAGACACAGAATCTGAAACAGGCTCCAGGCTCTGAGCTGTCAGCACAGAGCCCGACGCGGGGCTCGAGCGGGGCTCGAACTCTCTGACCATGAGATCATGACCTAAGCCGAAGTCGGCCGCTTAACCGACTGAGCCACCCAGGCGCCCCTATATTTCTTATTTTTAATTGATGTAAAAGATATTTTTGTGTAAAGCAATAATAGTAACAATGTTTACTGTTTATAGTACATGTAAAAGTTAAACGATGTCACAAGGGGAAGGAGGAAGAAATTATGAATATTCTGTCATAAAACAAATCTGTACTACTGGAGTGATTCACTTTTTTTTAAATTAATTACTTAATTTTTGAGAGACAGAGAGAGACTGAGCACAAGTAGGGGAGGGGCAGAGAGAGAAGGAGACACAGAATCCGAAGCAGGCTCCAGGCTCTGAGCTGTCAGCATGGAGCCTGACGCGGGGCTCAAACTCACAAACTGTGAGATCTACCTGAGCCAAAGTCAGAGGCCGAACCAACTGAGCCACCCAGGCACCCCAAGTGATTCACTTTTAAAGCCCTTGTAAACACACGTTTAAAGACTAGTCTGTATCAACTATAGAATGCCATGTAAAAATAGTTAAACCCATAAATTTCATCTTTACCATTGAAAGAGCAATACAATAGAAGAGCTCCTTTTTCAGGGTTCACATGGATCCAAATTCTAATATAAATTTGACTTTTAAAATATAATTTCTGTAGTTGCATTTTATATGACAAAAATGCTAATATATTTTATGTTATATAGTCGTTATGATCATTTCTTACACTGTATTTATAGAGGTTTACTTTTCTACTTCTCATAAAATTTTATGTACATGGAACCATGTCAATATAGAGAGAAGTCTAAAAGCAGTTCTTATTTGAGAGAATTTTGTCATCAAATTGCAACCTTTTAAACTATAAATATCTAATTTGAGAGCACATTTTGTAAGATACTACCAATAAAAGTCATCTACTGTAGTATTAATAAGTGCTATACTTTATAATAAATTACACAGAAAGTATGAGTAAAGAGCTGTAGAACTAAATGCCAATGTGTTCTTAGACAAAATTCATGATATATGTAATTACAGAAAAGCAAACATCAAAGATAAAGTATCATCACTGTTTTAATTACCATAAATATGTTTGTAATTACTGGAATTTCTGAAATATTTTGTACAGAGAAAGGATTATTTTTAAAAGACATTTGAAGGAATATATAGAATGTCACAACTTCTTTAAATTACTTAAAATTCGGTGAAAATGTTTATCCCTTTAGAGATATATAAAATAAGTTATATTATGATGTAATATGCAGCAATATAATATACTAGTACATAACAAAATAATATAATTCATAGCCTTAAAATGAAAATTTTATCATTGATTCTCTCAAAATCGTTTTTAAAAACTGACTGCACCTGAGGTATTACTTAAGAAAAAACAATTAGTGTTCATATGCACATTGTATGTATGCATAACACATACATTTATTATAGACTATATAGCGTTTTCTCTATTATGAAATGCAAATCCATTGGTTATATAGATTATACTGCACTATAGAATCTGTTGAGGCAACACAAGTGAAGATGATAAAGATTTGACCTTAGGACTAATCTTTGAGGACAAAGAATTTCTTAGCTACTGGGGAAGATACAACCCTTTAGGATCACCAACAAATATTGTTTTCCACAATTCTTCAAGAAAACTGATAGTATTTCTAACTTCATAAAAATTTTGTTCTATTTCATTAATAGATAATTATATTTAGTGAGGAGACTTGAACACCATTCCTTCAATTATATCTGTGCAATCTCTGATAAATAACCGCCAGGCTTGTTTTTTTTCAAATGAATGAACATCACTATTTTTGCTTTTTTAATGAAGGAAAATGAAACTTTACCCAGAGGGATTCAAGCACAAATGTGTATCAGAATTTGTAGGTTTTCTTTTAAATTATACCATCCAGAAATATGAAATTATACTTTATGGAAAAATTATAAAAGATGATTATTCCTATTTTCCACAGCTAACTGAAAATGTACAAAACAGAGTAGATAAAAAAATTGATCTTTTAACCAGTGTGCATTATTCAAAGATAAAAGAACCAATAAAACTCAAGTAGGCAGTTTAGCATAATTTTTTTTTGCAAAATTAATGCAGCAATAATATGAAGAAATAAAAACAAATCATGGGTTAAAAAATAAATATATAAATCAAGGGCAATAGTCATATAAGGTAAATGAT
Source organism: Neofelis nebulosa (assembly GCF_028018385.1). Classification (NCBI taxonomy): domain Eukaryota; kingdom Metazoa; phylum Chordata; class Mammalia; order Carnivora; family Felidae; genus Neofelis; species Neofelis nebulosa. Next base: position 24,505,233 of record NC_080782.1, read on the forward strand.
AATTTTATATGTTCTTTGACACTGATATAGAAGAATGTAGCAATGTCAAATTAGAATCACAAGAAACAGATTTTACCCAGTACAAAGTTGACTAATAATTTCAGAAGCAGTTCATTGTGCTATTTGAGCCATCACCCAGTCATATTTAATATATTTAATTTTTTCATATATTTGAATATATGTATATATATGACTAGTACATATGACTAGTACATTCATATATTTGAATATATGTATATATATATGACTAGTACATAGAATGTATAATGCTAGTCATTTTCACTTGTTAAATAATTATTTTAATTAGTATATCATATAATTTAAAAATCAATACTTAAATCAATAATTAAATCAATACTTAAATCAATACTTATATCAATAATTAAAAAATCAATAGCACATCATAATCATTAGCATTTTTTAACATTTTGTTGAGTGAATTAGGTTAGCTTTTTGAATTCTTTACACAATGGGGCGTCTGCCTCAGTTGGTTAAGTGTCCAGCTTTGGCTCAGGTTATGATCTCACAGTTCATGAGTTTGAGCCCTGCATCAGGCTCTGTGCTGACAGCTCAGAGCCTGGAGACTGCTTCAGATTCTGTGTCTCCCTCACTCTCTGCCCTTCGCTCTCTCTCTCTCTCTCTTTCAAAACTAAATAAACATTAAAAACTAAAAAAATAAAATAAAATAAAAAAGAACTCTAAGCAATCAATATACTTTATTTTGCTTATGTTTGCACACTTTTAAAAAGTGTCATTTTGTTACAAATACAATATTCATTTCTCTGAATTTGAAATACAGACTTTAACAAACATCTATCAGTATAGTTCCATTGTATTGATTCTGATATTTTATATTTTCTAGAAATATATAATGAAAGTTTTGTTTCTGGCTTCTTGTAAACCTTTAGACATACAGCTAATTGTATTTTAGTTCCTATTGCTTAAACTTCTTTTTATTCTTCCTTTTCACTTATAAAAAGTCCCTTTTATATTTAAAAAAAAAGCTTTTTTTTTTAACCTAAGTTGGCCTTATTTTACTAATTTGGGTCATTGCATCCATTTCTGTCAGTTCAAATAGACCTTTTCTTTCCCAGGTGAAGTGGCACTGAGCAGACATCAGCTAATATGGACATTTTTTCAGGTCAGTCTTTTCTCTGAGACCAACTCTATAAAATGTCCTCAAAATTCATCGATGCTTTAAAGAGTCCGTACAATGTCTGTGACAACATTCTATAAAAAATAGTCCACTTTTATATCCGTGTTATTTTATCCAAAATTAAATCAACATGTAAGTTAATTCCTCCAAAAAATATCTAAAACAAAAAATATATTAGAGGTATTATTACCAAGTAAAATCACTTTTTCTTCCCTCACTTGCTTATTCAACAAGTATGTACTTAATCTTTTCTGGACTTTGAGTTACATATATGCACAAAAAGATGAACATGTGAAGTGTGCTCTCTGGGATCTTGGTCTAACAGCTAGGATTAAATATATTCACAAGCATATATACAGCAGGTTATAAAACATAAGAGAACAATATATATTACCTGTGGGAACTGATCCACAAATGACAGGGATCAATACATTTTCTGTATCTTTCAGATTTTCAGTGTATGGCTCAAGTCCCTATATACACTTTCAGCAGGCAATCATGTATATCCCCATTACAGAACTCCTTTGACATAAATAAAGAGACTGAAGTCATGATTTGGTATGACAATACTTTGGGACTCCCGAAGCTAATTTATAAATTATAACCAAAATATTATTTTGCAACAAATATTGGTCATAACTGAGTGGCAATACCATGGGGATTTTAAGGAGTGTGCAGTAAAATGAGGCAAAAAGTCCTGGCAGTAACAGTGATTAATTAATAGCCTTAAGAGCATATGGCCAAAAGTTCTAGTCATATACATTTCTTATATTGTTCTCTCAGTGCATAATCTCTTTTGCAGATTGCTTTTTCCTATCAATCCTCCTTAAATGTTATTGTTCTCAGCCTTCTTCCCTAACTCCCTTCTTTCGGACTCTGCTCTCTGTCCCTTAGGGAACTTGCCCACACAGATACTGTGGTAAGTAGAATAAAAAATGGCCCCCAAGTTTCCTGCCTCCTGGTGTGGGCCAGACCCTTCCCCTTGAGTGTGGGCCAGACCTGTAAGTAACAGGACATCACTCCTCTGAGTAGATTATATAGCCAAGGGGATTTTGAAGACATATTTAAGGTCTCTCATCAGTTGACTTCAAGATGAAAGAGATTCTCCTGCTGGCCTTGTAAAAAGAAACTAAGCTGCTAGAGACAGGACCATGTAGAAGGAAATGGAGGATGGCCTCCTGGAACAGACAGCAGGCCCACTGACAGCTGGGAAGATAGTGGACAATTCAGTCCTGCAACCTTCAGAGACTAAATTATGCCAACAACCAGGGAGATTAGCAGAGATCCCTGACACTCAGGTGTGACTATAGCCTTGGTAACCAACAACTTCTTTCAGCCTGGATAGAGCCTTGATAGAAACCCTGAGAGAGAACTCAGCTGAGGGCTGCACAAATTCTAACATGCAAAACTGTGAGATAATGAATGTATAGTTTTTAAGCAGGTACATTTTTGAGAATGTGTTTTTCAACATAGGAAACTAATACATATAGCTTTAATTGTAGGCCCAAACCTAATGAATACCCAAACTAAGAGGCCAAAGATCTCTTCAGAGCTCCAGAATAAAATCCAATATTTTTATATCATCTCCACTTGGATGCACCAAAGGTGGTCAAAAACTAAATGTCAAGCAGAGGTCTGTCTCATCTCCAACTGAAGTCCGCACCTTGTTTCTCTACTCTGTAAATAGTTCCACCATCTACCATCAAGCCAGAAATATAACAAGGGAGACATTTATCATGACACTCTTCCTCATACCTTATGCCTGTTTAAACATGGACTCCTATGCATTGTCCTATTTTAACATTTTTTTAAAAATCTAACCACATCTTTCTATCCTGCTGTTATATCTTGTTCAAGCTGACATCAGGGCTCACCTTGTAATCTTGCTATATAGACTCCTATCTTGTTTTCCTGACCATTTCCTGTGCCTTGTCTTATGCTTTCTACAAACTGCCACTAGCGTGATATTTCTATGATGTAAACATGAATCCCTATTTAAAACATGACGCTTCCCCAATATCTTCAGGAAAAAATACAAATACCTTAATATAGTTATAAGTTTCTTTTTTATTTTTATTAACTTGTTTTATTTTTGTTTAATTTACATCCAAATTAGTTAGCAGATAGTGCAACAATGATTTCAGGAGTTATAAGTTCCCTGTGATCTTGCTGCTATATTTCTTAGTCTTCATATTTTGGCAATATGTTTCCCCATCCTCTTTATCCATACTTTTTAAAATGCTATGTCTCTTTTGCTTTCAGAAGTTAACCATGCCAATTCATTTTCTGTACTTCGAGGACTACATTCGAATGTATATATCTTACTTCATAACAAAGCAGAGTATCTCTTAAATTACATTGTTATTAACTCATTCTATTTTATTATAAGAGTTTCTATAAAGTAGCACCGCACTGACAGTCTCTGAAAACACTGACCATGTTGATTCCAATTTGCAGGACTACCTTGGTAGTCTTTCCTTCTCTTTCAGAGTTCTTCTCTAATACTGGCTGACCCCTCCGTCCCTTTCCCTTGGGGTACACTCTATTATCTGGTGGAGGTCTTCAATACAGGCGACTCTATAATCCAGCGCTATCCCACAGTAAACCACACTTGCCAACATCAAGCTCATCTAAAAGGCTTGCTCTCAGAATGCTGTATTCTAGAAAACTACTTTCTAAATGTGTCATCATAGGGTATCAGTTATATACACCAATGCCCTAAAGCTCTCAGTGGCATTTGGTTGTAAATTGAAATGCTAATTTACAGTTGTTAAAACTAACAAAAAAAGCATAAAAAGAAATTGATCAACTGCTTTAACCCAAATATGAGAAGCTGTCAAAAAAAAAAAATTAGTAAAAAGAGGCCTGGTCACAAACTGGATGAATTTGGTTAGCTCTTGTAGTTACTGATTCCTATAATTATTCTTACTCTGTACAATTTATTAATATGTAATGCTAGCATCAGAGTAAATAATCTCTATATAGCTTTAGATGTGCTATTTATCTTTACAACAATGGGCCTAACAAAAAGCCTAAGCCTGAGAGATGTTTTGATCATGGAGCCTTCCTGACAAACCACAATCCATCTCATTCCAGCCACCTACTGTGGTTACCCCAAGTCCATATATGATTTGTTAGTTACTCCATGTTAAAAATGACATCTGCTGAAAATACCAAACTAGACAAAAGGAAAACACCTATGAAATCGACCACTTCAGTTATTTGATTCATTATACTAGATAGAAATAGAAGTCTCATGTGATCTAGGACATATTTCCTTCCCTTTAAACTTAAAAAAAATTACAAAACCTTCTTCCACCACAGAAAAATTGCCCCTCGGAATAGGAAGTAGCACAAAGTGATATACTCTGGTGATCAGACAAGGAGAATATATTTCATGCATTTTCTCACTGTATTAACTCCAGTCAGCTCTTCACAGTCACATTCAGTCAATAATCATTGGATGTTTACCATTTCTATGGCCAATTCTGTGAAAGGTGCTGAAGCCAGGAGGCACCTGTACATAGCAGTGAGTGATGGATAGCAATGAGAGGCTGCTCGGGGGTAACATGGGAGAAAAGAAGTACATATTTTTATACAAAAAAAAAAAATTCTACCCAAAGTGATTAATTCTCAAGCTTCCAAGAAATTTCATTTGGTACTAAGCTCTATAAATCATGAATTCCTCCCAAGAAAAGTTTTCGTCATTCAGTTAAATCACAGTTGAGAGATTTGCTTAGAATTTATCATTTAGATCACAGCTGAAAAAGTAAATAGATTTAAATCCTTTGAACCTGAGTGGAACTGCATATGCAAGAGTTCTTTTCTTGACATCTTGTTTGCATTGAGTGTGTAGAAATGATTTGCTATCATGTGCTCACAGTCAGATAGCTGCAAACACAGGTTCCTAACCAGAGGCCACAGTAAATACCACGTGGGGACTTATATAAAAAGTAATCACTAGGATGAACCTGACACCAATAGGTAGTTTTAATGGTTGTTAACTGTATGTATACAATTTTGATTTGGTTTACCATTAACATCTTTATAAGAAGAATTTTCAGTTATGTGAATTAAAACTTCCTGGGAATGTTTTCTGTTCTCTTATGCAATATTGAATTATTCTGTTTTGCACAGATTACATCCTCATGACTCTAGTGGTCTCTTAACCAAATGACATATACTAATGTAACCAGTTATATCTCCCTTATGCAAAAGCTCATCTACTCTCATGGAATCCATTCCAAGCACAGTTAGAAAAAAAAAATCTGCAAGAGATATAAAGTGTTCTGCATATATTCTGTTCTTAATCAACAAGAATGTCTTTAAAATGAAGAAAATATTTATACTTCATTAGTGCTTTCATTACCAGGGTGTGAATGAATTTTTAATACTGGTGGCAACAGATTCTCTGGCATCTCCATATACATTACTTTTGAATTATACAATTATAGAATTTGTTTAGTCGAAAAACACTTCAATATACATTTATAGCTATCTAAACAATTAATCTATGATTACAGAAATAATAAGTCTACTGTATGACTATTTGGGCATTAAAAGTATAGGAGAATATTTTTATAATCTTTAGTGGTAAAAGGATAAAGGTAAAAGATTGATGCATTTGACTCCATGTAAATAAGAAAGTAGTTTTTGAAAATAAAAGTGTTATAAACTTAAAAGACACAATTTATCTTTTTGGCTCCTGGTAATCTATTATAAATTAACAACGCAAAATTATTAACAACATTATTTGTTCTGTATAAACTTCAACCCACTATAAATTTTCACAGAACAAATTTACAGTTTTACTTCTCTTTCTACTTTTTTTGCCAATGAAGAGAAAATTATACACAAATGTTTTACAAATTGTTGTAATTTTGCAGTTCATGATGCCAGGTACATACAACTTTGGAACAGATGGGGGCCTTGTTGCTTTTGACTTCTCCTTTAGGGGGTCTCTGGGGACTGTAATGTCTGTGAATTTGCATATTTGTATACGCTGTGAAACTAACACTATGAATTCTCAAGTCATAGGTATAGGATAAGAGATTCAAATAAGTGTATATTGGACTTATAATATGACAAGTTTGAAAATATTTCAAGTTACTTTTATATAATGGACTTATTGCATAGTAAATTTGTTTGTACACAGTGCTCATATTACTGAAGAAAAATGAAATTAAAGATCAAGATGCTCCGCAGTGGTTATTGGTTTCCACAAAACTAAAATTTACTGAACAATAGTTTAATTCTCCATGTTGTGTCACCCATGGATCTACATACAAAATAACAAAAATAATAATGTCAGTGGGTTGATTATGTGGAAATTCGTGATCAAAGATGGTTTACACATTCAAGTCACATTATTTTTTGCAATATTCTAATAAAATTATTAATTGCAAGGATTTTACTTCTGTGTTCTTTCTAGCCACATGATATATACCGTGTCCAAAGTTACTTAAGGTATTTAAATGTGTGTGTGTGCCAAAATTTTAAGAGTAAATATCTGTCTACAATAACATTTTGAAAATATTAACATATGTAAAAACCAACTGGTCATTCCATAAATGATGGAATACAAAGCATGTGTCAACTCTTTTGCTGAGAACTATCAGAAGAGTTGGACTTCAACTTAAAAAGTATATTTATCCCAGCGCATGAGAAGGCTGCCACATCCTGTAGAAGAATAATGCAGGAAAGTAAGTACAGCACGCGGAACTGCTGGACAATCACTGGGCACCTTCTCATTCTAAAGGCATGACCGAGAGGCTGAGAAGTGAGCAATCTTTTCAGTAAACTCACCATACCAACAAGACAAAATGCAGGGCCAGGAAGGAAAATGGTACCTGCCAAACACCCAAGATCTAAATGATACTTGGAATAAGGAACTGCCTCCCATTTTCCCATGATCTAAATCCTAGATTAGTTTATCATGATGCAAAAGTGTTTATGCCTCTAGCCTAGCTACCTGTTAGAAAGCAAGTAAATACTTTTTGGAATAAATATTATCAAAAGCCACAAATTATCAAAACAATTTCTCAGACAAAATGAGAAACACACAGAAAGACTAGAACAAAGAAAATGACTAGAAGCCAAGAAAACAGAAAAAAAATATTTAAAAAATTATCTAAGCCTCTAGGTAATGATGATATTAAACACAGACTTTAAAGTATCATGCTTATATAATTAAAAGCTTTATTTATTTATTTTTTTAAATCAATGGAATTCATACACTGAAAAAAATAGGTTCAACATTTAATACTTAGAATCAGCACCCTTGAAGAAAGAATTTAATCATCTTGAATATAGACCAGAAGAAAAAGAATAGATTTAAGCATGAAGAGAAAAAAGTAAAACCATAGTGAGTATTATATGTAAACAATATGTGAAAGGAAACTGTTTCCAATAATTATAAGAAACTGGAATCTTAGAAAAAGAGGAGAAAGTAAGGATATACAATATCTTAAGAGAATGGATGACGGTTTTCCAAAAGGGATGAAAAACATCCATCTTTGACTTCAACGTGTATTCCTAGCCCAAAGCTTCATAAATATAAATAAAGCCACACTAAGGAACATCATTATAGAACTGCTGAACACACAAGCTAAACAGAGAAGGAAATATCTTTAAGCCGGCAAGAGGACATAATCTGAAAATTATAATAAAGGAATAAAATGATATTGAATACCTATGGCAATAGTGTAATAGCATATTCTATTCCATCCTTAGTGCGATTTATATCATATTTTACATACATATTCATTGTAAGTCTCACATACAACTTATAATTTGGATGTAAACACTAAATTGTCATTTAAAGAAATTAAACTTTAATAATAGTTCTCTATATTTTCTCACACATTTATATTTTCCAGGGATCTTTATTACTTTCTAAATCTGGGTAAATCTGGGTTTAGACCAGGAATGATTTCAGCTTGAAGAACTACATTTTGTATTCCTTGTAATGCAATTCTGTTTGGCGCCATACTGGTTTTCTATTGCTACTATACAAATGACCACAAACTCAGTTGCTTCAAACACTCATTTATTTATTTATTTATTTATTTTTTTAATCTTTCATTTTTTTGTTTTTAATGTTTATTTATTTTTATATTAAATATAATTTATTGTCAAATTCGTTTGCATACAATACCCAGTGCTCATCCCAACAGGTGCCCTCCTCAATGCCTATCACCCACTTTCCCCTCTCCCCCACCCCCCATCAACTCTCAGTTTGTTCTCAGTATTTAAGAGTCTCTTATGGTTTGCCTCCCTCCCTCTCTGTAACTTACCCCCCCTTCCCCTCCCACATGGTCTTCTGTTAAGTTTCTCAGGATCCACATATGAGTGAAACGTATGATATCTTTCTCTGCCTGACTTATTTCACTTAGCACAATACCCTCTAGTTCCATCCACATTGCTACAAATGGCCAGATTTCATTCTTTCTCATTGCCAAGTAGTATTCCTTCGTATATATAAACCACATCTTCTTTGTCCATTCATCAGTTGATGGACATTTAGGCTCTTTCCATAATTTGGCTGTTGTTGAAAGTGCTGCTATAAACATTGGATTACAAGTGCCCCTATGTATCAGCACTCCTGTATCCCTTGGGTAAATTCCTACCATCAAACACTAATTTGTTATCTTACACTTCTGGCTTCAGAAGGCCAAGTTGGCTTCCCTGCAATCTCTGCTAGAGTTGCACAAGGCTAAAAGCCAGGTGTCAGGCAAGCTGTCCTGTTCTCTGGAGACTCAATGGAAGAAACTACTTCCAGACTCATGCAGAGTCCAGTTCCCTGAGGCTGATATCTTCGTTCACCCTCAGCTACTAGAGGTGTCTCTGGTTCTCGCTTGAGACCTTCTTCATCATTAAAGAAGCAATCATATATTGAATCCTTCTCTTTTTTGAATCTCTCCAACTTCTCCTTCTGCCTCCTTCTGTAGCTTTTAAAAACACATGTGATTGCATCAGGTACACCCATAAAATCCGAGATAATATCCTGAGTATAAAATCAGCAAAAATCCCTTTTTCCATGTAAGGTAATATAGTTAAACTTCATGATTAGGGCATGGAAACACAATTCTGCCAACCATAGAGTTGAAATCTGTCGTTAAAAAACAAGTTATCTGAACATGTGTTTATATTGCCTTCATTTTTCAATGAATTTTCACTGGATGTTGATAAAGTTTGTAAAATTGTTGTTGGTACTTTAAAGATATCATTCCACTCTTTTCTAGCCTTCATTATGATGCAAATTTAGACACCATGTGTATCAGTGTTTCCCTAAATGGAAATTTTGTTTTCTCTGGATGTATTCAATATTCTCTGTTTCTTTGCCTTTTACCAATTTTACTATGATGCCCCTTGGCATCTTTGTATCTATGCTACTTTGAGTTTGGTGAGATTCATGCTTCTATATGTTTTCGTACTTTATTATATGTAGTAAATTGAGGCGATTATTTCTATAAAACCGTTTTCCACCTTCTTGTCTTTCTTCTCAATACTGTCCTTCACTGATGCTCTATTCCTTTTCTTTTTAATTATTTTTTATTCGGTGTTCTGCAGATTGAAGAATATCTATTGATCTGCCTTCACATTTACTGAAGCTTTTTTCCAATATCATCAATCTGCTATTAATATCATTATAGGTACATCTCATTTCCCATATTATACTTTCCAGTTCTTAAGTTTATATTTTTATTAACTAATAATCTTCATATAATAATCTATCATTATTTTTCCTTGAAGTGTTCGCATACATTTAACATAGCTGTTTTAAGGCTTTGTCTGCTAATCCAAAATCTGGCTCATCTCAGCATTTGTTGCTTTAAATCATGGCACATCTTAATCTGTATTTTTTTTTTTAAGTTTGGTAACTTTTAATCCTATGTTCAATATTAGGGATGGAATGTTTTGTCCAAATGGTGGTGGAAAAAACCCTGAATAAATGTGTAGAAAAACATGAACCTTTACACCTACTTTGGATGATTTATAAAAATGTGTAATAGATCAGAGACCTAAATGTAAATGTCAAACTGAAAAGCTTCAAAGAGCAAGCTTAAAGAAAACGTCTTCACAATCTTCACATAGGCAGATCAGTAAGAAGACAAATAATGGGCAAATACTTGAACAAGCACTTCATAAAAGAAGCTACGCAAGGGCCTATGTTAAATGCTCCTTTCACATCATTAAATCAGAGAAATGTAATGGAAAATGCAGAGATAACATTACAAGCAGGAGGATGCCTAAATTTCAAAAGCTGTGATACTACATGTTGGTAAGAAAGTGGACCAACTTGATTCTTACTTTGCATTTTTGAAAATGTAAATGTGTTAATTATTTATAAAAACTGTTTGACATCTTATAAAAATGAATACATGCAAGGGCTCCTAAGTGGCTCAGTCGGTTAAGTGGTCTGACTTCAGCGCAGGCTTGTGGGTTCGAGCCTGGCGTCAGGCTCTGTGCTGACAGTTCAGAGCCTGGAGCCTGCTTCAGATGCTGTGTCTCCCTCTCTCTCTGCCCCTCCCCTGCTTGACTCTATCTGTCTATCTCAAAGTAAATAAACATAATAAAAAAAATTTTAAACTGAACACATGCCTACTCTCTGACCCATGAATTCCACTTCTAGGCATATAATTTATTTTCTTACTTTAAGTCATAAATATGAGTGACACATCTAGTAACAAAACTCCATACTTCCTAAAGCTACTTTCTAGACTTTCTACTATATCATTTTATTTTTATTTAGCTTTTATTTATTTTAGAAAGAGAGAGAATATGTGAGTGGGGGAGAGGAAGAGAGTGGTGAGGCGGGGAGGGGGACGGAGAAGGAAACAAAGAATCCTAAGCAGGCTCCATATTCAGCATGGAGTCCAACACCAGGATTGATCACACAACCCTGGGATCATGACCTGAGGTGAAATTAAGAGTCAGATGTTCAATCAACTGAGCTACCCAGGTGCCCCTGCTATATCATTTTACAGGAGTATAAATTTTAAGACTTGCCTTTGATCTGAAGTACACAACTTTTGTAGATGTAACATCTATCGATACTTATTTATTGTCTTTACTAATCAATACTATTTAAAAAAAAAACTTAGGATGATAATCAAATTGAAGGCATATTTTGTAGAGCTTCAATGAAACAAAATAACAGCTCAACAAAATTTTTACATAATTTTTAAGTCCCTAGGGCAATAAGGAAATATTTATTTCGACTATAAAACACAGCCAAATACAAATCATAGCCGATTTCCTTACAATATTCTTTCTAACCTATTTTCTTACTCTCCCATACCACAGCTGCCCATTATTTTTCTCCTTTTCTAAATCCTGAAAAGTATTTCCATCAATTAAGCCAAAATAGAATTCCAGTTCCTTCTCTTTGTCTTTGTCTCCGTCTGTCTGTCTCTCTCTCTCTCTTTCTTTCCAGCATTCTCCCTATGTATGATTTTAATCCTCCTGACTTTGGGTCTCTATGCTTTTTCACTCACCTACTCTTTCACTTAATGATGGGCATAATGTGAACCCTGGAAGTTTTCATGGTATCCATTTTTTTCTCTAGTAATTAATGGAACCCAATAAGCATAATTCAAGATCTAATGACAAAGACTGAATTAGCAATGTACTTCTAAGCCAAGTCTTAACACAGATAGTAGGAGTTTCTGGGTGCTCCCAGGAAAAGTTTCCCATCTTCTCAAAAGAGATCCAAGAAAGAGAAGGGCATTCTATGTCTGCATACACTTGCAAATGCTGCAGCCATGTTTCCTCAATATGGGGGAAAAGGAAACAGGTGAGGATAGTAAGCAGAAGTCTGAGTAAATCAGTCCTAACATCTGCCTGCCAATGGACCACCAATTCCTATGTTAATTAAGAAACAAACAAACAAAACAAACAAACAAAAAACAAACAAAAACTATTGTTCAAGCTAAAATAATTGAAGGTTATCGTTTGTAATAAAATGCTTCTTAGTGGAAATAAGAGATCTTCACAACAGCTTAAGCATCATTGAGCAGCAGGATATATTTCTACTAGCTTTTGATTTGAGGTACACAACTTTTATTTATTTTATTTGAGAGAGAGAGAGAGAGAGAGTGTGTGATTTGGGGGAAGGGAGAGAGAGTGTATATGGGGTAAGACCATAAGATTCAAGGAAAGACAAGGGGGAATGATAAATTCTTTCATGAAAGACTGGAAGAGTGGGGAGGGAGAGACAGTAAAAGGTCCTGCATGATTTTGTGTTTCAAATACAATAAAAGTGATTAGTTCATTTAACTAAATAAATGATAAAAGTTTGTTTTCTTAATCATCAAATGAATACCAGAATTATATATTAAATTAATATAAAAACTGTACTCTTCAAACATTTGACAGTTTTTAAACAAATTTTAGCTTCATTTTATATAATCTAAATATTCATTTGTAGTTTTACTATTTTCTCCCCAAATTGATAGATATCTAAAAAGACTCAGTAACAAGTCTTTAATTTATCACAATTATGTATTAATGAAGAAAAATTAACCTATCTAAATTAACCCATCTTTATTATTCAGTGGCTAGTGTGCAGTTTAGATGTTTCAAAATGTGGTCTCCTAGAACAAGATAAAACTAATTATACTTGTGTGTTAATGGGCAAATTAATTTTATGTGGTCAATATTGTTTTAAACCTCACACTTAATTATTTTACAGGCACCAGAGTTTTCTAAAGGGTGTGACATGCTATATCTTATTTGACTTATGAAATTTTGGAATTATTGAATTCTCAAGTGAACCTTCTAAGAAAATACATTTTGTTTAATTTTGCCGCATTTTTGTTATAATTGGATTGTGTCTATACAAGAAGAAAATGGCGAGTTGGAGTATGTAGTTGCTATGGAAGAAATCAAACCTTTGGCTGCATGCACTTCACTATTTTCTAATTGCCTGAGACCGACTTACATATTTAGAATAACAGAGTCAACCATGCATTTCACAAGCATTGTTTACATTAGTATGTTTGTATTTATCTAGTAGGCAAAATATCCAGATGCATAGATATCCTAATTTTAAAATGGGTATTTGATCTCAAGAACATGTCACATCAATTTATTTCCTGGAATTTATCATGATCATGTATTATATTCATGGGTTTTATTATTTTGAAACTAAAAAAAGACTGAGATTATAAAATTATGATAGTAACTCAAAATGTTTGTTTACCTTTCCTCCCTCTCATCTTGGCAATGATGGAGTAAGATGGACTGAATTTGGCCTTCTGTCTTAAAATGTACTTAACTGTGTTCAGACAATAGACAACAGGGAGCACAGGGCTGTAGTACTGAGAAAAGGAAAAATGAGGTGAACCTAAGATTGTCCAGGCTTCATGCCAGGAGGCATATTCTGAATCACAGGGCAGGAAAGAAGATCAATAGAGTGTGGCAGTCTTACTAAATTGAGGAGACACAGATCAGGGTTCATAGATGTAGCCGCAGGTGGTGGGATAGAGATCTAAAGAGAGGGGAAATAGTCAAGAAAAGAACTTCAAAAGTCTGCATTCCCTTGAATCTTTATTGAATATTAAGATATTCATATATAGGATCTAACTCCACAGGGTGATGCAATAGAGTGACTAGCTGGGAGCTGACTTGTTCCCAGAAGTCACCTAAGAGCTGGGAATTATTTCTGCCCCCATCAGATCACAAAGGCTTCAGTAATCAAATACAACATTTACTAGAAACTCCAGAGGGTCATGCCTAAGTAATGAAGATAAATTACTCAGAGAGTAAATGTTATTTTAGACAATCTTAATAAAACATTAAAATAAGCCTCAAAATGATCATACAGAACTAAAAGTAACTTAACAGCCAACCAGAAAAAAAGGACGAAATATGTATTAAGGAAAGTCTAAGAAGTTCAAAAGATGTTCAACAACAATAAAAAGTTACTAGAGACGCTTGGAAATGGGAATATGTGAAAAATAATGAGAATAGAAAGAAGTCCAAACATGACAGAGATGGTAGAATAAGCTAACACAATAAAAAAGCTATTAAAAGTAAAATCAAGATTAAAAAAATACATGAAGATAATGAGGAGGGAAATGTAACATAAAAAAGATCCAGAGGCGCCTAGGTGGCTAAGTTGGTTGAGTGCTCAACCCTTGATTTTGGCTCAGGTCATGATCTCATGATTCAGTTCATGAGTTTGAGCCCCGTGTGGAGTTCTGCACTGACAGCATGGAGCCTGCTTGGGATTCTCTGTCTGTCTGTCTGTCTCTCACACACACACACTCACAGACACACACACACACACACACACACACCACATTAAAAAAAAAACTTTTAAAAAGGATCCAATTCACTATCTAAAATAAAAAATATTTTTTTAATTTAATGTAGCCCCACTTGCTATATTTGCTTTTTTGCTCATGCTTATAGTGTCATATCCAAGAAACCATTGCTAAGAACAATGTCAACAAGTTCTCCCCTATGTTTTCTTCTAGGAAATTTACAGTTTCAGGTTGAAAGTTTAAGTCTTTATTTTATGTTTATTTTTGCATATAGTATAAGGATTCAATTTTACTTTTTTGCATATGCATATCTAGTTTTTCCAATGTCATTTGTTGAAAAGACCATCCTTTCCACATGTGTGTTCTTGGCAACTTTGTCAAAGATCATTTGACCATATATGCAGGGGTTTATTTCCGAGCTCTATATTTTTTCCAGTGGTCTATATGTCTGTCTTAATGCCAGTACCATATTATTTTCATTGTTGTAGCTTTACCAACCTAAGCATCCATTGACAGATGCATATAAAGAAAATGTGTATATACATATATATACACACACATATAATATATACATGTATATGTAAATATTATATATAAATGTGTGTATATATCTATATCTATCTATATCTATATCTATATTTCAGCTTTTTAAAAAAGATGGAAATTCTGTCATTTACAACAACATAGATGAACCTGGAGAACACCCTACTAAGTTAAATAAATTCCATCACAGAAGGACAAATACTGCAGGATTCCACTTATATGAGTTATATAAAGTAGTCAAACTCAGAAGCACAGAATACATTAGTGGTTGTCAGAGCTGGAAGCTGACAAAATGGGGAATTGTTATTCAGTGGCTATGAAGTTTCAGTTATGCTAAATGAATAAGTTCTACTGTTCTACTGTTCAACATAGTATCTATAGTTAAGAATACTGCATTGTGCACTTCAGAATTTGTTAATAAGGTGGATAGATCTCTGGGGTGCCTGGGTGGCTCAGATGGTTAAGTGTCTGACTTCAGCTCAGGTCATGATTTCATGGCTTGACTCGTAAGTTTGAGTTCCACACTGGGCTCTGTGCTGACAGCTCAGAGCCTGGAACCTGCTTCAGTTTGTGTGTCTCCCTCTCTCTCTGACCCTCTCCTGCTGGTGCTCACTCTCTCTCTATCTTCAAAAATAAATAAGCAACAAAAATAAAGAAGGTGGATAGATCTTATATTAAGTGTTTTTATACACACACGCATGCGTACACACACACACACACACACACAAAATCCAAAATGAAAAGCAACAACTAATGGGAAGAAGGAATTTCTTAAAGTCAGATATACCTGTTATCTTAATTGTGGTGATGGTGTCATGGGTGTTTGCATGTCCAAATTCATCAAATTTCACACATTAAATATATGCAGTTCTTTTTATGTCAATTATAACTCAGTAAAGCTATTAAAATTAAATGAATAGACCAAAAAGTCCATTGAGTATGATTAATAGCATAGTAGACTCTGAAGAATACATTATTAATAAACTTGAAAGGCAATGGAAATTATTCACATGGAGCGTAAACAGAATGAAAAGTCTGAGTAATCTGTGGGGCAACAACATGTGGTTGTACATATGTGTAACTGAAGTCCAAGAAAACAAAGGTAGAAAGATAATTTTTCCCAAATTTGAATCATAATCAAAACCATAAAATCTATTCATCAAAGAAATTCAACAATATGAAAACAAAATAAACAAAATAACAAACATAAAAATTAACATAAGTTTCTGATGAGAAATAGAAACTACCCACTCCAGAAGGGATGGCAATATTATCTTTAGGGATAAAATTAAGAATTTGTCGATATAATGCATTTGTTATTCTTATAGATATCAATTTGTTTTATATCCAATTAAAATATATTTTTAAATGAAGAGAAAAAGGCTCATTCTGGATGATCAGTGCTAAGGAAACTTGTTGCCAGCAGACTTTCACTATAAGAAATGTTAAAGGAACTTTGACAAGAAATGTTAAAGACAAAAAAAAAAATGATAGCAGAAAAAAAAACATGAATTTATGCAAAGAGAATACGATAAGTAGTAAATGTTTGGGTAAATACACGCAAAAGTATTATTTCACTTCTTAATGTTTAAAAGATAATTACATTTTAGCAAACTTTTAACAAATAATCCAATTAAAATGGACAGAGGACCTGAATACACAGACATTTTTTCAAAGAAATGTACAGATGGCCAGCAGACACATGAGAGGATGTACAACATCAGTAATCATCAGGGAAATGCAAATCAAACCCACAGTGAGATATGACCTTGCACCTGTCAAAATGGCTAGAATCAAAAAGACAAGAAATAACAAGTGTTGGCAAACATGTGGAGAAAAAGGAACTGTTGTGCATTGTTGGTGGGAATGCAAACTGGTACAGCCACTAGGGGAAAAAGTATGGAGTTCCTCAAAAAAAATTTAAAATGGAATTACCATATGACCCAGTAATCCCATCTACTTGAGTAGATTCTATCTACCCAAGGAAAACAACAATGCCAATTTGAAGATATATGCACCTTTATGTTCATTATGACATCATTTACAATAGCCAAGATATGGAGCAACCTGAGTGTCCATTGATAGATAAATGGATAAATAAAATGGATAAAGAATACACACACACACACACACTATATCACATTTTCTTATTTTCACATACACACACACATACATACATATACACATACATACATACATATGGTGGAATAATAGTCATAAAAAGAATGAGACATTGCTATTTGCAACAACAAAGATGGACCTAGAGGGTGTAATGCTAAATGAACTAGGTTAGATACAAAAAGGCAAATACCATATGATTTCGTTCATACGTGGAATTTAAGAAACAAAACAAAAAAAATGAAGAACAAAAAGGATAAATAAAAAACAGACTCTTAAATAGAGAGAACAAACTGTTAGCTTCCCGAGGAGATGTGGTATAGGGATGGATGATACAGATAAACGTTACAAAAAAAGAAGAAATAAATATAATTGTTTTCTTTTAATAAATTTAAAAATAGCAGTGTGTTATAGAAGATGTATCATATGCAGAACTAAAACTAATCTCTCTTAAACAAAGAGCACAAGGAAAGGAGGAGGAAATATATTGATATAAATACTTTACATTCAACATAAAGTGGTATAATATTATTTGAAGGACTACTGTGATAAGTTAAAGATGCGTAGTTTAAAGATTAGACTAACCACTAAAGAAATACAACTATGATAATCAATACACTATAGCTAACAAGCCTCTAGTGAAAATAAAATATTCAAAACACTCTATTAATTTAAAAAAGCCCAGTTAATTCAAAATATTTAATTTAAAGTAAGGCAGAAAAAGGAGAAATAAAAAAAGGATAGAGCAAATGGAAAATAAATGGTTAGAATGGTGGCATTCAGGCTAACCATATTGATAATCTCACTAAATAAAAATGGCCTAAAAATTCTCATTAAAAAGTACGCATTGTCTTACTGTATGAAAGTAAGAATTCATTATACCTTTTCTGTAAGAAAATAATATTTAATATAATAAATAAAATAGATTAAATGAATAATGGAAAAAAGTAATAAACACTAATTACAGGAAATTTAAAGTGGCTGCCCAGTACCATTCAAAGTAGACTTCACGAGAAAAAATATTACCAAACTGTGGGGGTGGTCACTGAAAAAAATGCGACTAACAGTTGAGCTGGACCCAGGTGACTGGAGGCTCCTCACCAGCTCCCCTGTCCTTGGAATGTGGGTTCCATTTGCCTTTCCTGTTCCTGGGTACTGCGGTAAGGACATTACCTTGAGATAGTGATGTGGTGTTGAGAACACCTGCACAGTTTAGGGTACTTAACCCAGATAAGGCCTCTTCAGAAACTTTTCAGATTTGGCAGGCAGATGCAGGGGTACATTCATCAAGCGCCTGCCCAAGACAACCCTCACATGTAGGTTCCCTTGGCTTATGCAAACTGCCAGCTACCAACCTGGAGTGGCCTTCCTCTTTCTTTGTTCTCTCCCTGCCCTTTGCATACGGAAGCCAGTTTCAGATGACACCAGGGAAGCTCCTGAGAGGGTTTCAAACCAACACAGGCATAAAGTGGAATATTTCACAATGATTAAAGGGCCAATTCAATAAGAAACTATAACAATTCCAAATATATACATCCCTAATAACTGAACTTCTACATACATAAAAGCAAAAACTCAGAGAAGTAAAAGGAGAAATAGACAAATTTACAAGTATATTTGGAGATGCCAACACATATCTCTTAGCATCCTATTGATATGAAACTTACTCACAAAATCAATCTAAATATAAAAGATTTGAATAACAATATCAAACAGCTTAATGTATTAATATTTATAGAAAATTCCACCATACAACTAACATGAAAGAGAATCCACATTCTTTTCAAGGGTACATGGAACATTCAACAAGCTAGAACATATGATTGGTAATGAAACAAATCTCAATAAATTTTAAAAGATTAGTATAGAGTTAATATGTGACCGATGAGAAAAAATAAATTAAGAAAAGAAAAAACTGAGGCTCAACAAAGGCTTAATATCTAAACAAAACAGTTATAAAATAATGTGCGGACAAGACATCTACATTTTAAACAGAGTAGTAGTCAAAAATGGACAAAAACAATGAAATGGAAATTAAATGTACTAACTACAGTAGCACCTAGCCAGGGTATATTCTGTCATGTGTTATTAAATCTCTCAGGAAAAATTAACTAATATTTATTTCAATCTTTGTAGAGATAATTTACAGAAAAATTGAAACTCATTTAATTTATTTCTAAATCTACCACCTGTTTTGTAACAACCCAATTAGTTATGCATACACACAGGTAAAATTAAAAGCTTTTCCCATTTATAAATAGTAATGAATAATTCCCAATAGAATAGTAACAGCTTTAATCTAACACTATATATTTCTAAATGTACCATACAGGATTTATGCTAGAAATGTTAGTCTGGTCAAAGAAGGATAGATTCAAATGTCTCTTCAATGAATTATTTCTTAAGAGTAAAAAAGAACTGTCTGAAGCAAATACATCATCATAACTTGGAAATAATAAACATATTAAGACGTGATAAATATATTTTATTTTATTTTTTTAATATGAAATTTATTGCCAAATTGGTTTCCAAAAGACTTGATAAATTTATTTATTTATTTTTTTTAATTTTTTTAACGTTTATTTATTTTTGGGACAGAGAGAGACAGAGCATGAACGGGGGAGGGGCAGAGAGAGAGGGAGACACAGAATCGGAAACAGGCTCCAGGCTCCGAGCCATCAGCCCAGAGCCTGACGCGGGGCTCGAACTCACGGACCGCGAGATCGTGACCTGGCTGAAGTCGGACGCCTAACCGACTGCGCCACCCAGGCGCCCCAAGACTTGATAAATTTAAATGAAGGTTGTATATGTGTAAGGCACATTAGCACACATACTGTTCTGTATATTTGAAATAATATAAAATATGAATTTGACCAATCAGTACATTTAAAAGTCTATTGACATTAGTGGTTCTCTTTCTGGCAACAACGTAGATGCTTCTAATGGATATTGGCAAAGCTATAAATTATGGATAAAACCAAAACCAAAGAACTACCTGAAGCTACTAGAAAATTAACAAAAGTGGGCAGAATATTGAGATGGTTTCACACTTGAAAGAAAGGAACGACACTTCATGGATCACAGCACTTGGCCTGAAAGCAGGCTGTAGTTAGCAACATAGAGGGCAGAGAGAGTTTTACAGAAACCTGCAGTTTTACTGGCTTGAAGAACCAGAGGGCAGGGTTTGGAGTAAAAATCAAGGGTAGAAAACCCAGAAAGAATAAAACCTGTGAAAGTGTTGGTTATCTACTGCCAAATTATAAATATAACACTTAATATCTAAAATAACAATAATCAATAAAATTGTCCTTCACAGTTGTAGGGGTTGAATAGGCATAGTTAAACAACTCTCCCTGGATGTTTCTCATACAGTTGCAGTTAGATGGTGACTGGGGTTAATGTCATCTTAAAGACTGTCACTTACACAACTATTGGTTGATGTTAACTACAAATGGAGATCTCAGGACTGCTGTCCAAAACAAACAAACAAAAATTGTGAAGGCTGTATTGACCTTTATTATCTGCTCTTAGAAGTTGCATAGCATTACTTCTGTATTAGGATTGCTCAGGAGAAAGAGAATAAAATACATATTTATGAGGAGATTTTAATATAAGAATTGGCTCACCCAACTGTGGAGGTCCAGAAGTTCCAAGATCTGCTGTCAGAAAGCTGGAGAACCAGGAAAGCCAATGGTGCAATTCAATTTGAGCCCAAAGCCAGGAGAATCAGGACCACTACTGTCTGAAGGCAGGATAAGATGGATGTTCCAGCTGATAGAGCATATTCACCCTGCCTCTACATTTTTGTTCTATCAGGTTCTCAGTGGATAGGGTGATGCCCACCTGCATTTGTGAGAGTGATTTTCTATACCCCACTGATTCAAATGTTAATCTCTTCCCAGAGACACACTCACAGCTACACCCAGAAATAATGTTTACCAGCTTTTTTTGGTATCCCTTAGTCCATCAAGTTAACACGTAAAATTAACCATCATAGTTAGAGGCCTGTCCAAATTTAAGGAGACCCCAAACTCCTGATAAGGGTGTTTCTACATCATCTTGTCATAAATGCATATGGGATATTGTGGTGTAGTGGGCAGAATAATGATCCCTTTACAAAATGTCTACATCCAAGTCCCTGGAACCTGTGAATATGTTACCTTATGTAGCAAAATGGACTTGTAGATATAATTAACATTAAGAACTTTGAGATGGAAGATTATCCTGGATTAGCCAGAAGGGCCCAAACTAGTCACATGAGTCATTCAAAATGGACAGACTTACCTAGTGATGGTCAGAGAGATATGACTACAGAGGAAGAGTCAGAAATATGTAACAACACTGACTTTGAAAATGGAGGAAGGGAGGGCATAGGTGACAGAATGTGGACAAAACTCTAGAAAGTGGACCAAAAAAAAAAGTGATTCTCCTCTTAGAGACTCTGGAAAGGAACTCAGTCATGCCAACATTTTTATTTTACCCAATGATACCTTTATTGGATTTCTGACCTAAGAACTGTAAGATAATAAATTTGTATTGTTTTAAGCAACTAAAATTTGTGGTTATTTGTTACAGCCGCAAGAGAAAACCAAAGATATTTCAAAAGATCAATTTAGCACAGAGGAAAGTTAAATACCTTGAACTTACCTTCCTCCTTTCCTCAGGTCTCCTGCTGGTTCTTTGGTTGACCAAAAAAGTAAAGAAGGCTGTGGATATTATCCATGCACATCACACTTGCAGGCACAGATCTAAGAGAAAAGTGAGAAGCAGATCTATATTGTGAGAATACACCATAGATAGAAAAACTCTTCCTCTCTCTTAAAACTTAAGTAGGCTTTCCATGGAAAAGAACAGAGAACCTATAAATGGACCCACAAGTGTATGGCCAACTAATCTTCAACAAAGCAGGAAAAAGTATCCAATGGAAAAAAGACAATCTCTTCAGCAAATCGTCCTAGGAAAACTGAACAGCGACATGCAGAAGAATAAACCTGGACCACTTTCTTACACCATACACAAAAATAAATTCAAAATGGATGAAAGACCTAAATGTGAGATAGGAAACCATCAAAATCCTAGAGGAGAAAACAGGCATCAACCTCTTTGACCTCAGCTGCAGCAACTTCTTACTAGAGATGTCTCCAGCGGCAAGGAAAATAAAAGCAAAATAAAATAAAAAGCAAAAAATAAAAAGAACTATTTGGACCTCATTAAGATAAAAACCTTCTGCACAGTGAAGGAAACAATCAACCTAGGCAACCTACAGAATGGGAGAAGATATTTGCAAATGACACATCTGATAAAGGGTTAGTATCCAAAATCTAACCCAACACCCAACACCCAAAACTCAACACCCAAAAAACAAATAATCCAGTGAAGAAATGGGCAGAACACATGAATAGACACTTTTCCAAAAAAGACATTCAGATTGCTAACAGACACATGAAAAGATGCTCACCATCACTCATCATCAGAGAAAGACAAATCAAAACCACAATGAGGTACCACCTCACACCTGTCAGAATGGCTGGTCAGATTTAGTGAGGATGCAGAGAAAGGGGATCGCTTTTGCACTGTTGGTGGGAAGGCAAACTGGTACAACAACTGTGGAAAACAGTATGGAGATTCCTCAAAAATTAAAAATAGAACTAGCTTATGACCCAGCAATTGCACTACTAGCTATTTATCCAAAGGATACAAAAATGCTGATTCAAAGGGCCACATGCACCCCAATGTTTATACCAGTGCTATCAACAATAGCCAAAGTATGGAAAGAACCCAAATATCCATTGAATGATAAATGTATAAAGAAGATGTGGGGTGTGTGTGTGTGTGTGTGTGTGTGTGTGTGTGTGTATGAATATTACTCAGCAATTAAAAAGAATGAAATCTTGCCATTTGCAACAACATGGATGGAACTAGAGTATATCATGCTAAGTGAAATAAATGATTCAGATAAAGATAAACATAATGTGATATCACTCATATGATTTCACCAGATGAACATAGGGGAAGGGAAGGAAAAATAATATAAAAACAGAGAGAGGCAAACCGTAAGAGACTTTTAAACACAGAGAACAAACTAAGGGTTGCGGGAGGAGAGGTGGGTAGCAAAATGGGCTAAGTGGGTGATAGGCACTAAGGAGGGCACTTGTTGGGATGAGCACTGGGTGTTCTATGGAAGCGATGAATCACTGGGGTCTACTCTTGAAACCAATACCACACTGTATGCTAACTAACCTTAACTTAAATTAATTAATTAAAAAATACTTAAGCAGGAATAATCTTCTTAATATACTAGAAATAATATCTCTATAGAGAATCTTTCTTTTCATGCATTTTGACATCTTTCAAATAATATTAACTTGTCTGTTGACAAAATGAATCTATTTATTTAGGAAAAATATCTTGCGTACATAATTTTACATGCCATACTTTATCTTTATATCACATAGCTATATGTCTATATGGTATTAAAAATGACAGTCTTCCATGATGATTTCTGAAATTTGTAATGTAAAAATCATTGATACTTTATAACAGGTTTAAATGATTTATGTCACACATTTCATCACATATGTCAAAGACTTTTGACTGTGGATTTAATATTTATGGTATTATATGTTATATCATACTATATCATATCATGTTATATAAATTATATTAAAATTTTCTTGTCTTTATAAATTTGTTTCCTGGGTTTTCATTTCTTCCCAAGTCTTTTTTATCCATTGATTTTTTTTTCTAATTTGCATCTTCTGAACAGACCATATGTCTTTTGTAGTTGATGTTTTCATTTATGTTAAAACAATTTTTTTTGTGCATAATCCTTTCAAGTCTGTCATATGCCTTTGAAAGCTTCATTAATTCTTTTAGGCCACTAGCAAATTACTACTTCAGTGCACCAAATGGTCCCCTTGTCCCCTAAAATAGTTTATGCAGCTTCAAAAATAGTCCAACTTGCTCTCAAAAAAAATAGCTTACTGCGGAAAGGCTGATGGTGAGAAAGTAAAGCGCAATTGATAGAACGTTATTACTTGCCAGTGATTCAGTCCTCTCCCTCCTAGGTGGGAGCTGAGGAAACTCATGGTAGGATCCATGAAAGTCTCCATGTAAACAGTGAATACACATATTTGCCAAAGAAAGCAGAATGCCATTTACTTTCATAAAAATAGATGTGCAGGTGTCTGTATAGAACTAAGGACAGAAATCATATGGAGGTTTCCCTAGGCTATGCAATGACTTGCATACTGTTACACACAGCAACAGATGCTTTTCAAAAAATGATAAAAATGAAAGGTATTTACATTCAATAGGGTTGAGGTAGCTCCAACGAGTCAATTTTGAAGGAGTCCCCTGTGATAAAGTGGAGCAATAAATAGAATAAATTATGTTTCAACAACATAAGCAACACAATTTATTTTAAACAGTTGAATAAATAAGTTTGTTGTGTTTTTACATTAGGGAAGAGATTCTAAAATATGAACTAATAGTTGATCACTCAGAGATATTTGTCCTTCAATTGCTAAGGGCATTATTTTTTAAAATTTTTTTAAGTTTTATTTATTTATTTTGAGAGAGAGAGAGAGAGAGAGAAAGTGAGCGAGCAAGCATGAGCAGGGAAAGGGCAAAAAGAAGACAGAGAATCCCAAACAGGCTCTGTGCTGTCAGTGTGGAGCCCGACACAGGGCTCAAACTCACAAACCATGAGATCATGACCTGAGCCGAAATCAAGAGTCAGACACTTAAATAACAGCCACGCAAGCATCCTAACAAAGGCCATTAGTTTTAATCATCAAAATATTCTTTCTCCAAATATTTATTGAGAGTCAATAGTATTCAAATTGATATAACTGCAAACAAAACAAATGCATGTATCTGCCCTAAAGAATCATCCTGTCTGAGAGAGGACATAAACCTTTTATATTATAAATATAATTTGAGATAAAAATGCTAAATACTGTTATGCTATTCTCTAGATGTATGATATATCTGTTGGGCCCACGTGGATTATCCTATACTTTTAGTCTACTGTTTTCAAAATAACATTTATTTTGTTACAAAAAATTACTGACAACTTTGATTTGTAATAATAAGAAAAACTCTTTGGGTGAATAAGAAAAAAAAAGTTTCGTAGAAGTTTCCACCACTGATTAACAGAAATTATATGTGCTGAGTTGCAATAAGACAGGTACCATATATGAGTGTTTGACATAAAAACTAATTACACTTTCCAATTCCTACAACTATGTCTCTACAATCTAATGAAACAATTTGTAAATTATGCACAGCTCAAGGTTTTCCTCTTCAGTTATGTTATCTTTCATTGTATGTTTGTCAGTCTGTCTGCCCATCTATCTATCTTTTACATATTTATGGATAAAATGGATTAAACTTAGCATACTATATTATAATTTTTGGCAGGATATAAAAGAAAGTTGAAACATATGATGAAAACTCAGATTTGAATATTATCATGACATCCTTGAAGAGGTGCCACATAATTACATAAAAGTGACCAAATGCTTCATACTAAATTATGCCTTTTGTTTTTTCACTGAATGATATATATATATATATATATATGCTTTTATTTATTCTTGAGAGAGAAAGCACATGAGTGCATGAGCAACGGAAGGGCAGAGAAAGAGGGGGAGAGAAAATCCCAAGCAGACTCTGCACTATGAGCTCAGAGCCCAATGTGGGGCTCAATCCTTTGAACCATGAGATAATAATCTGAGCTAAAATCAAGGGTCAGATGCTTAACTGACTGTGCTACCCAGGCGCCCCTGAATAATATATTTTACATATTTTTCCTAACAGCTCTTACTGACCTACCTCATTTATACTGAAAGTAGCAGAATAAGGATGTACCATAATTTACTTAACTAATTACACTAGATAGGTGGTTTTGTTATATCAAATTTTTACTATTGTTTTGCATTTAAGCAATATTAGTAATAAGTATGCTTGCACATGTATTCAGCAAATGTTTATGGGTATATTTTATAAGTAAATTTAATGTGGTTGTTTTATTAAAAGGTGGAGGTAGGTAAATTTTTCGATTTGAGTAAATAATGATAAATTACTCTCAATAAACTTTACACCATTTCACACATATTTTAGCATTATATAAAAATCCCTGCTTCCCCAAGACCTTGGTAATTTGACAATCACCAAAATTAATTTAGTTTGATTATGAAAATTCCTGAGCCCATGGTTATTTGCTTCTTCCCCAAGAAACTTCTGATATTATGTCAGAAATATGCTACCAGATAAACTTTATGTTTAAATCTTTTATCTTTATTAAAAAGTGGTAACAGGGGCGCCTGGGTGGCGCAGTCGGTTAAGCGTCCGACTTCAGCCAGGTCACGATCTCGCGATCCGTGAGTTCGAGCCCCGCGTCAGGCTCTGGGCCGATGGCTCGGAGCCTGGAGCCTGTTTCCGATTCTGTGTCTCCCTCTCTCTCTGCCCCTCCCCCGTTCATGCTCTGTCTCTCTCTGTCCCAAAAATAAATAAAAAACGTTGAAAAAAAAAATTAAAAAAAAAAAAAGTGGTAACAGAAAATTGAAGAAAAAAAGGAACCCAATTAAAAGCCACACGAGCAATGAAATGCACAAATATCAAAAGCCACCCGTAATCCCAGCCAGATTATTTCATCGTGAGTTGGAGTTTGTAGAGTAGGTACTGGTGATTCAGTCAGCATGAAGCTCAAAGTAAGCTCTAGTGTGGAGAGTACACATATTGGGGGACCAGACGTTGGAATGGCTGTGATTTATGTGTCAGCACTGACAAGAAAAGGATAAGGTGTCTTCCTCTCAATGACCACTCTTCCTTTCTTCCTTCTTTCATTTTTTTAAATATATTTTCTGGCTTCACACCAAATACGTATTTTTTATACATCATCTGTCTTTCATCTCCTTTTCATTTCAAGCTTATTTCATTCTACTTTGATAGTATTATCCACACAACCACCCCCTCTATACTCTTGCAGAAAAGTAGATTATTGAAAGATTAGTCCCATGACATTTCAACTGATTCCACGAATCATTTCTTTAAAAGAAAATAATGACAACAAATAATAGTTGTCTTTTGCTCACTACTGCCTCAGAATAGCTCTTTTTGGTGAGGGTGAGTTATATATTCAATACACACTTAATTTGACAAGATCAGAACTAAATTGCTTTTCTGAGTAGTCCTGATTACAGCATATTGTGCTAAACTATTATGTCTAACTGTGTAATCAAATACACTATAAACTGTCTTTTCTCTGAAGCATGCCAATGCCATACAAAAAGGAAGTGGATAAGAAATACGCAGGTACAAATGCAAGCAGTTTACTTGGGAAACACACACGTGATGTTATACAAGGCATTTCTTCCAGAATCTGATCAAATAAAGCTTTAAACACACAGCTGGGCAGACAAAGCAGTGCATTACATTAGCACAGTATAACGAAACACCACAAAGACAAATAGAGAAGTCATCTCAAAACCTAGCAATTTATGCAATGTGTGTGCAGCTAGATAATGTAAAGTACAATTTTTTGACAACAGATCTAATGGAGTAATATTACAGGCATCCACAGCATATTCTACTGTGTCAATTCTCCAGAACTAAATCAGGACCTCTGTTGAATGAGAATAGTAGGTACTTCTGTATTCACTGAGAAACAGTCTAAGACTTCAATATTTTGGTTTAAGTACACTCTGAGTGCCTTTATCTCATCAAATGCCCCCATGAATTAATTTGGTTTAAGCAATCTGTACAGAATAATGAGAGCCCTCCAAGCCAAGCTTAATATATGGCAGTGTCCTCATGAATTGTTTTCATACATGTTAAGAAGAGCAACCATTTGTGATCTCCAAAGATACTAAAATAAAAAGTGTATAATTACAGTGTCTACTTATTACTTCTTCTTGATTAAATGAATATACCTTTGTTTTTAAACTATATATGCAAATGTAAATCATGGCCTCTCTGGGACAAGGTCACTGGGGGTAAAAATTGTACCTAGAAATCATGTAGAAATATAACGATTATTTTACAGAGACTTTCCAGTGGCCTACAATGATGCTACATCATCTCCAAGCATAGGGACAAGAAAGTATGAAAAGTTTAAGAGTACCACTGCATTGTTGAAAGAGAATGGTATAGAGGTAAATAAAACTGATATCTATTCTATTCTATTTTATGGTACAAAAATCACTCCACATTTCTAGATCTCAGTTGTAGTCTTCTAAATACCGATCATTTCTTAAGGTTTTTTTCCCCCTATATCTATGATAATTTAATTTTATACCTAACTCCAAGAATGTGGACATTTGGATAAGCATCCCTTTTTATTTTTTTTTAATGTTTTATTTATTTTTGAGACAGAGAAAGACAGAGCATGAGCAGGGGAGGGGCAGAGAGAGAGGGAGACACAGAATCTGAAGCAGGCTCCAGGCTCCGAGCTGTCAGCACAGAGCCCATGCGGGGCTCGAACTCACAAACCATGAGATCTTGACCTGAGCCGAAGACGGACACTTAACTGACTGAGCCACCCAGGCGCCCCAGCATCCCTTTTTATTATCCCAAATAATGACAAAGACCACACTAGGAGTAAATTTTATAAAAATCCTTTAAAGTATTTAATGTTCGAGACTTCACTATCATGCATTAATTTATTAAATAACCTATTTTTAATAGCCTATGCTGTCACAAGACAAAACTGAAGTGGACCTTTTCACTGTACATTAAGTAGATTTAACTTTTCAGAAAAAAAATTGTAAATACAAAGATTTGAGCAGATGCAGGACTGATAAAAGTGTGGGTTCAAGACATAAAAGAAAACTGCCAGTCTAAATTATTTAGACCTAGTAAACAAACAGGCATGCGTTTCTTAATCTTCAGGCTGTTAAGACTAAATCAATGCATATCTTATAAAGATGAAAGGCCTAATTAAAAATAGGTACATTTCATTTGTAAACAAAAGAAAACAAAATAACTACTTAGATATAAATCTAACAAAACATGTACAAGATTTACATGAGGAAAACTACAAACCCTGATTTAAAAAAAAAAAAAAAAAACCAAAGATCTAAATAGAGAGTTATTTCATGTTCATGGATAGGAAGATTCAATATTACTTGAGATGACAGTTCTTCCCAAGTTGATGTATATGTTCAACACAATCCAAATCAAAATCTCAACAAGATGTTTGTTGATATTGGCAAACTGATTCCTAAGATATATGGAAATTCAAAAGATGTAGAGTAGCCAGTCATATCAAAGAAATGAAAAAAAAAAAAATCTGAGGACTGTCACTTCTCAACCTCCAAACTTACTATAAAGCTACAATAAGCAAGACAAAGTGGCATTGGTGAAAGAATGGACAAATAAGTTAATGGGACAGAATAGAGAGCCCACAGAAAAAGACTTACACACATTTAGCCAACTGATCTTTGGTAAAGGAGAGGAGACAATTCAATGAAGAAAGGATGGGCTTTTCAACACATTGTGCTGGAGCAAGTAGACATCCACATGCCGACCATCACCACCACCACCATCATCATCTAGACACAGACTTTACTTTTTTTTTTTTTTTTTTACAAAATTTAACTCAAAATGGGTTGTAGACCCATTACTGTAAATGCAAAACTATACAAATTCTACAAAAGAAGGAAAACTAGGTGGCCTTGAGTTTGATGATGATTTTTTTTTTAGATATATGGTGGTGATTCATAAAAGAAAAAATTGTTAAGTGGGACTGTATTAAAATAAAAACTTGTCCTGAAAGGGGCGCCTGGGTGGCGCAGTCGGTTAAGCGTCCGACTTCAGCCAGGTCACGATCTCGCGGTCTGTGAGTTCGAGCCCCGCGTCAGGCTCTGGGCTGATGGCTCGGAGCCTGGAGCCTGTTTCCGATTCTGTGTCTCCCTCTCTCTCTGCCCCTCCCCCGTTCATGCTCTGTCTCTCTCTGTCCCAAAAATAAATAAAAAACGTTGAAAAAAAAAAAAAAAAACTTGTCCTGAAAATGACAAAATGACACTATTAAGAAAATGAAAGGACAAATCACAGATTAGAAGAAAAAAATTGCAAAATATATTTGAAATAGGGGCGCCTGGGTGGCTTAGTAAGTTAAGTGTCCAACTTCGGCTCAGGTCATGATCTCATGGTTCGTCGGTTTGAGCCCCGCATCAGGCTCTGTGCTGACAGCTCAGAGCCTGGAGCCTGCTTCGGATTCTGTGTCTCCCTCTCTCTCTGCCCCTCCCCCACTCATGGTGTGTCTGTCTGTCTATCTCTCTCAAAAATAAATAAAAACATTAAAAAATTAAAATATGTATAAATTTGAAATAAAATCCAAAACAGTGAGAACACCTAATGTTGGCCAGGGTATAGAGAAATGAAAACCCTCATTCATTTTGTTGGGAGTACAAAATGGCATAGCCACTTTTAGAAGACAGTTTGACAATTTATTAGAGAGCCAAACATACAGTCTTATCAAACAATTCACCAACAGTGGTCCAAGGTATTTACCCAAGTGAGTTGTAAACTTATGTCTACACAAACATCTACATGCAGATTGTGTATAGCAGGTTAATTTATAATTGCTACCAAGATGCAGGTGACTAATTAAACAAATGTATATATGGTACATCCATACAATGGAATATTATTCAGAGATATAATGAGCTATCAAGATATGAAAAGACATGGAGGCACCTTAGATAAATATTGTTAAATGAAAGAAGCCAGTGTGAAATGGCTATACACTGTGATTCCAACTATGTGACTTTTTAGAAAAAGGCAAAACTACAGATACAGTGAAAAGACCAGCAGTTGTCAAGTTTTGGGGCAAGGGAAGGAGGCATGAATAAGTAAGAGAACAAAGGAGTATTAGGGCAGTGAAACTCCTCTATATAATAATGTAATGGTGGATACATGACACTATGCATTTGGCAAAATTCATAGAACGGTACAATACAAAGAGCAAATCCTCATACAAACTATAGACTTTTGTTCATAATAATGTATCAATATTGGTTCATCAGTTGCCAAAAAAAAAAAGAAAGTATCACACTAATACAAAATGCCAATAGCAAAGGAAACTTTCTATGTGGGGAAAGAGGGATTATGGGAACTCTTAACTTTCTGCTCAATTGTTCTGTAAACCTGAAACTTATGTGAAAAATAAAATCTTTTTTAAAAAATATGTGTGTCCTATTAAGAATTTTAGTAGGAAAATTAGCTCAAAGCACAACATATAAGAATGAGCAACTATCTAAGGTGTATGTATCTAGTTTTTAAAAATCTAAAACAGGAAAATCAGAGAAACTCTAGGAACATTTACCAGACTATAGGCTTTTGGAATACAAGTGATGTATAACTCAGGCTTTTCCATTTAGAGTATTTTCTGTGTGAATATACAGAAGAATATCGCCAAGGGAAAGAAGGGATTTATACTCAGAGAACAAAGCCTTGAGAGTTCATCACCTTCGTGTATATCTTCTAACAGTCGAAGAATCTAAATATGTCATGGATTATTCAGATCAACACTTTGAAAATCAATGTAGTCCCAAAGCTTATGTCCCTCTTCTGAGTTTCCCTAGGGTCTGTACCAAAGTAACATTTGATCTCTTGAATAAACAGACAGTCTTTGTTTGTGACTCCAGATCAAAGCTAGTACACAGATGGGGAATCTCATGGGAAAGGAAGTAGAAAGAATCTGTGGCTCATACTAAGCTGGCTATATTTTCTGACTTCCTAAGTGTCTATAAAAAGCTACTAAATCACCTGGTTATCGACATGACTGTGAGAAAAATACTTTAGATATTTTTCACTGCATTTTGCTCTTGGAAAAAAAAATTTTTTAATGTTTACGTTTTATGTTTTCACAAAAAATCTTCTTTCTTGCTATCCTCAATAAGCATAATCTTTGTTTTTTTTTTTTTTCATGTTACCTTGACTACAGGGAGGTTACATTGGTGTATGTTATGCTGATTGAAAGCACATCCTAATGTCCCTAAAAGTGTGCCATTGACTTATCAATGACAATTCTGAGTCTGCCTTTATCCAAAATTGGTAAAAGACAACCCATTCTGTGTGTGTGTGTGTGTGCATGCATGCATGTCAATGGGTGTATATTGCTCAGTTGATTGCATTCTAGCTAGCTCCATGCTTGCTTGTCATCACCAAGCATAACACAAAATAAAAGGCACTTCCTAAACACCACAAAATACAATCAGGTGGCTACAAGAAGAAAACCACATAAATAAGACACCGTGGGCTTCCTTGAGAAGAGTGTTGCTATGGGAAAATGTGTTTTGTGCTCTGGAAAGCACACGGACAAAATGAACTTTTAGAATACAAGTCATTCAGGGGAAGGGACCGCCTGGAGGTAAAATTCTTCTAGCATGGTGAGAGGAAAAGATTACTCTTAAATCCCAAAGCTAGTTATGTCTGGTGTCTAGATCACCTGCCCTCTAGTTCACTGCTCTTTCTACTACATTTTACTGCTTTTGTTCTTGGCTTCTCAACTACCAAATCAAATTTGACAAGTCCCACTTAAGGTTACCATCGCAGATCACTAGCGTTCATTTCCCTAGCACCTTGAATCCAAAGGAAAATAGAATAAGGAAAGTAGAGAAAAAAATAAATCCTTGGGTTCAAAAGAAAGTGCAGAAGGCCATGCCTTTCCCAGGGCTACAGATATCATTGATGTATACATACGGTTCTGGAAAAAATAAGCACTCTGTGCTACTGATGTTATTAGTTTCCTGCTCAAATTGTGTGTGTTGATGTAACATTGCTGGTCATGCCTTTGTCTTCTGATGTGCTGTTTCATTTTTAGATTACCAAGGTTTTAAAGTACTTTGGTGGCAAATTAAGAAACAATTTTGAGTATGTGCTCTTTTTTTCCATATAGAAAAGAGCCTTGAGTCAGTAAGAAGACTTACTGTGACGCACCTTGCTGTCTCTAAGAAGTTTTTACTTTCTTTTCCATTCAATTTGGTACTATTTCTTCCCCCACCATTTGATTTATGGAGTCTTAAATCCCAATAAAGGGTCTATCAATTCTGTCTCATTTTTGCATCATCCTTAATTCACACAAAGGAGAGAAATTATTTTAAAATAAAGAACTTCTATATTGTTTGGCGTAAGTGCTTATGGAGGTTGATATTGTTGCTTAAATCCTTATACAAGGCAATCTACATCTACCCTGTACGTGAAATGGGGGTATGATCAACTCATTTTAATTAAATTGTTACCTTTTCTAAATCAGGAATAATAAATTTTATTAAGGAGCAGATAATGTTGAACAGTGTCGGCTACATAATAAGTGCAAAGTAAGTACAACCATTGCTGTTTTGTTGTTGTTCTTATCAATCTGGCCATTCACCATCTGTCCCTCCAGATTCATCGCATACCCTTCTCTGCTCTGTTTCATGCTCTGCGAGATTGCTCTTGTGGAATGCCTCCTCTGGGCACCCACTTTCTGGCTTTCTGTTGGTTGCTGCCCATGGAGGTACTGCAGGATGTCAGAGGACAGAAGGAGAGAGCTATTGAGGAATTTATTGCCTCCACTTCTGAGCTGCCCTATGAAGTGGCTGATGACAGTTATCTTGAGTTTTGGCCCCTCTAGGTGGCTCATCATCTATGGTTACAACTCTTACTCAGTTCTCTTACCTCCTTGGCTCCAGGTCAAGGATGCTTCCAGTGTTACTAGCCTCTTCATTATCCCTTGCTGGTTCCATTTCTTCTTTCAATGACTCTGTAAATAATCCTTCATTAAACTTTCTTCAGTCACGTCCTCTAAGTGTGTTATGTGTTCTCAGCTAGGAAAGTGGATCCTAAAATAGTAATACCAATTACCACCTCTGCCATCACATCACCAACATCACTATGAGAGCATTACTAGGGATATTAATAAAACTAGTAGTACTGTTCCTATTGCAATTACTATTATTACTGTTATTACTCCTGCTGCTGCTGCTGCTGTTACTATTATAGGAAGTAGAATAATACCAGCAATGATATTAATGTCACCATGCTGCGGATGAGGTGATAGCACAAATTATACTTATTTACTTCTCTGAAGTAAAGAATTACAGCACCACACCTTTCAAATTTAGGGCATTCTTCTCTTAGTTCCTTTTATTTTTGTATACCGCCCAAAGACAATTTCCATTTACTTTCTTCTTTAATAACTGCCTAACTTTGACTGACCTTTTAAATCTCTATCCCCAGAACCATGGCTCATTCCACAGAAGAAAGAAATCATCTGACACATTAGTTTCATACTCTTATTTACATGACAAACCGATCAAACAAGTTAGGTGGTAATATAACTGTAGACAGAAAATCATCATAGGCAAGAGAATAACAAAGATATCAGGCATTCTCAATGGCAATAAAGTGTGACAGGTGTAACAGACATCACACCCATCACATATTCTTTCTGATCAATTTACTGTGGTTTCATCAGGACCTGTCTTATTTCATAAAAATAAGGCCAATTTAAGAATCGAATCAAACACTTCTATAATTGAAGTCATGAAATAAAAAAAAAAATTAAAAAAGCAGAATCAGACCTATAAATACAGAGAACAAACTGATGGCTGCCAGAGAGGAGGGGGTGGAATTATGGGCAAAATGTGTGAAGGGGAGTGGGAGATACAGGCTTCCAGTTATGAAATAAGTCAGCAATAAAAGGCACAGCACAGGGAATATAGTCAATGATATTGCAATGTGTTATATGGTGACATATGGTAGTAGTTACACTTGCGTTGAACAGAACATAATGTATAGAGAAGTTGACTCACTATGTTGTACACCTGAAACTAATGTAACATTGTGTGTCAACTATACTCAAATAAATTTTTTGAAAAAAGATATGAGCTTTAAAGATAGCAAAAAAGAAAGAAAGAAGAAAACAGTCATGAGAAGACTACATTGTGTAAGTTATCACTGCCACAGGCCCTACCTCTGTGTATTTGCCAAGAATCTTGTAGACGGCTGAGTGCTGGTAAATATCACTGGCTGGGCTATGGCTGCGGGAATTTTGATCTCTTGAGACACTGGCTGACATTTTATCATACCGTGAACATTCTCTTTATTTAAAAATGAAACACATTGTGTTCTTCCATGGCGTGAATTCTTCATACTATTTTCATATTTTCTTTATTTTAAAATTGTTTCAAAATAGATCCCATCCCAAAACATCCAATTTAGAAGCAAAATGCCTTATTTACACATATCTCTTGAGCTAGTGATATTGAATTATCTTATAACTCCACTGTCATTTCCACTAACTTTTAAAATTCCTATATTGTGGGGGCGCCTGGGTGGCGCAATCGATTAAGCATCCGACTTCAGCCAGGTCACGATCTCGCGGTCCATGAGTTCGAGCCCCGCGTCAGGCTCTGGGCTGATGGCTCAGAGCCTGGAGCCTGCTTCCGATTCTGTGTCTCCCTCTCTCTCTGCCCCTCCCCCGTTCATGCTCTGTCTCTCTCTGTCCCAAAAATAAATAAAAAACTTTGAAAAAAAAATTAAAAAAAAAAATTCCTATATTGTGTTAGTTCTAAGAGGCATTGACACATATCCCTTAACAACAAACTGACTCATGTTCAAAACTCATTACCTCCTAATGCCTAATAAAAATGAGCACTATACGCACAAAAAAAGAAATTTTTAATATTAAAAATCCTCAGTCCCACAGACTCCACAGTTTGACCTTCAGAACTAAGGTAGTCATTGATACAGAAAAAAAAAAAATCACAGGAAGCAGTGTTTCGATTGTCATGCCTGCCTCGTTCTATTTGGCAAGTTTAAGTATTTTATTATGCTATACATGCTTCTTTTTATATGGTCGTAATTGTGAGAGGCATGTAAATGACAGTCTCAAAATGAGTCTTATTTTGGAGTCTTGTTAGTTTGAAGCAGCTGTCAAAATCTCCCTTCTCCAAAATTATGAATTCCATCTTAAAACCTCGCCTGCACATTTTTTGGCAAATTGTGTTTCCCCTCACTTTTATTTATGGGCCCTCGTGTTATACTTCCTCATTAATTAATTTGTCTGGCCCTATCCCAATATTCTCACAGAAATGCTGTCAAAAGGAAAAGACAAGCCCTCTTATCTCAAAGTAGGTGATCCTATTGTCGTGCAAACAGACATTTACATAGACCAGCCCCTTTTTTATTTTACTCTACATCCTTTCTAGTATCACCCCCCTCTCTCCAGCACCTCGAAACGTTCTTTTCTGAACCAATAATAGACTGATCATCAAAACTAGACATAGCCCCTTCATTCAAGGAATTCAGCGTTTAAGGTAGGGAAATCATCAATCACATAATCTCCCAAATACATACAAAATCATAACTAGAGCAAATGTAATAAAAAATAAGTATCATATAACAGAATGCAACAGGGTAAACTGAGCTTATCCCAAAGTTCACGCTAGACAAATGCAGACAACATAGAAAGCTCTGTAAGCCACAAAGACAACGTGACTCTCTTTTGCCAAGAGCATTGGCAATGCAATAAAATGTGTTAAACAAGGTAGCAATGTGATCAGACTTGTCATTTTACAATTTGACTCTGGTTTCCATTCAGAGAAATGCCCTAGAACAGCAAACGTGGAAGTAGAACACTTAAGTGACCATTCTTGGAAGCTAGGTGTTTTGTGTGTCTGTTGCTTAATTACAAACCACCTCAAAATTCAGAGCAACCGTTTTGTTAAACTCACAAACTCTGTGGGTCAGGAATTTGGATGGAGCACAGGGAGTAAATACAGCTAAGGGTGACTCCTGAGTTGAAAACTGAACTCATTGGAGGCTTCTTCACCAACATCTGGCATGGGATTACTTGAAGGCTGGGCACACCTTGGATGTTGGCCAGAGCAAGTACACACGGCCTTTCTATCTGGGTTTGACTTCCTTATAGGACGGCAGACTCTTATCAGTTGGACATCTTACATGGGGGCTCAGAACTCCAAGTGTGACTGTTCTCAGCAAACAAGAAGGAAGCTGCAAGGCCTTTTATGACCTGCCCTTGGAAGTAACATGGCATCACTTCTGCCCTAATCTGTCAAAGTGTTCACAAACTCAGCCAAATTGAAAGGAAAAGGACAAAAATCTGCATATCTTAATGAAATGAGTGTCAAAGAATTTGCAGTCCTGTTTTAAAACTTGTGCAAAAGTAATAGTGTGATGTTGAGATTTAAGAAGTTAATATGATGAGAGGCAGCTGGGTGGCTCCGTAGGTTAAGCATCTGACTTCAGCTCAGGTCATGATCTTGCAGTTTGTGAGTTGGGGCTCCATGTAGGGCTCTGTGCTGATAGCTCAAAGCCCGGAGCCTGCTTCACATTCAGTGTCCCCCTCTGTCTCTCTTTCTGCCCCTTCCCCACTCATGCTTGCGCGCACTGTCTCTTTCTCTCTCTCTCTCTCTCTCTCTCTCTCAAAAATAAATAAGCATTAAAAATGTAAGAAGTTAATATGATGAGAATAGGGTATATTTGAAAATATTAGAATGCTTCTATGATGTAGTGATGTTCCTGAGTCAATCCTGGCATAGATGTTTTATCTCTTTTTCTTATGCAGCCATCTTAAAAGTTTAGAATTGAGTCACTCCTTTCAAAGAATCAACTTCATATTTGTTATTTTTTTGATTTTACATTTGTTTTCTCTTACAGTTATTGTTATCCTCGTTATTTCTTCTTCTTATAATTTTTAGTTTGTTTTCTAACTCATTTAAAGTAGGTGCATAGAAATCTGACTTTAAGCATTTCTTCATAATTAAAATATGTTTTGAGCTCTGTATTTCTCCTTAAGCACTATTGCAATGGCATCCTTTAAGTTATGATATCTAGTATGCCATTTTCCATTCATTTAAAATATTGTATCATTTCCATTGATCTTCTTTGAGCCATAATTTTTAAGTCTATTAATTTCCAAATATATGGGGATTGGTGCTTATTTTTCTATATTAACTTCTAGCTCATCTTTACTGTGATCAGAGAAATACTCCATATTTTATCAGTGTTTTGAAATGTGTTGAGACTTGCTTGATAGCCCACCATATGGATAATTTCTGTCAGTGTTTCATGGGCACTTAAAAAGAATGTGTGCTCTGCAATTGTTGAGTTTAATTGTTATATATGGCAATTAAACAATTTTGTTTATTATGCTCTTCAAATCCTCTGTATCCTTACAGATTTTTTACGCTGTTCTATTGATTACTGAACCCTACTGGTTTATTTCTCTTCTTAGTCTTAGAGACTTCTGCTGTACACATTTAAAA
Organism: Neofelis nebulosa; assembly: GCF_028018385.1. Lineage (NCBI taxonomy): Eukaryota > Metazoa > Chordata > Mammalia > Carnivora > Felidae > Neofelis > Neofelis nebulosa. The sequence goes on from NC_080782.1 coordinate 24,543,602, forward strand.
CCATGACATTATGTAAAATTCTTATATGTTCCTATTGATTGACACTTTCATTATCTTAAAATCGCTCTTTTTTTTTTAATTTTTTTTTCAACATTTATTTATTTTTGGGACAGAGAGAGACAGAGCATGAACGGGGGAGGGGCAGAGAGAGAGGGAGACACAGAATCGGAAACAGGCTCCAGGCTCTGAGCCATCAGCCCAGAGCCTGACGCGGGGCTCGAACTCACGGACTGCGAGATCGTGACCTGGCTGAAGTCGGACGCCCAACCGACTGCGCCACCCAGGCGCCCCAAAATCGCTCTTTTTTTAAAGTAATGCTTTTTGCCTTCAGTTTACTTTGTCTAATATTTAGTATAAATCAATTTTGTGTTAAGGTTGGCATTTTTTCCTCATTTTTATTGTCAAATTTATATATTCATCTATTTTCATGTGATTATAATAATTAGCATATAATTTTATTTTTATCCCATATAAAAAACTTCCTATTTTAGCTGTATTCTTTATGCTGTTATATACTGATGAATCAGAATTTAGGCCAAGTCTTACCACTTGCTTTGTTTTATTTTGCATTTGTTCTTTTTCCTCTCATTAAACAGAAAAAATATTCTTTATGGGGTTGCCTGGGTTGCTCACTGGATTGAGCAACTCTGGATTTTAGCTCAGGTCAGGATTTCACGGTTCATGAGACTGAGCCCTGCACTGGGCTCTGTGCTGTCAGTGTGGAGCCTGCTTGGGATTCTCTCTCTCTCTCTCTCTCTCTCTGTCCCTCTTCCTCTGATCCTACCTTGCTTGCATGCACTCTCTCTTTCAAAATAATTGAGAGTAAAAATTTTAAATTACAAAAATTCTTTAGGATTCATTTAATTCATTTTTTTTCTCATTCCTTTAATGTATATTACTCACCTCTTAAATAATGTACGATCTTAGGACACATAACTCTAATTAATATTCTCTTGCATTCTGTTCACCTATTTCAATTCTATACATCTAACGTGATAAAATGTTATTGTTTTGCTTTATGCAAGTAAAAAATCTTTTCAATTTACACACACGCTTATCATTTTACAATTCTTCATTTCTACTTACATCTGGGATATGGAATCTTAGATGTTCCACCTTCCCCAAACAAATATATTTCCTATGGGGTAGCATTCCAACTTGACAGTTATTTTCTATTGAGTACTTTAAATAGCATTCCTTATTTTCTGGTTTACCTGTGTTTCTCTTACTAAATGAGCTATATGCCTTATTTTTAATCTTTTTATGATAATATATCTTTCTTCTTTGGCTACTGTCATAACTTCCTTTGCCCTTTGGTTTCAGGAGACTTGCTGTAATGTACCTAGATTTTTTTGCATTTCTGCTGGTGTTTTTCCCCTTTTTCCCTGGCGTTCTAAACAATTCAGAAAAAACTCTCAGCTATTATTTCTTCATGTGTTACTTTAAACCCATTCTCACTCTCCTTTCCTTATGCACTCAGATTGTATACGTGTTAAAATTTTCTTGGATCCAGATTTTCTTGGATCCAGATTGTCTACATGTTAAAATTGTCTTGGTCTCCTATGCTCTTTCATGTGTTTCCCTCATTTCATCTTTCTGCACTTCAGTATATACATTCTCTACTGACTTATCTTCTAGTTGGCTAATTCTTTATCATTCAGATAGGCTTTAATATCAATTATTGTTTCTTTCATTGCTGGATATTCCATTAGATTTTGTTACACTTCTGAATTATTTCCTGAAATTCCCAACCCTGTCACTTAATTTCTTGACAACTTAATTATATATATTTAAAGTCCTGCCATATCTGGATATACTATGGATTTGTCTCTATTGTCTGTTATTGCACGTGCTCTTTGATCAATTATTATCTTTTTTGTATATGTGGGGTTTGTCTTTTAGATAACATCAATGAAAGAATCCCAAGATATCCTCTCCAAAGAGGACATATTTTTTCTTCTATAAAGCAACCAGCCATAGACAAGCTTACCCATATACAGTTTGCAATAAATTGAACTTGGCCTTGGTGTCTTTTAGGACTGACCAATTCTTCAGTTACCTTCATCTTTTTTGTGCCCCTTTATGGCCCAGTTGAAAGCTTGGGGTGGTTATCAGGGTCCATGATGTTAATGGGTCATCAACACCATGATTTTGCTGAAGGCTCTATTCACTCTTTAGATTTCTAGTCTCTGATTTGGATCAAATGCCTCAACCAGAAAAGCCATACTGAATGTTGGGATTATTTGCTGGACTTTCATTCTTGCTGAGATCTTGGTGTCACAATCCTTACTTCCTGGGAACTTCACATAGATATTTAAAAACAATTTTTTTTCTGCTTTCCTAGTTAATCTCAGCAGGGGAGTTGGTTAAAAAGATGTTTTTTACCATTTCTGGAAGCAGAATTTTCTCCCTGCTTCATTTTTCTTCATAGGTTTGCCCCTGGCAGAATATTAGAGATTTATGCATTTACCGGCTGGCTCCTTTCACAATAACTCACAGAGAATTAATCGGCTTGTTGCTTGTTTTCTTCTTACTGCATGCGATATCCATAGGTATGAGAACAGTGGCAGTCACATATGAAGCAGACAATACACATTCATGAAAGCAGAATGCAGATAAGAGGTCAGAATAAGAGATGCTAATTTTGGAAAGCATTGAAGTTTCCTTCTCTTAAAGAGGCTTTATCACGCATATGCACATTTTGTAGAACTCTGCTTGATCAAGTGGACCAACAAGATATCTGTGCTTGAAGAAGCAAAAATAACACAAATTATGTGTGTGTTATTGAAATTTGTGATATTAGTGTGAAATCATGTTGTGTACATATAAATATAGATCATACTAACACTGCTGATACATGCAGTGAGTACTTATATTTCAAAATTTAGAATCAGAGATACCAGTTCTTATAGGGTAAAAAGGCTAGCACATACATAATAATATTTTTAAGTGAGTATCATTTTACATGACATTGCATTTCTCAAATGTTTAATTACAAATACAAATAACAATTAAATTTCTTTTTGAAATTATGCTTAAATAATTTACTAATGTAGGCTTAATCTTAGCTATGTGTTCTCCTATAACAATCAAAGTGTTCATTTTTTTTAATTTTAATATTTACCACTTTCAGTTTTGACTTTTTAGAAATAATTTAAATGAGGGAAAATTATAGCAATTTGAAATCATGCTAATTTTGACAGAAACAGCATTGCCCCTAAGGCTCTCCATGATGAAATGACAGTAAGATCAAAGCACTATCCAAACTGTGCCCAGTGAATCTGTCTTAAGCAGCATCAATCAAATAATAAAGTACAGATTTAAAAAATGTCCCAAAACGCATCATGTCTTTTATTATCATGGAGAGATACATGGCGTAAACCATACTATTTATTCTTCCAGAAAAACTGAGCAATAATTCAGTTAAAATATTATTCAGGAATACTTAAAATTATTTTACATAATGCCAAATAAAGCACTAGAATAAAATGACAGCAGTTACATTTTAGTAAAAGTAAATAAACAAATAATAAATAAATAAATAAATAAGAATCCAGAATTTAGGACACTAGGAAAAAACAAAAAGTAAATCAGCATACATAGGAAAAGGGAATTTATAGAGTTGAAAGCTGAAATAATTGAAATAGCTCTTATACTAGATTTGAGAAATCAAAGAATTATTTTCAAAAAAATAAATACAGGGGTCCCTGAGTGGCTCAGTCAGTTAAACATTCAACTCTTGGTTTTGGCTCAGGTCATGAACTCAGGGTTTGTGGGGTCGAGCCCTGAGGAGTTGGGCTTTGTGCTGACAGCTCCAAGCCTGCTTTGGATTCTCTCTCCTTCTCCTATTCCTCCCCTGATCATGTTCTCTTTCTCAACAAATAAATGAATGAATAAATAAATAAATATAATTCTTTTATGGGTACCTAAGAAATAATTTTAAAATACACAGTAAAGGGGCACCTGGGTGCCTCAGTCAGTTGAGCATTGACTTTGGCTCAGGTCATGATCTCACAGTTTGTGAGTTCGAGCCCCACGTAGGGCTCTGTGCTGACAGCTCAGAGCCTGGAGCCTGCTTTGGATTCTGTGTCTCTTCTCTCTGCCCCTCCCCCACTTGTGCTCTGTTTCTATCAAAAATAAATAAATGTAAAAAAAATTTTAATAAAATAAAATACAGTAAAAATGAAGATAAATAGACAAAAGAGTACAAATGTTATATGTTTAAATTTATATTTTAAAATCTATGTGAAATCATACTTTTGTATGGACTTTTGAAAGTGTCTCAAGAAAAGATAAAAAATCCGGGCCCCCCCAAAAATCCAGGATTTGTGTCTTAATAACTTCAAAAAAACTACTAGAGCTAGACGAATTCATGAATTCATGAAGTAGAACATTAGCCCTGTGACCATGATGTAGGCAGAGTCCAGAAAGTTATCAAGAAGAAGGTTAGTGTAAAAAGGAGGGACACGGAAAATTCTTATAAGAAACTGGAATAAAGATGACATGTGTAACAAAAAGTTTAACAGAACCATAGCCTGCAGTAACGTGAAAAATAGAAAATTTCCTTTAGATCTGGTGGATCTGTCTAAGGAGATTTCCAAGCAGAATTTTAGCTGTGTATGGTAGCAAGAAGTATAGAGAGATAAGGTAATGTTTGAAATGTTTGACTTTAAGTAGAATTTAGTCAAAACATAAAGAAGCCAAGACTTGTTGAGCTAGAAAATAATGTTTTTCACTGCATGTCTTTCCATACAGGAAGAAAAAAAAATAGTTTTCATAAAAGGAAATAACATCAGAGCAAAGGTAAATTCCAGGATGCTGCTACCAAAACATAATCCCAAGATAACACTGACATCATTGGGCGGGGGGGGATGATTGTAAATACTTCGTTAAGACATCAGAAAGATATAAGGCTGTGCCTTGTAGACCATATCATCTAGGCCAGGGGTCAGAAAACTTTTTTTTTTCTTTTTGAAATCACCAGATGGTAAAATATTTTAGACTGTTGGCCATACGATCGCTGCAACAACACTTAATTGTCATTGTCTAGAAAGCAGACACAGACAATACAAAAATGAATGAGTGTGGCTGTGCTCTAATAAAACTATATACAAAAAACAGGTGGCAGGCCAAATTTAGTCCACAGGCCAAGTGTGCTAACCCTGAGCTGGACAAAAGGGTATCTAAATTTCATAAGGGAATTCCTTCTAGACTTCATCTAATAAACCAAAAGACCTTTAAGAATCCTAAAGTTTCCCAGTATCACCTGACTCTCATTCTACATCAGAGAAAGGCCTGTGTCACAGACATGTCAGGGTGTTCCTCGTGTCCATGTCCCAGTATTATTCACATACACATAAAAACCACATTGTTTAAAAGAGAACTGTATTAGGAGATGTGCTGTTATGTTGTGACAAAGGTGGCTCAAAATGAAAGTAGTTGTCTTTTCTTCAACCTTTTATACTTAGGAAGCATATTGGGAAATCTCAGCAACAAACAGAAGTTATTTCTAATGAAAAAGGAAAATGACTCAGAGTCAGAACCAAGCATCAGAAGGTAAAACCAAAACCATAGAAAACCACCCTGAGGGGAAAGGACTGGGACCTAATCAAGGGACTGGTTCATATAACTGGCTGTCAGGAACCAATGACTTCTACTGTACATCCCATTCTTCCTATTTCCTAATGGGAATACCCAAATGAATGCCTGCCTCCACATTACATGTTGAATGTAGGAGGTACAGGTAATTTGTCTCTTTAGCTCAAAGATTTTCAGATAAAATGACTTGTATGCTTGAAGCTTTGATCTCAAGGAGCCTCCTCTATACCTTGACATAACTGAGATGATGAGATTCTAGACTTTTAGCTGAGGCTTGAACTTAAACTGATGATGTACTAGTATGATCTATTGGGGTATAGAGTGCATTCACTCTAAAATACATTTTAAAATACAATAAATAAAATACATTTATTTTACATGTAGAAAAGATGTGAATTGTTATTATCAGAGGAAAGACTGTTTCAGATTGCATTTTGCAAAGAGGACTTCAGTAAGATATCTTATTATACATAGTCTTCTGCAAAATGATCCTGTGAGTCTCTAAACAAGAGTCTAACTCTCCGTACCACTGAATCTGAGTAGGTCCTGAGACTGCTATATAATATAATTATAATTTGCTGCAATATAATGCAGCAAATTATGTTGTTTTACTTTCAAGGCTGTGCTTCTGCGTGGGCCTTTTGGAATATTGATTTGAGGATGCTCTTTCACAACTCAGAAACCATAGGTTGAGAAACTCAAACCAAATGGAAATGCCATTAGTAGGTACCACATTTGCAAACCTAATTCAAGTCTGAGTCAACGTTCAGCATCAACCACCAGCCATGCTAGTTTGCCATCTTGGACATTCAAGACCAATGGAAAGTTTAGATGTCTAAAGCCACTATCTGATGGAAATTTTATGAAAATCTTAAATAAGAATTGCTTAGCCAAGCCTAGTCAAACTATAGAACTATGAGACACAATAGTAAATTTTTATTTAAAGTTATCAAATATTGGGCCAGTTTGTTATGCTGAAATTGGTAATCAGAACATATAATTAATTCATAGACTGCATATTATTATATGGCTCAAAACCTCAACCAGATTATTTTAAGTATAAAACACTAGTTATCAACATTTTTAATGCTGTTACTATATAGGTCATCATCAAAGTCATTAAAATGAAGATTATGAGTTAGCAGAAAAAAAGAGATCATAGATACTAGGTAGTCATTTGAGACAGTATGTTCAATTACATGTGATGAAAGCTACAGCATTGGTGGTTAAATAGAAACCATTATCAGTCATCTTTTTGCAATTAAATATTACTTGACAAATATTTCCCTAGAGTCAGAGAGACTAATGGTCAGAGATTCCATCATTCTGCCATATAAAAAGTGTTTAGACCTTAAATCAGGAAGTTTCATTTTTTGAGATTCCTACTCTCAGTAGCGTGATTAATTTTCATGATACCATATCTTTGACAGGTTACCGAAATTTGTGTACTTATGATAATTTGCATCGGCTTGTTACTGAAAAATAACATAAAAATAAATAATCAAAGATTTAAATGAATTATGCTTCTCAAAATATTGTAACAAAACAGAGAATGTAAATAAGTGGTATTCTGTACCAATAGTCAACTTTTTAATAGTCTTATTTTCAAAAGTTGATAGATCTAGAAAAACATCTCTCACATTATCCATTCAGAAATGTTGATTTTTTTTGCCTTCTTCCTGATACCAAGAAATATAAGTTCTTACTTTAAAAAATGGTTATATATATATATGGTTTTATATATATAAAACCATAATGTAAACAACACAATCTTCTAAAATTTCTCATTCTCTTCAGGACAATAAGTATATGTACTTGCTTAATTCTGTCATTTGTGGGACTTTGAAAAAGAGTTTTAGAAATACTGATATACGGCAAGGTTGGAGAATAACAAAATACCTGTTTCATTAAAATACAGTAAATATGGGGCACCTGGGTGGCTCAGTCAGTTAAGTAAGTGTCCAACTTCGGCTCAGGTCATGATCTCATGCTTTGTGAGTTTGAGCCCCATATTGCGCTCTGTGCTGACAGCTCAGAGCCTGGAGCCTGCTTCAGATTCAGTGTTTCCCTCTCTCTCTGCCCCACCCCTGCTTGTGCTCTGTCTCTCTCTCTCTGTCTTTCTCTCTCAAAAATGAAGAAATGTTAAAAAAAAATTTTTAATAAAATTAAATACAGTAAATACAAGACAGTAGGAATGGTGATAATCTGAAAAACAAATTGAGGGTAAATTACTAAGGCTCTTGCAAGTCCAAAAAAATTAGAAATTTTTCCAACAGATAATAAAAAGCTATTTTATAATGTATTTTGGGAAATGAATTTAGGGGGCCAGAATATTGTCCTAGTAAATTTAACCTGAGGAGATTACGCGAGACACAATGTTAAAGCACACTGGAGAGGAACATACTAACAGCAGGGAACTAGTACCTAAATCAGTATAGACACACTATTGAAAGGAAAGAGAGACACCCCTTGATGACCTTCTCCAGCAATGCCTCTGTCATCATTCTCTCAGGGGGAGCCAAGATGGCGGAACAGCATGGAAGTTTTTTTTGCATCTTGCATCCATTAAATATAGCCAGATCAACACTAAGCCATCCTGCACACGTAGAAAACTGATCTGAGGATTAACACAACCATCTGCACAACCTGAACCACAGAACTCAGCAGGTACACGGCGTGGAGAGGTGAAGTGGGGTAGAGAGAAGTCGCAGAGGACAGGGAGCTGTTTTTGCTTGCGGAGAGAAGACAGAGATGGGGGGGTAGAATGCGGGAAAAGCACCCCCCCCCCAAAAGCAGGTGGAGAGAAAGTGGAAAAGTGGAAACAGCTACAGGGACTGAACTAAAAAGGGAGAAAGGAGAAAGGAGAGGGTTTAAATTCCACTAAGACTCTATAAACAGGGGGAGGGCAGAGTCTGAAATTCTGCAGCTCAATACCTGGTGGTGTTCTGGTGGGAAGGGCGAATCCCAGGAGTAGAGTGAAGTCCAGGGTTCCTCAGGCAACACAGGAAGAGGCAGTTTCCCTGCTCAGAGGACATTTGGTAGAGGCTTGCAGCCCACCACAGGCAAAGGCCCCAGTGGACCCCAGAAAACAATCACATTCACAGGTGCTGGAACAAGGTTGTTAAGAGTGAAGCCTGGCGCCAGATGTGTGTTGTGATTTTCCATAATCCCTGAAACGCTGCTGCTACACGATGTCGTCGTGAATTTTTTCTGGGACAGACTGGCACCCAGCCATAGTCTCTGGTCATTGGCAGCCACACGGTCCCGCAAACATTCCTGGGTGCGGCCAGCACTGGGCCATTGCTCAGTGAGACATTCTCCCAGAGGATCTGAGCGGATCAAAGCTGCAGTCCCTCAGAAGTAGGGGGTTGGGAAAAACAGCCACATCTGAGATAAAAACTCAGGAGGGAGGTACCTCCTGGCAACCTGCAGGCATGGTCATGGACAGTGCAAAAGTGGGCAGCCAACGGAAGCCAAAGACAAAGGACAGGTGTGCAATCACTGGTCTAGGAGAGCACAGAGTTCTGATACTAGACTGGGTAGCTGGGTGATGCCACTTTCACCCCTCCCACACATGTACATACACACTTACAAGTACAACAATCCACCGCAGAAAACTAAGCAGCGCCATCTAGTGCAGAATGGAGCTGTTACACTAAGACCCGCCCAACTGGGCCAACCTCACTCTTCAGGAACACAAATGTCTCCGCCTGCTGAATTGATGGACTATAAAGTGCTTCATGGTTTGACTTCTAGGGGAAAATGATGTAATTTCAATCATATTTCAGTCTGTTTGCTGGTCCATCTATTCAATTTTATTTTTTTTTCTTTTTCATTTCTTTTCTTTTTCTTGAATACAGAAAGAGAAAATATTTATTTTTATTTTCAACTTTCATTAAAAATATTTTTTCTTTAATGTTTTTCTATTATATTTTTACTTTTTTGTAAATTTTTCAAATTCTATTTTACTTCCATCATTTCATTTTATTTTATTTCATTGTATTCATTTTTTCAAATTTTCAAATGTTTTCTTTCTTTTTTTTCCCCTTTTTTCTCTAATCTATCAAGCCCCTTTCAACACCCAACCAAAACACACCTAGGATCTAGCATCATTAATTGATTTCTGTATGTGTGTGTGTGTGTGTGTTTAATTTTTTAATTTTAATTTTTTTAATTTTAATTTTTTTACCTCATTAATTCCTTTTCTTCCTTCAAAATGATGAAATGTAGGAATTCACCCCAAAAGAAAGAGCAGGAAGAAACGTCAGCCAGGGACTTAACCGACACAGATACAAGCAAGATGCCTGAACCAGTATTTAGAATCACAATAAGAATAATACTAGCTGGGGTCGAAAATAGATTAGAATCCCTTTCTGTGGAGATAAAAGAAGTAAAAGCTAGTCAGGATGAAATAAAAAATGCTATAATTGAGCTGTAATCTTGAATGGATGCCATGGTGGCAAAGACTAAGGAGGCAGAGCAGCAAATCAGTGATACAGAGGACAAACTTATGGAGAATAATGAAGCAGAAAAAAAGAGGGAAACTAAGGCAAAAGAGCATTATTTAAGAATTAGAGAAATCAGTGACTCATTAAAAAGGAACAACATCAGAATCATAGGGATCCCAGAAAAGGAAGAGAGAGAAAAGGGGGTAGAAGGGTTATGTGAGCAAATCATAGTGGAAAACTTTCCTAACCTGGGGAAAGACACGGGCATCAAAATCCAGGAAGCACAGAGGACTCCCATTAGATTCAACAAAAACTGACTATCACCAAGGCATATCACAGTCAAATTCACAAAATACTCAGGCAAGGAAAGAATAATGAAAGCAGCAAGGGAAAAAAAGTCCTTAACCTACAAGGGAAGATAGATCAGGTTTGCAGCAGACCTATCCACAGAAACTTGGCAGGCCAGAAAAGGAGTGGCAGGATATATCCAATGTGCTGAATCAGGAAAATATGCAGCCAAGAATTCTTTATCCAGCAAAGCTGTCATTCAAAATAGAAGGAGAGATAAAAAGTTTCCCAAACAAAAATTAAAGGAGATTGTGACCACTAAACCATTCCTGAAAGAAATTTTAAGGGAGACTCTCTGAGGGGAGAAAAGATGAAGAAGAAAGAAAAAAAGAAAGAAATGAAAGAAAAAGAAAGAAAGAAAGAAAGAAAGAAAGAAAGAAAGAAAGAAAGAAAGAAAGAAAGAAAGAAAGACCAAAAGCAACAAAGACTAGAAAGGACCAGAGAATACTACCAGACACTCCAATGCTACAAGAAACATAATGGCAATAAATTCATATCTTTCAGTACTCACTCTAAATGTCAATGGACTAAATGCTCCAATAAAAAGACATAGGGTAACAATGGATAAGAAAACAAGATCCATCTATATGCTGTTTACAAGAGACTCACTTTACACCTAAAGACACCTTCAGACTAAAAGTAGGGGATGGAGAACCATCTATCATGCTAATGGTCAACAAAAGAAAGCCGGAGAAGCCATACTTATATCAGACAATCTAGACTTCAAAATAAGGATTGTAACAAGCGATGAAGGGCATTATATCATAATTAAGGGGTCTACCCACCAAGAAGACCTAATTGTAAACATTTATGTTCCAAATGTGACAGCACCCAAATATATAAATCAATTAATCACAAACATAAAGAAACTCATTGATAATAATACCATAATAGTAGGGGACTTCAACACCCCACTTACAACAATGGACAGATCACCTCATCAGGAAATCAACAAGGAAACAATGGCTTGAATGACACACTGGACCAGATGGATTTAACATATATATGCAGAACATTTCATCCTAAAGCAGCGGAATATAAATTCTTCTCCAGTGCACATGGAATGTTCTCCAGAATAGATCACATACTGGGATACAAAAAGCCCTCAACAAGTACAAAAAGATCGAGATCATACCGTGCAGATTTTCAGACCATGACGCTATGAAACTCAAAATCAACCACAAGAAAAAATTTGGAAAGATAACAAATACTTGGAAACTAAAGAACATCCTACTAAAGAATGAATGGGCTAACCAAGAGGTTAAAGAGGAAATGAAAAAGTACATGGAAGCCAATGAAAATGATAACATCATAGCCCAAAACCTCTGGGATGCAATGAAGGTGGTCATAAAAGTATATAGCAATCTAGGCCTTCCTAAAGAAGGAAGAAAGATCTCAGATACACAACCTAATCTTACACCTTACAGATCTGGAAAAAGAACAGCAAATAAAACCCAAAACCAGCAGAATATGGGAAACAATAAATATTAGAGCAGAATCAACTAGAGCAGAAACCAAAAAAACAGTAGAACAGATCAATGAAACCAGAAGCTGGTTCTTTGAAAGAATTAACAAAATTGATAAACCACTAGCCAGTTTGATGAAAAAGAAAAAGGAAAGGACCCAAATAAATAAAATCAAGAATGAGAGGAGAGAGATCACAACCAACACAGCATAAATAAAAACAATAACAAGAGACTACTATGAGCCAGTACACGCCAACAAAATGGGCAATCTGGAAGAAATGGACAAATTCCTAGAAACATATACACTACCAAAACTGAAACAGGAAGAAATAGAAAATTTGAACAGACCCATAACCATTAAGGAAATCAAATTAGTAATCAAAAATCTCCCAAAAAACAAGAGTCCAGGGCCAGACAGCTTTCCAGGGGAATTCTACCAAACATTTAAGGAAGAGTTAACACCTATTCTCTTGAAGGTGTTCCAAAAAGTAAAAATGGAAGGAAAACTTCCAAACTCTTTCTATGAAGCCAGCATTACTTTGATTCCAAAACCAGCCAGAGACCCCACTAAAAAGGAGAACTATAGACCAAATTCCCTGATGAGCATGGATGCAAAAATCCTCAACAAGATATTAGCCAACCGGATCCAACAATACATTAAAAAAATTATTCACCACGACCAAGTGAGATTTATACCTCAGATGCAGGGCTGGTTCAATATCTGCGAAACAATCAATGTGATCAATCAACATCAATAAAAGAAAGGACAAGAATCACATGATCCTCAGGGCGCCTGGGTGGCTCAGTCAGTTGAGCGTCCGACTTTGGATCAGGTCATGATCTCGTGGTTTGTGAGTTCGAGCCCCGCGTCAGGCTCTGTGCTGACAGCTCAGGGCCTGGAGCCTGCTTCAGATTCTGTGTCTCTCCATCTCTCAGCCCCTCCCTTGCTCATGCTCTGTGTCTCTCTGTCTCTCAATAATAAATAAATGTTAAAAAAAATTTAAAATAAAAAAAATGTTTTAAAAAGAATCACATGATCCTCTCAATAGATGCAGAGAAAGCATTTGACAAAATACAGCATGCTTTCTTGATAAAAACCCTCAAGAAAGGAGGGATAGAAAGATCATACCTCGAGATCATAAAAGCCATATATGAAAGACCCAACGCTAATATCATCCTCAAGGTGGAAAAACTGAGAGCTTTCCCCCTAAGGTCAGGAACAAGACAGGATGTCCACTCTCACCACTGTTATAAAGTCTTAGCCTCAGCAATCAGACAACACAAAGATGTGAAAGGCATCCAAATCATCCCAGAGGAGGTCAAACTTTCACTCTTCACAGATGACATGGTTCTCTATATGGAAAACCCAAATGATTCCACCAAAAAACTGCCAAAACTTTTCATGAATTCAGCAAAGTGGCAGGATATAAAATCAATGCACAGAAATCAGTTGCATTCCTATACACCAAGAATGAAGCAACAAAAAGAGAAATCAAGGAGTTGGTCCGTTTTACAGTTGCACCAAAAACCATAAAATACCCAGGAATAAATCTAACCAAAGAGGTGACAAATCTACACACTGAAAACTATACAAAGCTTATGAAAGAAATTGAAGAAGACACACAAAAAAATGGGAAAAGATTTCATGCTCCTGGATAAGAAGAACAAATATTCTTAAAATGTCAATACTACCCAAAGCAATCTACATATTCAATGCAATCCCTATCAATATAACACCAGCATTCTTCACAGGGCTAGAACAAACAATCCTAAAATTTGTATGGAATCAGAAAAGACCCTGAATAGCCAAAGCAGTCTTGAAAAAGAAAACCAAAGCAGGAGGCATAATAATCCCCTACTTAAAGCTGTATTACAAAACTGTAATCATCAAGACAGTGTGGTAATGGCACAAAAACAGACACTCAGATAAATGGAACAGAATAGAGAACCCAGAATGGACCCACAAATGTATGGCCAACTAATCTTTGACAAAGCAGGAAAGAATATCCAATGGAATAAAGACAGTCTCTTCAGCAAGTGGTGCTGGGAAAACAGGACAGCGACATGCAGAAAAATGAACCTGGACCACTTTCTTACACCATACACAAAAAAATTTTCTTACACCAAACTCAAAATGGATGAAAGACCAAAACATAAGACAGGAAGCCATCAAAATCCTTGAGGAGAAAGAAGGCAAAACCTCTTTGACCTTGGCCACAGCAACTTCTTACTCAACCCATCTCCGGAGGCAAGAGAAACAAAAGCAAAAATGAACTATTGGGACCTCATCAAAATTAAAACCTTCTGTACAGTGAAGGAAACGATCAGCAAAACTAAAAGGCAACTGATGGAATCAGAGAAGATATTTGCAAACAACATATCAGATAAAGGGTTAGTATCCAAAATCTATAAAGAACTTCTCAAACTCAATACCCAAAAAACAAATAATCCAGTTAATAAATGGGCAAAGGCAAAAGACATGAATAGACACTTCTCCAAAGAAGACATCCAGATGGCCAACCAACACATGAAAAAATGCTCCACATCACTCAGCATCAGGGAAATGCAAATCAAAACCACAATGAGATACCACCTCACACCCATCAGAATGGCTAACAACAACTCAGGCAACAACTGATGTTGGCGAGGATGCAGAGAAAGAGGATTTCTTTTGCACTGCTGGTGGGAATGCAAACTGGTGCAGCCACTCTGGAAAACAGTATGGAGGTTCCTCAAAAAATTAAAAATAGAACTACCCTACAACCCAGCAATTGCACTACTAGGTATTTGTCCAAAGGATACAGGTATGCTGTTTCGAAGGGACACATGCACCCCAATGTTTATAGCAGCACTATCAACAATAGCAAAGTATGGAAAGAGCCCAAATGTCCAGCAATGGATAAATAGATAAACACACACACACACACACACACACACACACACACACACACACACACACACTGGAGTATTACTAGGCAATCAAAACAAATGAAATCTTGCTATTCACATGTACGTGGATGGAACTAGAGGGTATTATGTTAAGTGAAATTAGAAAAAGACAAATGTCATATGACTTCACTCATATGAGGACTTTGAGACACAGAACAGATGAACACAAAGGAAGGGAAGCAAAAATAATATAAAAACAGGGAGAGGGCCAAAACATAAGAGACTCTTAAATATGGAGAACAGAGGGCTGCTGGAGGGATTGAGGGAGGGGGGATGCTAAATGGGTAAGGGGCATTAAGGAATCTACTCCTGAAATCATTTTTGCACTATATGCTAACTTGGATATAAATTTAAAATATTTTTTTTAATTTAAAAAAAAAAGAAAGGAAGGAGAGATGGGAGGAAGTAAAAGAAAAGAAAGCAAGAGAAGGAAAAGTGAGGAGAAGGGAGGAGAGATGAGAGGTCAAGAGATAGAGAAGTGAGAAAAGATAGGAGGAGGGACCAAAACAAAATACAAGTTATTTATTTATTGGCATGCTACGGTTTCAAAAGTTATTAGAACATACATTGTTCTTTGGGCAGCTGTGGCAAGTTTATTTGCAAAGCAGAGAGATTAGGACTGAAATTAATAACAGAGTTAAAGGGGCACCTGGGTGGATCAGTCAGGTAAGTGGCCAACTTCACCTTGGGTCATGATCTCGCGATCCGTGGGCTCCAGCCCTCCGTTGGACTCTGTGCTGACAGCTCAGAGCCTGGAGCCTGCTTCGGATTCTGTGTCTCCCTCTCTCTCTGCCCCTCCCCACTCACGCTCTGTCTCTGTGTTTCAAAAATGAATAAACATTAAAAAAAATTGTTTTAAATGAAAAAAAATAAAAAATAAAATAGTAGAGTTAAGAAATTCAAACTCCATCTTCATGTTGCCTTTTAGTTTGCAGCACCTGGAAAATACGTATGAAAAGACTTACGCTGAGTTACTAGAGTCTTCTGGAATTCCCCTCCAGTTCATTAGCTTCTGCATTGGTCTTTAGCCTGCTTTAGCCTTAGTTTAACTTCCTTGTCCACTGTAGATATGGTCTCTCCCCTTCAGTCCCAGTTCTTAGTATACTAGCTTATCTTACTGAACACTGTAGCTCTTTCATCAAGTGTTTTCCAGGATCAGAGACTTTGTCACCTGACTAGCTTCTTCCTCTGCCCACATTTCACCCCAGGTATTTTCACTATTTGCATACACTGGACTTCCATCCCCATACCTGGGAAAACGTGCTGTGCTTCTCTCTCAGTGTGCCACCAATGCCATCAGTTTCTCCTATATTAGAACTTTAGATCCCTCTAAAGTTCTATGGGATTATGATTTGGTTATTTTCCCTACTGTTTCTGAGTATCTGTAGTGGGCACTACAAGAAAATCAGGATAAATTATGAAAGATATATTGTATTCCGTTGGTTTTTAGAAGCTCAAAGATTTTTTTTAATCCCATTAGTGGAAACAATGTAATTTGTTAAAACTAAACCTAGAAAAATAAATCTATTCTCAAGTACTACTGTAGTAATCTATTAAAGTACAGCATGTCTGAAACTTTTGCAGTTCTTAGTAAAGTATTTTATTGGGGATAATGAAGCACTTGATGACAGTCTGCTATTTCTTATGACTATAAACCAAAATATGTACATTTTTGGAAGCATGAACTGCACAGTATCCCAAACAATGCAGATCTCCTAGCAATACAAACATAGCATAATGTAGAATCTTCCAAAATTTATTTCAATGAAATCTAAAATAGTAATGTCTATCAGATAGATATAAGTATTTCAACATTTCAATTTCTGATGTTTTATTTTCTCAAGCAATAACTGGTTTATAGAGATATTGCTAAATACCTGATACTACATAGCTGAACCATAAAATTTCACAAAAAAACCTAGGTTTTTCATTCTAATTATTGCAAAGATATAGATTGGATTAACACCTATCATGATTATATTTTTGATGAAATATATTCAATATTAATAAATGCTCAAGAAAATATGGCGAGTGAGGATACTTTATGTTTCTGTAATGAAATTTAATTGATACCCAACTCATTCAAAATGGGATTTCTTATCAAAATAGTTAGCATAAACATAATAACACAAAATTTATTCAACATATCAAACTACAGGCCAGGATGATGAGTTGGAATCATAAAACTTGTGACATTTATGTCTATATAGACTTAATTAAAAATAAGAATGTACTATGGATATTGATATATCTGAAATTTCTTCTCTTGTTTTCATTTCACAAGAGACTGCAGTAGGGCTGAAGTTGATTTCTGCCACTATAATGGGGGTCACAGTTTCTGTGTCACTGGTTCACAGAAAAAGAGCAGAAATGCTTTGTCACTTGCTATGTTTATTTCCTGTAAATATTTTTCTTTCAGGAACTATTGAAAAACCCTACCTTTTTAAATCACTTTTGAAAACTCAACATTTGCTGATTATAAACTTACAAATTGGAAAACTGCTCAAAATGCAGTTATCAGTTTTTCCCTCCAAGAGTAAATCTCATCAACACAGAGGAAGAGTTACTGTTTACCAGATGAGGGCAGCAGAGGGACATAATACAGGTAAAAGAAAGGCCATGTTGGGTTGTCAATAATCCTAATTTAAGAATCTCGAATGCAGAAGTCCAGGCACTGTGAACGTATGTAAATGAGAGTTTGAATCAACAGTGATAGTGTCTAGAAATAGCATGGGAAGGAAAGACTTTAGCCTTCCTTCTACCTTAATCTTTATTGCCCTATCCTCATTTTTGGATATGAGCAATTTTATTAAAATTAACTTTATAGAAGGTTTTATACAAATACTTCTTTAGATTACTTATTACAAAAAGATTGCTTTCCCTGCACAGCAATTATAAAGCTGCCACCACTATTGCCCATTTTAGGAATTGCCATATATTATTTTACAGGTGCTGTGGGAGCAATACCCAGGCAAAAAATTAACTCAAAGATCAGAAGAGATTAGAACAAACTCCATATAACTGATCTACAAATGAATTTCTATTATTTGGAGGGCTACAGTTGCATTTAAAATGTTTTCACTTTTGGAAAAAGGACATGGTAAAATTAAAATACGTATTTCAATTAAAATCAAGATGTATCATTTGGAAATATCTTCTTCTATTGTGTAGGTTGCCTTTTAGCTTTGTTGTTCCCTTCACTACACAGTTTTTATTTTGATGAAGTCTCAATAGTCCCAATAGTTCATTTTTCCTTTTGTTTCTCACATCTGGAGATGTGTCTAGTAAGAAGTAGCTACGACCAAACGGGTTGCTGCTTGTTTTCTCCTCTAGAATTTTGATGGTTTCGTGTCTCACATTTAGGTATTTCATCCATTTTTAATTTATTTTTGTGTATGGTGTAAGACAATGGTCCAGTTTCATTCGTTTGCATGTTCCTGTCCAGTTTTCCCAACACCATTTGTGGATGACATTGTCTTTTTTCCATTGGATATTCTTTCCTGCTTTGTCGAACATTAGTTGACCGTATAAGTGTGGGTTCATTTCTGGGTTTTCAACTCTGTTTCATTGATCTATGGGATCTCTTTTTGTGCCAGTACCATACTGTCTTGATGATTACAGTCTTGTAGATAGCTTGAAGTCTGGAATTGTGATGCCTCCAGCTTTGCTTTTCTTTTTCAAGATTTCTATGGCTATTCGGGGTCTTTTGTGATTTCCCACAAAATTTAGAATTGTTTGTTCTAGATCTGTGAAAAATGGTATTTTGATAAGGACCATATTAAATCTACAGATTTAAATCTAAGATTACTTTGGCTAGTATGGATATTTTAACAATATTTCTTCTTCCAATCCATGAGCATGGGATGTTTTTCCATTTCCTTGTGCCATCTTCAATTTCTTTTCATAAGTTTTCTATGGTTTTCAGAGTACAGATCTTTTACCTTTTTTGGTTAGGTTTATTCCTAGGTATCTTAGGGTTTTTGGTGCAATTGTAAATGGGATTAATTCCTTGATTTCTCTTTCTACTGCTTCGTTATTAGTGTATAGACATGCAACAGGTTTCTGTACATTGATTTTATATCCTGCAATTGCTGAATTTGTGTATCAGTTCTAGCAATTTTTTGGTGGAGTTTTTTGGGTTTTCTACATAGAGTATCATGTCATCTGTGAATAGTGTTAGTTTGACTTCTTTCTTGCCTATTTTAATGACTTTTATTTCTTTTTGTTGTCTGATTTCTGAGGCTAGGGCTTCCAGTACTATGTTGAGAAATGGGCAGAAGACATGAATAGACATTTTTCCAAAGAAGACATCCAGATGGCTAACAGACACACGGAAATATGCTTTACATCACTCATTATCAGGGATATACAAATCAAATCCATGAAGAGATACCACCTCACACCTGTCAGAATGGCTAAAATTAACAACACGGGAAAATAAAAACACAGGAAGCAGAAAATGTTGGCAAGGATGCAGAGGAACCCTCTTACACTGTCAGTGTGAATGCAAACCCGGTGCAGCCACTCTGGAAAACAGTATGGAGGTTCTTCAAAAAGTTAAAAATAGAACTACTCTATGATCCAGGAATTGTACTACCAGGTATTTATCCAAACCAAAATGCTGACTGGAAAGGGCACAGCACCCCAATTTTCATAGCAGTGCTATCAACAATAGCGAAATTATGGAAAGAGCCCAAATCTCCAACGACTTGTGAATGGATAAAGAAGCTGTCGTATATATACCAATGGAATATTACTCAACTATCAAAAAAATGAAATCTTGCATTTGTAATAACATGGATGGAGCTAGATTTTATTATGCTACGCGATGTAAGTCAGTCAGAGAAGGACAAATACCATATGAATTCACTCATATGTAGAATTTAATAAACAATACAGATGAACATAGGGAAAGGGAAAAATGAGAGAGAGAGAGAGAGAGAGAGAGAGAGAGAGAGAGAGAGAGAGAGAGAAAATCATGAGAGACTCTTAACTGTAGAGAAGAAACTGAGGGTTGCTGGAGGGGAGGAGGGGAGGGTGGGCTAAATGCGTGATGGATATTAAGGAGTACATTTGTTGTGATGTGCACTGGGGTGTTATATGTAAGTGATGAATAACTAAATTCTACTCTTGAAACCAATATTACAGCATATGTTAAGTAACCAGAATTCAAATAAAAGTTGAAACAACAAACAATAATAAAAATCATTCATCAAACCATATTTACTTGATAAATATTAGTAAATTCTTCCTTCCATTTTCTCACATTATGTTACATTGATCTATCTCATCGCCTACTATATTTCATAATACATTATAAGACCTGCTTATATAGCTGCTTACTATTACTAATGTATTTTGGCATTTTATTTTCTATTGTTTTATGTTTTTCTCGAGATTACTTTAGAAAGATTTTGTTTTGACATTTTTCTTGGGGATCCTGGGTGGCTCAGCTGGTTGAGTTGACTGACTCTTGGTTTTGGCTCAGGTCATGATCTCATAATGTGTGTGTTCAAGCCACACATTGGGATCCATGTTGACAGTGAGAAGCCTGCTTAGGATTCTATCTCTCTCCCTCTCTCTGCCCCTCCTCCCCTGCTCATTCTCTTGCTCTCTCAAAATAAATAAACTTTAGGGGTGCCTGAATGGCTCAGTCAGTTAAGCGTCCCACTTTGGCTCAGGTCATGATCTAGGGGCTCACAGGTTTGAGTCTGCCCCCTTCCATCAGGCTCTGTGCTGACAGCTCAGAGCTTGGAGCCTGCTTCACATTCAGTGTCTCCCTCTCTCTCTGCCCTTCCACCACTCATGCTCTGTCTCTCTCTCTAAGATAAATAAACATTTCAAAAAGAAGCCTTAAAAAATAAATAAAATAAAACTTTTCTTCTCCCTTCCCCCACAACAATAACAAGATACTGGAATTTTTATCTCATTTGTATTTTACTAGAAGTTAATAGATTCTAAATTTATTCAAGTTCATCTTAGAAATCTCTACGAAGAATGCTTATTTTTCTATATAAGTTACACTTTCATCATTAAATTACCCTATTCTTATTATGGAGAATTAAATATTTATTATCTTTCAAATTCAAACAAAGATTTACTAATATATAAAAACATTTATTGGTATTCAAATTATTAGTACATACCTAATCACTTTAAAATATTTTAAATAGTTATAACGCGTTGTTTATTTTTGTATGCTTTCATTTTGGCAAAATAATGTCTCATTTTGTGACTGATGCTGTAATAATTATGGTCCATACAGTGTTGCACAACTAGTTCATAAATGTCCTGGAAGTGATTACGCTAACACTGCTGGTTGCCGCCTAACTTTCATTCTCCCTTTTCTTCACAACAACAATAATCAGCACCACCAAAAAACTTGATTTTTTTCTTTGCAGTGATGTTAAAAATAATCAATTTCATGAATTTCCTTGCAGCTGGAATTGGCTATGTAACTCAGTTTGAATCCATAACATATATATTGAAAGACGCTGTTGGGGACTTCTGAACAAAGGCATTTAAAAGTAGGTAAATTTAGTTTAGACATACCTCTGCTGTCTTTTGCCCTTCCCCCTTTTCTCCTGTCTAGATTATGGAAGTAGCATCCAGAGGGTAAATTGTTATATGAGGGGATTTTATGTTCTTATAGCTAAACACATTCTTGATTGACACAGATGTTATTCAATCATCTGGGCTCAATCATTTGTCTCTAGAATTTGATGGGTACTAAGATAGTGGATTAAAATATGGATTTGGGAGCCATTTACATTTATTTTTATGTATTGCCATGGTTTTTATTTTTTTAAATGTTAATTTATTTTGAGAGAGAGATAAAGAGAGCATGCACGCAAGCAGGGTAAGGGCTGAGAGAGAGAGGGAGAGAGAGAATCTCAAGCAGGCTCAGCATTATTAGCACAGAACCCAATATGCGGCTCAAACTCATGAACTGTGAAATCATACCCTGAACCAAGATCAAAAGTTAAGCACTTAACTGACTGAGCCACCCAATTGCTCCCTCTGCTATGGTTTTTAAATTATTGAAGTTGATGAAAAGAGCAAGATGAGAATAAAGAAGAATCTAGAACACTGACGGCTATGGTTCAGATCATGAAAGTGTGTTGTACTGTTCATAACTCATAGATATATTGCTCATAAACTCACTGCTATTGATATCCATAGGACTTAATCCTATTTATTTTCTTAAATCTTATTTTAGATGTTTGTTTAAGAGAAAAGTGGAAAACATAAGTTGGAAACATCAGATACCATCAACAGTTTTGAGAGGTAGTGGAACAAGAAGCAAATAAAGAAATAAGTAAAAGAAATGGGATAAGAAAAATAATTTCTAAGACAAAAGAAGTCACAGAATGTATGAGTGTTAACAGCAGTGGTCAAGTACAGGAGTAAACATTAATAATATAAGGAGTAACAGGAGAGCATTGTTGGAAATATGTCCTGAGGATGGAATCTACTACACATATGTTGGGAATATCTTCAGATAGGAATATGGATAGTTATTCTGTAGTGACAAGATGAATCCAGAGTATGTGAGTATGCATGCTGGTACAGGCTGATGGTAATCTATGTGTCCTGGATTAAGTTCCCTAGAAGCAGAAACTAAGGTGGCAATTCTTGTACAAGTAGTTGATCCAGTAAGTACTCATGGGAGGAAAACCTATGAGGAAGAAAGGCAACTGAGGTTGATCCTCTTCTGTTGGTGCATCATTGGCTGAGGGTCATTTGCCAGTGATGTCAGGGGGCTGACCTCCTGAGCACTTGTGTAAACTCCTGAGCACTTGTGGCAAAGATAACTCCTGGGGCCAAGGGCAACTGTCTGGAGAACTGTACGGTAATAAGTAATTAGCAGCAATACTCACAGCAGCTCGAGATTGGATGCATCTGGGCAAGTACAACACTATGGGAATAAGTTTCTGATTATTTCAGTTCTCTGAAGTAGAAGGCAAGGTTATTAAATAAAAGAAAATGTAAAAGGAGGTGGTAGATATTTGAGGCAAAGAGATAGGATATAAATTAGTCATCTACAACATTGGGAATGTGATTGGACAAGATATAGTAAGAGCCCACATGAGCTTTTTAGTCATGAATTTAATGTAAGACAAATCAGTAAGTCTTTATAGTGCTTTTCTCCAGCTAGTCTCACTTGAAGAGTGGCTGTAGCTGTGTGTTCAGAGTTTGTGTTGAGTCAGGTTTAACCAAGGTTGTGCATTTTCTGAATTAATATGAATAAGAAAACAGGGCACAAGGCAATTGACAATATATATTCAAAGGAGTGATTACATTCATTTAATATAAAACTTAAACTGGACAGGAGAGGATGAGAGAACTTCAAAGGCATAGAAATAAGTGAAAGAAAAGACCATCAGTACATTAGCAATTTTATTGGAGTCAAATGAATGTTAGGAACAGCTCCAAGAGAGGGATGTGTTGTACCAGTCAAGGTTGTCCAGTAAAGCAGCAGCAGAACCAATCAGGTGTGTGTGTGTGTGTGTGTGTGTGTGTGTGTGTGTGTGTGTGTGCCAGGGTAGTAATCATATAAATCTAAATCTGTAAATAAATGACCTTGAACAACATGGGTTTGAACTGCATGGGTCCATTTCTATGTGGCTTTTAAAAGATAAATACAGTACTATAAATGTATTTTCTCTTCTTTTGATTTTTTTTCATCACATATTCTTTTCTGTAGCTCACTCCATTGTAAGAAAACACTATATAATACATATAACATATAAAGTGTGTTAATTGACTATTTATGTAGTAGGTAAGGCTACTGGTCAACTGTAGGCTTAATTTTTGGGGAGTCAAAAGTTATTATTGAATTTTTGACTGTGGGGGAGTGTCATTCTCTCCAAACCCTCCATTGTTCAAAGGTCAATTGTATATCTAGATCTATCTAGATCTACCCATACTTATCTATGGATACCTATAGATTGATCTGTCTATATCTATCTATATATTTAAGTATGTTATAGATAAACAAACAAATATACACTTGATAAAAGAGAGATAGGGATTAATTTTGAAGAATTGATTTATGTTATTAATTTCCAGGCTGACAAGTCTGAAATTCATGGGGCATGCTTGCAGAATGAAAACTTTCTTGGGCAAGAGCTAATACTGAAACTTTGAAGAATTTCTTCTTCCTTAGGAAAATCTCAATTTTTCCTTTAAGACCTTTCAACTGATTGGATGAGGTACACCTACATTATCAAGGTTATCCTTTACTTAAAGTCAACTGATGGTACATGTTAGCCACACCTACAAAGTACTTTCACAGCAATACCTAGATTCGTGTTTGGAACAACAGAATACCATAGTCTAGCCAACCTGATACATAAAGCTATCACATGCATGAACTTGGAACCATTCCAAGGTTGCAATTATTATTGGTAACTTTAGAGTATGATGGTAGGTAGTGGTGAAGCTGGGATTGGGAACAAGATCATTGATCACCAAAGAAGATCAGTTTAAGAAACCAGGTTTTGAAAGGATAAGTGAATACTGAAATTTTCAACCACTCATAGAGAAGTAGTATTGGAGAGTCTGATACTGAGCCAGAAGTCCCAAATCATCTATACGTGGGAGGAGTAACCCAGGGGTATAGAATGCCCCAATTTGAGGAAGCTTTTCAACATGTAATTATCTGATGTTCCAAGCTGGGGATCAAATAAAGCAACAACTCAGATCTGCAATAATTAGAAAATGTGATTTGCACTCAGTCACCTATTCTGATTTCATACTTCCTGTTCAATTACTGAACTCCCTGTTTGACCCAATTCCCAGGCTGCAAGTCAGGGACAGGACTCTAGTCCCTTCTGAAAGTGGTCAAAGATAATAAATTAAGGTCTTATTCCTGATGTAATCTTAGGAGCTAAGTTCTAGTACAAAGCAGTGATCTTACCCCCCCCCCCCCCCACATACACACACAGACACCAAGATTGTTTCTAAAACTAGGAACAACATTCAGAAATGGACTGGTACTCCTGCTCCTACAAAATTTCCCTACTTAGTTTTGGCAATACGGTAACATGCCAGATGTTCACGCCAGACATACGGACTTTACATAAAGAGTAACATTCACTTTCACACCCTACGTGGGTACAGGTTGATTGATTGCCAAACACTGAATATTTCTCAGGTTTGTTCACCTGTCTCCATCTCTGTAACTGCTGTTCTAATACAAACCGCAACTATTTTCTGGATATACAGCAATCCTTTCATGTGTCTTCAGACCTACTTTACACTAATTTATTTGAAAAGTACAAAGGGTACTGTGTTAGTCCCCTGCTTAAAGTCCATCACTATTATTTTTGCTTTTAGCATTAAATCCAATATTAAAAATTTTATGACTTCTGCCTCTAAACAAAATTCTGCTGAACAAAATTGTGGAAGCAAAGATGATATTATCTGAGTAGTTTACAAAAAAGGAAAATGACATTTAAATCAGAAAGGCACTGCTGAGATACATTTGGGACCATGTGTATTTGGAGATGAAGGAAATAAGTTAGAAATTAGAGAGATCTAAGAGACAGTATGAATTATGTTTGAAATGGCCTCCTAGTGTAAGCAGGGCATGAGTACATTGCAATCCTGGATGTATTTCAAAACTGATACAGTTGATTACTGATAGAATTTTATTTTTATTCATACCTCTTGAATCTCCTACTTGTAATTATTTGTCATGTTAAAATTAAACATAAACAATGGAAACTATAATGTATAGTATTAATGAGGGGATTTTACATTGAGTAGAAAGTTATAATACATAATTTTTAATTTCTACTTCAAATCATAAATATGATACAGTCTCTCAGAAGTGTGACACAATTCTTTAAATGCATCACTCAGTAGACAAACCATCTCCTTACCTTGTCTTGAGATCTGTATTCATATTGAATTGACTTCCTACAAATTATCAAACACTGGTCAACATTGTCCTTGGAAAATTCAGTTATGATATTACAGCTTTTACAAATTTAATTTAGGAGAGATAATCCTTAGCAAAGAATTGTCCAAAAATATATTATTTATAATGGACTTTATGGCCAAATCAGTCTTCTACAAATTAAAAGTAAAAACACATGTTTTGTTCAAGGATAATTTTTTTCCAACCAAACGTATGTCTCTTCAGGTGTAAAGTTCATTTCAGTAAGTTACCATTTCAAGATTTTTGCATAAGTATTTTCTACTGAGAAAATGCAGCATTGAGTTCAAGGATATTAGTGGTTGTCTCTTCAGCTAATCTTCCCATGGGTTTAGTTACTCCACCAAGTCCTAGTAACCCATCCAGTAAGATGGATTGTAATTCCACTACATCCTTTGATTTTCAGACCTGAGGGAAGTGATAGAAAAAACAAAACAAAGAAAAAAAGAAAAAAAAAGAGATAAATCCAGAAGGATGCTAAAATAAGTTCATCATGTGTTACCTAACAGAAAGGATGTGGGTGAAACAGTCTTTGCCATGAAATGTGTACACATACTTCCATATTTTAGATAAATTTTGAAGTAAATAGTAGTGACAAGATTAATAACTGAAAATGTAGTATCATTCTGGCCGTGTCAAAAGCAAGAGGATGAATTTAAAATTCTAAGTATTACCCAGTTTCTCAATTTTTCTTAATTGGGTAATTAAATGGAAATACAATCAAGGAAAACGGAGTCACATTTAGAATTTTAAATTCATCATTTTACTTTTTGCAAGGCTGGAGTTGATACCTCTCTCTCTCACCCCCCCTCCCACACATACAGACACACACACACATACATAATCATATTCTTGATTACTGATATATGCACAAGTAAATCTAGAAAATATTTACAAGACTAACTAACCTACTTACTTTTTGTAAAAGTTCCTTTATGTTTTCTAAGTCTTAGAAAATCCATTAAACGCAGCCAGAATTAATCTGGAATCACTAAGGGGGAAAATTTTAAAAACATCAGAAAACTTTTATTGCTGTAAATTTTCCTGTATTGGCTCAAAATATTTTGTTACTAATTATATCTATAATTTACGTAACAAAACATTTTGATTTCAAAACTCAACGTCGGGTCCAAGACTTTTATCCCTGTCAACGGTATCACAATCTAATATTAATGTGCTTCACATAGAGATGTTTATCTAACCCCTGGAGTCAGCTCAATTAAGTCTTGGTGTGAGTTAATTTCTGTTTATTGTCATTTTCTCCCCTACAGTTATGATTGATTTAGGCCAGTTATATTTTGAATAGATAATTTGATTACTTTTATAATTCAATAAACACATAGGAAAAATAATTGAATGAAAATTTTCCATTGCAAATAATACTTATCGTAAGCATTTAATGTATTAACCCTAGCAACAAGACCCTAAATCTAGTCTATCAATCATCTGAGTTTTTCTTTTTTAAAGAAGTTATGCTTTAGATATCAATTATATTTCAACAAGAATAAATTAAAAATAAAAAATATAAAAAAGTTATGCTTCCACTTGTTTCACAAATGACTTTGTTTTACCAATGTAGCTTCTAAACTAGAATTGATGCATTTCACTGAAAATCATACTAAGCTTACCTACATCCCATTATGTTTCTCAATATTTCTAAACTTTTCATTTTTCTTTGGAACAATGTATCCTTTTTAATGTTCATATCTATATATTATAAAAATATTAATACATGGTTAAGAAAATATCATTCCAGGTTTTAAACACTAACATTATTTTTGCTATATCAGACATAATAGATTTAAAACATAAAGACTTAGAAAATATTTTCTCTACCTTACTTCTTTTTTTAAGTTTATTTATTTGAGGGGAGGGGCAGACATGAAGGAGAGAGAGAATCTCAAACAGGCTCCACACTGTCAGCACAGAGTCCGATGCCAGGCTAACTCATAAACCATGAGATCATGACCTGAGCTGAAACCAAGAGTCAGACATTTGGGGGCTTCTGGGTGGCTCGGTCAGTTAAGCATCTGACTTTGGCTCAGGTCATGATCTCATGGTTCCTGAGTGAGCTCCAGCCCTGCATTGGGCTCTGTGCTGACTGACAGCTTGGAGCCTGGAGCCTGCTTCGGATTCTGTCTCCCTCTTTCTTTGCCTCTCCTCCACGCATGCTCTGTCTCTCTGTCTCTCTGTTTCTCTCAGACGTTTAACCAACCGAGCCATCCGGGTACCCCTCTCTACCTTGCTTATTAGGTAGGCAATATTTGCAAGGACTTTATGTTTTTGGTCCCAATTTAGTTTTTATATATATCTCCCCCCCAAATAGTAAAATCTACCAACTGAGATAATTATGTGTCAATTACCATAATATAAATACATCGGATCTTAAAATACATTTAAGTGTTTCCATTTTCAAAACCACAGCTGAATAAAAATTCTTTGGATTTTGAGGGCTTTTTTTTTGGTAAATTTTTAAGGATAATTACCTAGAACAATGTATCAGGTGATTTGCCCATGATTACTTCTCTATACTTTGCGACTAATGTTACAGGTAGTATACATAGTAGAATACAGATGCCCACAGTATATTTTCAGCTACTTTCATTTGCAAATGGTTGCTTTCTTATCAAGGTATCACCATATGTTAATATTTTTATTTAATTTTAAGGTACTAGTAGCCTGAAATGTTAGGCCTGCATTTGTACATTTTTAATTCCTTTAAAAACCTGAATTAAACTGTAAAATGATGCTGTGCTAAACCATATTTGATATTTACCCAGGATCCCACCAAACTAAATGAGACAAACTCATATGTTACCTATATGATACTTTCAGAAACAGTATAGGCTATGTTCTACCCTTTTCAGTCCTCCACAGTTAATTATAATCCTTTCTACAATGGTGTACAAGGGCCACTCAGGACTAAAGACACACATTTATTATAAGCGTATTAACAGAGTATATGGCAAGCACCACACAAAATATGAATCATGAAATGCCAAGTCTGGAAACTTGCCTTCTATCAGTATTTAAAGATTTCAGTTCCATCAAATATAATTCTCATTTAAAGTTATGCAATAATCTACTTTTATATCCATGATCCCTCTCAATAACTTAATTTTTAATAATTTAATATTTACAAGAGCTCTTGAGTTTCCTAATAGTCTGTCTCCTTTTTTACTGATGGGGTAGAATATAAGTACATTAGTTTGACCCCAAATAAACCAAAGATTGAATCCCTATGTCTTTTAAAAATTATTTTTTATAAGCATGATCTTGAAAATGCTAAGTTAAACTACTAACGATTTCAAGAAAGGATTTGTGTTAGTAATTTTTCGATTTTTGTGATTTATACACATGGCAACATAATGATTAAAAATGAAAAGAAATAAGCATTAAATAAGCAAATATACACAAAACCTAGAATTAGCATTTGTCAGGAAATTCAGCCCAACAAAGCCTAGGAACAAGCAACAGAATCAATTTTTCTCAAAAGACTGGAGTCAATATTCCCTATTTTAATTTTATTTTTCATTTTTTTAAAATTTACATCCAAATTAGCATATAGTGCAACAATGATTTCAGGAGTAGATTCCTTAGTACCCCTTACCCATTTAGCCCATCCCCCCTCCCACAATCCCTCCAGCAGCCCTCTGTTTGGTTCTCCATATTTATGAGTCTCTTCTGTTTTGTCCCCCTCCCTGTTTTTATATTATTTTTGTTTCCCTTCCCTTATGTTCATCCGTTTTGTCTCTTAAAGTCTTCATATGGGTGAAGTCATATGATTTTTGTCTTTCTCTGACTAATTTCACTTAGCATAATATTCCCTATTTTAAATCACTGCCTAGGAATCAAAGGCTGAAAGAAGGTGAATTGGGAAATTGTCATGATGCAATTGTGAGATTCACAAATGCAAAACAGGAGACCTAAATCAGAAAGAAAGAAGTACAAGTAACAAAAATTAACCTGATATGAAAGCAATTTTTGGAAAACTATGTAACTATGTATCAAGAAACTATGTAAGAACTTTGAAAAGAAATATTGAAATAAAGCGTACGTGGATGGAAGGGGAAATCACAATTTACATTAGAGGCAATTATTACCAAAGCAATTGCATAGAGAAACCAGAAAATGAAATAAAAAATTGTTTTAAAAGGTAATTTGAACTCCTGGTTGTTTTTTTGTTTTTTTTTTTTACTTTCCTATCTCAAACACTTGAGGCTCTTTTGGTTTTTATTTTATTGTTTTTAACTCCTGTATAGTTAACATACAGTGCTATATTAGTTTCAGGTGTATAATGTAGGGGACCCAACAATTCTGTACATTGTTCAGTGCTCATCATGGTAAGTATACTATCCCTATCACCTAGTTCACCCATCCCCCATTCACACACGCCCCCCCCACCCCCACCCCACCCCATAACCATCAATTTGTTCTCTATAATTAAGAATCTGGTTTTTGGTGTGTCTTTTTTTTATTTCCTTTGTTCATTTGTTTTGTTTCCTAAGTTCCACATATTAGTGAGGTCATATGGTATTTGTCTTTCTCTGACTGACATTTTGCTTAGCATTAAACACTCTAGCTTCATCCATATTGTTGCAAATGGCAAGATTTCACTTTTTTATGGCTGAACAATATTCCACTTTCCTGTGTGTGTGTATGTGCACACACACTCATGTATACCACCTCTTCTTTTTTTTTTTTTATGATGAAGACACGAGTCTTCTGGCTTTTTTTAATGTTTTATTTATTTTTGAGAGAGACAGAGCATGAGCAGGGGAGGAGCAGAGAGAGACACACACACAGAATCTGCAGCAGGCTCCAGGCTCCAAGCTGTCAGCACAGAGCCTGAGGCAGGACTCAAACTCACAAACTGTGAGATCATGACCTGAGCCAAAGTCAGACACTTAACCAACTAAGGCCACCCATGCACCCCCCACCTCTTATTTATCCATTTATCTATCAATGGACACTTGCGTTGCTTCCATAATTTGGCTATTGTCAATAATACTGCAATAAACATAGGGGTGCATATATATTTTTGAATTAATGTTTTCATATGTTTTGGGTAAATATCCAGTAATGGAATTGCTGAATCATAGGGTAATTTTATTTTTACCTTTTTAAGGAAACTTCATACTGTTTTCCACAGTGGCTGTACCAGTTTACATTCCCACCAACAGTGCACGAGGGTTCCTTTTTCTCCACATCCTCACCAAAAGACGTCTCTTGGGTTTTTGATTTCAGCCGTTCGACAGGTGTGAGGTGATACCTCACTGTGGTTTTGATTTGCATTTCCCTCATGTTGAGAGATGATGAGCATCTTTTGATGTGTCTGTAGGTGATTTGGATGTCTTCTTTGGAGAACTGTCTGTTCGTGCTGTCTCCCCATTTTGTAATTGGATTATTTGTTTTTTGGGCATTCAGTTATATAAATGTTTTATGTGTTTTGGATACTAACCACTTACCACATATGTCCTTTGCAAATATTTTCCCCAGTAGGTTGCCTTTTAGTTTTGTTGATTGCAGCAGCTTAAGCAGCTGATATTGTCTTGTTTATTGTTGTTCTTGTTTCCCTTACATGAGAAGAAATATCTAGAAAAATGTTACAGTCCATGTCCAAGCGTTTACTGCCTGTGCTCTCTTCAAGGATTTTTATGGTTTTAGGTCTCACATTTAGGTCTTTCATCCATTTTGAGTTTAGTTTTGTGTATGGTGAAAGAAAGTGGTCCAGTTTCATTTTTTCACACGTTTCTGTCCAGTTTTCCCAACACCATTTGTTGAAGAGGCTGTCTTTTTCCTATTGCATATTCTTGCCTCTTTTGTCGGATTAATAGAGCATATAATTCTGGGTTTGTTTCTGGGCTTTCTATCCTGTTCTATTGATATGTGTCTATTTTTGTGCCAGTACCATACTGTTTTAATTGCTACAGCTTTGTATTATAACTTGAAATCTGGAATTGTGATAATTCCAACTTTGTTTTCAAGCTTGTTTGGGCTATTTGAGGTCTTTTGTCATTCTACACTTGATCTTAGCCAAAAGGCCGAGAAGCGATTCTTTTGTCATTCTATACATATTTTAAGACTATTTGTACCAGTTCTGTGGGGGAAAAAATGCTATTGGTATTTTGAAAGGGATTGCATTAAATCTGTATATTGTTTTGGATAGCATGGACATTTTAACAATATTTTTTCTCCCAATCCATGAGCATGAAATATCGTCCCATTTGTTTGTGTCGTCTTCAATTTCTTTCATCAATGTTTTATATTTTACAGAGTGCAGGTCTTTAGCCTTGTTGGTTATGTCTATTTCTAGGTATTTTATTATTTTTGGTGCAACTGTTAATGGAATTGCTTTCTTAATTTCTTTCTGTTTCTTCATTATTAGTGTATAGATATGCAATGGATTTCTGTACATTGATTTTGTATCCAGCAACCTTACTGAATTCATTTATGAGTTCTAGTTGTTTTTTGGTAGAGTCTTTAGGGTTTTATATGTAAAGAATCATGTAGTCTGCAAATAACAAAAGTTTTACTTCTTACTTACTAATTTGGATGCCTTTTATTCCTTTTTCTCATGTGATTGCAGGGGCTAGGGCTACAAGTACTGTGTTGAATGTGGTGAGAGTGGACATCCCTGTTTCGTTCCTGATTTTAGGGGCAAAGTTCTTTCTTTCCCCATTGAGGATGATGTTCTATGAGTTTTTCATATATGGCCTTTATTATGCTGAGGTATGCTCCCTTTAAACCTACTTTGTTGAGGGTTTTATCATGAATGGTTGTTGTACTTTGTCAGATGATTTTTCTGCATCTACTGAAATGATCATATGGTGTTAACCCATTCTCTTATTGATGTTATGTATCCCAAAGATCGATTTGCAAATATTGAACCACTTGACCATGGTCAATAATTTTTTTTAATTTACTTTCTATTTTTACTTTCAACATGTAAATAGGTTAAAAGTTTTCACTCTTGTTATTACAACATGAATAAAAACAGAACAACTAAAAACTATTTTTTTCTTGGACATATCAGAGAAATGATTCTGTGGGGCAAACTGCCACCCTGAAATCTGATGAGATAGGTAAACTGAGAAACCCACAGTCAAAATATTCTTATCTGGAGCAGATGCTGCTAGAGCCATAGAGTGATAGGAACATTTGAATGGTAATTGTGACAAACTTCTGGACACCAGTGTGTAAATGAGAAATATTCAGGCCTGAAGTCTGGCAAA
This sequence comes from Neofelis nebulosa, assembly GCF_028018385.1. Lineage (NCBI taxonomy): Eukaryota > Metazoa > Chordata > Mammalia > Carnivora > Felidae > Neofelis > Neofelis nebulosa. Next base: position 24,576,591 of record NC_080782.1, read on the forward strand.
AGCCTCTACGCTTTCATGGTGATATCAAGAAATACATTAGGCTTTCATGGGGAAGACACAAAAAAGAGTCCCTTGCATCTATGATGGAGCAAACAAAGAGTAATCCTTGTGAAATGCACCCAGAGCTTTCTCCATTAAAAAAGCCTTCTCTCCCAGGGAAGAGGGTTTACTATTGATTCATCGCAGTACTATGACAGAAGGGCATTTCTCCCATGACAGCCCCCTCTAATCTTTCTATCCCATCAAAAGGAGAGGGAAAGGAAGCTATACAAGAAGAAACACAGGTAAATGTAACAGACAATAAACACAGGACCACTTTAAGACTGATATTTAATTGGAAAATTACAGAAAACTTGCTCTCCACTACATTTCACCATAATATCAACAGGGCTTCAGTATAATAAAAGTGGATTATAGATGAAAGAGTCTATAATGTCCAGAAAAAAAACAACTTAATTTTGGAGAGAAGCGAGAAAAAACAAGGACAGTACAGGTAATTGAAACCGCCATCTTCTACACCTACAGCAAACATTAAACAAAGCTCAAATCATAGCCATGTTAACATAAATCCTCCACTAAATGTGTTAGTTCCAATTTCTTAATACATCTCTGGATATTAACAACTTACAGGGCATGCTAAAAGGCAAGATAAAACAATCTGAAGAGACAAAGCAAGCATCAGAACCAAACTCAGATATGACTTACATTTTGGAATTATCAAATAGGAATTTAAAATAATTATGGTTAATATATTAAGGATTCTAGTGGAAAAAGTGGGCAACATGCAAAAAGGGATGGTAATAAAAGCAAAAAGATGAAAACTCTAAGAAAAAATCAAAGGGAAATCCTAGATCAAAACATTACAAGAGAAAAAAAAACATTATAAGAGAAATGAAGAATGACTTTGATCACCATTAGATTGGACATTGCTGAGGAAAGAGTCAGTGGTCTTCAAGATATGTTGACAGAAACTTGATATTGTTTAAAAAAAAAGAAAAAAGTAAACAAGAAAAAAATTATCCAAGATCCAAGAAGAAATAAAAAAGAATACAGCAAAAGACATATATAAGGTAAAAATGGCAGAGAAGTTACAAAAATTAATGGCTGACACCCAACCACAGACACAGGCAGCTCAGAAAATACCAAGTAGGATAAATACGAAAAACAAATGCAACATGTAGAAATATTTATAGCATTGCATATACACATGGGTTACTATACTTATGTGTATCCCTTTGAGAGAGCCTAGAGAACAGTGTAGAAGCAACAAACAAATCCAGTGCCCAAATCTTGGTTTCCAATACCATTCTACAAAAAATAAACCAGAACTTCTTGGAGAAGTGACAGATCCTTCCACTGGTGCAGGAAATATGTGTCTCATGCCTGGAACAATGTCTTATTTCAAAAAAAAATTTTTTTTTAATTCTCCTCCTCCCAACACAAAGCCCACAATGATATACTAATTTGAATAACTGAAAAAAGAAATCAATGGGGCAGAATAGAAAAGGCTCATGTTCATACGAATTCTAATTTACATAGATACTCCTTTCTTAAGATGATGGAGCATAAATCCCCACTCCTCAAGTGTATGCTACATACAGTGACTTTTTCTCGAGTAGAGTATGGAAAAGGAAAATTTAAAAATAGTAACTTTACAGTAGAGAAAACTGACAAACACTATGTCAAGCTATGTGATCAACATTAACATCAAAAGTGATAAATCATATTAATATATGGTATCATTGACATGATGTGATAGGAATGGCACTTTACCTTTGTGGTGTTCCTTCCAACTTAATTATGAGAAAAACATCAGACAAATCCCAATTGGAGGCCATTCTACAAAATACCTAAGCAGTGTTCTTCAAAACTGTCAAGGTCAGCATAAATAAGAAAAGCTTGAGAAAATGTCACAGCCAAGAAGAGCCTAAGGGCACATGGCAAATAAATGTAATGAGATATTTTGGAATGGATCAGGGAACAAAAAATGGTCAGTGGGAGAAAACTGAGGAAATCTGTAGAACATAAGGACTTTTGTTAATTATAATGCATCGATATCCATTCATTAATTGTGACAAGCATACCATACTAATGTAAGCTGTTAATAAAGAAAATGGGGTATGCTGTATATAGGACTCTTAGTACTATCTTCGCAATAATTCTCTAAATCTAAACTTTTCTAAAATAAAAGATTATTTTTTTAATTATACAAAAGAAATTAAAGAGCTGGTTTAACTCTTTTCCAATTCTTACATGATTAAATCCTAGTTTTGAAGGGAAAAAGATCACTTTTTGTATTCTTAAAACCCCCCTTGCTTTCATCACTGTTTTTTACTTTGTTCATCCGGTCCTTCCTTTACTCTTATGTATTCTTTTCCACAGGTCTGTGATACAATTCTATTACAGGTGACCTGATTTTCAATGTGCTTCCAAAACAGCCAGTGCAGACAGATTAGTATTGGACTCTCATTCTGAAAGAGCTGCAGTGTGGTATCCTGGGATTGAATTGGAGGCAATCACCAAAGCCTTTGGGTGAAGAAGAGAAAAAAGGAAAGAAAAAAAAAATCTGTTTTCTGAGTTTATAAGAAAGGCAGGCTGAATCCTATGACTTCAGAAACTAGAGAAAAATAATTTTAGCAATCTAGAGAAAATCTTAACACTAGAGAAAACATGACTTAATTAGAAAACACTAATTTTAATGCTAGAAAAAAATTTAATAATCAGAGTTCACTTGCTTTGAGAAAATGAACAATGTTACTTATTTTGAATAGTGCCAATCATAAAAAGTTTAAAAATGGTAGTTTCACATTTGTCTTCTGAAATTAAAAACACTATTCAATAGTTGCAAACAGAAAAACACTTTATAATTTTTCAATATTATTTCTATGTATCCACTTCTATAAAATAACAACCCAACTACACTGAGCCAATAGGCCAATGTTAATCTTTGAGTACCAGGAGAAAATTAGATATGAGGAATTTAGATGCTTAGGACAGCAAAGGGAATTGCCCTGGGGAAGGAGCCAATCATATCAACTCTAATGTCCATGGCTGACCAATAGTGGGTAAAGAGGATTTGGCGGTCACACAGCAGAAAGACACAAACCAGGTCACAGAAAAGCTTCCAGATACACTGGTGACTTACTTCTGGCTACTCTGTGCAAAAGATTTATCAGTTTTAAAACTGTATTTCTCAGTAATTTTTTTAAAGTTTATTTATTGTTCTTGAGAGAGAGTTGGGAGAGCACAAGTGGGGTAGGAACAGAGAGAGAGGGAGACAAAGGGAATCCCAAGAAGGCTCTGCACTTGTCAGCACAGAGCCTGAAATGGGGTTCAAACTCATGATAAGATGGTGACCTGAGCCAAAATCAAGAGTTACACTGAGCCTTCCAGGTGCCCCTATTTCTCAGTATTTTGAATTGGCAGCTAAATGAAATATCTATTCTTCATTTATTTTGTAACACCATGAACACTAAAATTTCCACTGTGGTGTATTTTTTAATTAAAAACAAATAAAGGAAAAAAGTTTTAAAAAATTATATAAGTCTTATTACAATTATATCCTTTTTTTTTCTTTTTACATATTTTGGATTGAAAAGAGATGTGTATAAAAACAAGCTTAGCCTCTTATGTAGTGTACTTACATAATCAGTTTTTAATGTGTGACAATGCATCTCTAGCAATTGTCACTTATAAATCAATTACCATTTCCTGGTAGAAAGTGGACACCTTTCTAAGTAATAGTTTTTACTTAAATCAAAATTATTTAAGCAAAATTTCAAAGCTTAATTTGAAACATAAACTTAAAAATCCTGCCAGTGTATGAAATTCCCAAATGGTTTTATTGCATGAGAGAAATTCAAGTTTTAAAAAGAGATACATTATACTTCAAATTTGCAGTATTTACTTTTATAAAATTCCCAGAAAAAAATGTATATTTTGTTATAATCTTGGTTATGGATGATGCTCATTGGCCAACAATTAGGAGTTGTTTTGTTCTTTTATTTTCTCTGCATACTTACCCCAAGTCCTCCTCCCAAAAGAACGATGGCCTAACCTTTTCCTTTGTTGCTTTTAGTATGGGGTTACTAGAATATTTCTATATATTAAATGAATGTTTGCCATTATGTGTGTAACAATCCTCCATTTTTCTTCTTTTCTCTCATGCTATCTTCTATTTTTCCCCTATCATTCACTACTTCAGTTATTTTGAAAATGATCTATTTAATTATCATTCTAACCCAATTTGAAAATTCTATGAAATTTTCAGTGTTCAGTTAGCTTACATATTGTTGATAATATTCTCCATGGACACAGCAATCTCTCTCTTTTAAAATTTCTAAGTCTATTTTTGCCTTCTTTCCTTTCTGTTTGTCATATTTGTTGCTTTTAAGTTTTGTTTCTCTAAGTGGAGATGTAGTAAACTAATGATAACAGATGACAAGTCTCTATCAACCTTTCCCTTTTTTTCTATTCCATTAAGACTCTATTTTGTGTTACCTCTCTATCCACTAAGTGACCAAGAAAGTTGCAGCTACTTTTCAAAGGAAAAGAACCTGTGTTTACAAGACTGCTCAAAGAGTGCAAGGAATGTGGGGGAAAAAAAGTATTTGATTAATTCTAATTGAAGCTTATTGTTATTTAACCCATTAGGAAATGTTTAACATTTAAAAACAAGCAATGAAGCAATGTCAGGTGACACTTTACTTCAATGGTTCAGTTAATTTTTCCTAAGTCGTTCAATTAATACAACAGTACTTTTGGAAGCTTTATATAGACACTAACAGAGAACATTTCTCCATTGTTCATAATATTACTGTTATTCTCTCACTTTACTTATAACTGAATCTTGCTCACAGAAATTTATGTGGGCTGTGTATTTTTTAAACATATGTAACTGTAATTGTGGCCAACTCTTGCTGTGAAAACCACTAGAATTGAAAATTTTAATGATCTCATGGTAAATTCTTCCAACTGTTAAACACCCAGTGATGGTAATAAAAATGAAACCTCATTCATAAGGAAAGTCTAATAAGCTCTACTTTCCACACCCAATACATAGATCCATTACAATGTGTCAACTTATTCACAAATCATCGTTTTCAAAAATTTACAGAAGCTCCTACTTAGATTTCAAGATGTTAAAGGTATTTATCTGTTAGCCATTCTACAGTAACTATACTATTCTTTCCATGAAAGACCTTGAATGAAATATTTCCTTTTGATGCATATTTTACTGTTTTAAAGTAATATAAACCATTTTTCCCCACCTTTTGGTCACATAAACTCTAAACACTCCACATTACTTATCTAAATTAATCCTTACGGCCCTCATGAGGAAGGTAGCCATATAATTTATCATTCATTTCAAGATCTAAAAGTAATTTAAAATATGTAATAATTTATATATTTTACAAAGAGTTTATTTTGCCTTTAAAATATTTAAAATGATTTTAAATACTTTAAATAATTATTTCAACAAATATTTTTGTAACACAAAACTCATCAAAGACATTATATCCACTCAGGATTCTTTTGAATATTTCCCTAAAACTTAAGTAGGGCAAAATTGAAAATCTTCTTGATTTAATTCCAGTCTGATACAAAGAATGAGTTTAACTTATCAAAACTAGTATCTTTCAAGTGCAATCATACGAATCCAGAATGAATTCTCATTCTTCATTTAGTTCATATATTGTTTTCATAGAAATACATTTCAAAGTCTTATTTGATTTATTTCCAGAACAATTGCAATTCTCAAAATTCATCAAGGCCTAAAGCTTGGGAGGTATATACTTTGACGACCATAATTAAAAATTCCCTAGTGACTGGGAAAAATATATATATATTATATATAGGTATATAAGTATATATTTATTGATATAAAATATATATATTGATATATATTTATTGATATAAAAATATATTTATATATTTTATATATTTATATGCTTATTGATATAAATTATATACATACATTATATATATTATATATAACATATGTATGCAAAAATCTCAAGAACCCATAATGTAAGATTCTTAGGTTGATTTAAGAAGCAGTTTATCTAGCGGCACCTGGGTTGCTCAGTCGGTTAAGTGTCTGACTTTGGCTCTGGTCATGACACCTCAGTTTGAGGGTTTGAGCCCACATTAGGGTCTGTGCTGACAGCTCAGAGCCTGGAGCCTGCTTCAGATTCTGTGTCTTCTTCTCTCTCTCTGCCCCTCCCCGGCTCATACTCTGTCTCTCTCTCAAAAATAAATAAACATCTTTTTAAAAAAAGAAGTAGTTTATCTAAGTTTTAAACTTTAAAAATCTGATTAATGATGAGAAGAAAACACACAAACTGCTTTCATAATATTTTGTTTATTTTCCACATCAGTATTGTTATAAATGTTGTAGGTCATTGATATGTAGGTCAAAATATTTATAAATCTCATAAAGCTTCTATATTTTTATAGTTTTTTTAAAACTTATCAGTATTTTAGGACAGTTTTAGATTAAGAATAATTGTGAGGATAGTGCAGAGAGGTGCAAATATGCCTTATCTAGTTTCCCTTATTATAACATCATATATTACCAAAGTATATTTGTTAGGGTTAGTAAATAAATGTTCATACATTATAGTTAACCAAAATCCATATTTTCTCCAAAGTTCCTCAGGTTTTCTTTGGTGTTCTTTTTCTGTTCCAGGATCCCATTCAAAATGCCACATAACATTTAGTTTTCATGTCTCTTAAAGCTTTTATTTTACATTTTCTCAGCCTTTCCTTGTTTGGATGACCTTGACAGTTTTGTAGAGTACTGGTCAGGTATTTTGTAGGATATATTTCCATTGGGATTTGTCTGATGTTTTCTCATGACAAACCTATGGCTATATGTTTGTGGAAGGAAGTTCATCACCAAATCTAAGTTCACTTAATTTTTCTTATATGCTTTCTTCAACAGGTTTTATAGTTTGGGGTCTTATATTTAGTTGTATGATCCATTTTGAGTTAATATTTTTACGTCTATTTACTTATTTTGAGAGAGAGTGCACACACGTGCATGTGTGAGAGGGGTAGCAGTGAGGGGGAGAGAATATCAAGCAGGCTTCACACAGACCCCAACGCGGGGCTCAGTCTTACAAACCATGAGATCATGACATGAGGTGAAATCAAGAGTCAGACGTTCAACCAACTTAGCCACTCAGGTGCCCCTTGAGTTATTTTTTTCAGAAAAAATGTAAGATCTATATCTATGAATTTATGTATTTATGCATAAAATATGAATATAAATGTCCAATTATTCTAGCACAATTCATTTACAAATCTATCCTTTCTCCACTGACTTGCCTTTGCTCTTTTGTCAAAGATCATTTGACTACCTTTATGGTTGTCTATTTCTGGGTTCTCTACTCTGTTAATTCTGAGCTACATCTATTCTTTTGCCAATCTCTTGCTGCGTTGATTACTGCAGCTTCATAATAAGTCTGGAGAATTGAGTCCTCCATGTTCTTCTTTACTATTTTTTTCGGATAGTCCAGGTTACTTGTCTTTTCATATAAAACTTAGAATCAGAATGGCAGCACCTAAAAAATAACTTCCTGGGATTCTGATTGGGATTGCATCGAATCTATAAATTCAGTTGTGAAAAACTGACATCTTAACAATGTTGAGCCTTTCAATTTATTATGTCCATTTATTAACATCATCTTTGATGTCTTTCATCAGATTTTTATTGCCCTTTACATATGGTCTCTGTATACTTTGATACATTTATATCAAAGAATTTTATTGGGTGGTATGGAAAATTATTTTTTTAACTTTCACATTCTAATTGTGCACTGCTGGCATATAAAAAAGCAATTGACTTTGGTGTATCACCTCATTTGAATGTAATGAAGAATTGGTTCAATGCTAAATAAGTGAGGTATTGAGGTAACAGGCACAAGCTGAAACTGTCCTAGATAAAACAAGAAATATATATTTACTTTATCTGTGTTTATTCTTTTTCTAAGCAAAACTACCTTTAGTTCTGGGCATTTTTTAAGAACAAAATAGTTCCTCATATCATCCTATTATTCTTTCTCTCTTGTGATGAAGTCCAATTGTGAGTAAACGTATTATTTATTTGTTTGTTTGTTTATTAGAGAAAGAGAGAGAGCATGAGCAGGGCAAAGGGGGAGATCAGGACCTGAGCCAAAATCAAGAACCAGATACTTAACTGACTGAGCCACCCAGGTGCCCCAACTGTGAGTAAACTTCTTAAAGTACAGCCCTCAAAATGAACTACGTTACTCTAAGAGCTATAGGACCAAAATAATTAAAACAGAACACTACCCATTCCTCCCCATCTCTACCCCTGTGCCATCCTTGTTATAAGAATATAATTATATCAATGTAGTCTAAGTCCAAATCAAGTTTTGGGTGACTCCAGTTATCTCTTGCTGTTGTAGAAACCATGCTCAAATTGATTGTCTAAATATAATAATTTATTACTATTTGTCATGGGGACTGTTACTGCTTGGGATTTCACATACGGTTGGAGTCAGATGGTAGCTAAGACTGAAGTCAACTGGAGGCTCTCCACTAATATATCTGGTGCCTAGCCCAGCTGGTCATCCCTTTCTCAAAGTAGCTAGCTTGGACATCTCACTGCATATTCATCCCAGGGTAGTCAGATTCATGTGGAAGTTTGCTTCGTCCAGGGTGAGCATTCCAAGAGACCAAGGCAGAACCTGCAAGGCTATTTCTGACCAGCCTCAGAATACATCTCAATGTCATATCTGATGCCCCCTATTAATTTATAAAGAATCATAGAGCCAGCCCAAATTCAAGTTTGAGACACCTATTCTAGTTGGGAGATCCCAAGAGTACTGAGAAGCATGGTTTGTTGGGTAGCCATATTCAGGTGAATTTGTTTAAAAAAGTTTGTTTCAGGTGGTATGTTCTTGATTATAGTTTTAGTTTATACTCATCTGACTTCTAACTAAACTTGCTATTTTTGTATCATTATGCCATTAAAACCTGCTTCTACCTTGATCATTTATGTTGTGCTTCTCTCCTCCTCCTCCTCCTTTTACTTTTGTTGTTTTTGTCTGCCCATCACTATCCATTTTTAACTGTAAATGCTTACATTTAACTCATCTTCCTAGCCTACAGATATATTTTTAAAAGCTGAGTTTGCATCCAGAATATTGGTTATTGTTTTCAAGTCCATGTCTGAACAAATTTAGTGAGGATGTTACCAAAGTTTGCCTCTAATTCATAAAGATATGGTAAATAAAACATTTAGGAGAAACTCATACAACATGCCAAAATGACCTGAACTTAAGCTTTGTTGATTGCCCTTTGGTTATACTCATTCACCCAATTTGCCATGCTGTGTACATTTCTCCATTCTACGCAACAGGATATCATGTGAGTATCTGTCAGTTTGCTGAAAATCATTTTCACTCTGTCTGCAGAACTTCTCTGAGCTTATAGTCTCATAACCATATCGAAAAAGACAATTGAACTAGCCTAGTGTGACTTATTTAATGAGCTTATATTAGTTCCTCATCATCACCACTCTCCTTTATAGGTGTTCCAACACTGTTCTTTTATTAATAGACTCTGGAAATTATTCAAAACTGGCATCAAGATCTCTAGTTTGCAGAATATGCCTTCTATTTGGCCTCAAAGCTTAAATGCCTTTGACTGTTTCATTTTCCCTACACTTCTCTACTAATTTTTAATGGTGATGACTCTGCATTTTAACTGCTATATCTTTTAGTGCCTCAGAATTTAATTCAGACTGTGAAGAATATAAAAAATAATGTAATTGCTCCATTACAATTCCCCCCTCTTTGTTTGGATTTGAATTTCATTCCTCCCAATAGCAAGTGCTAAATTTTCTATTCCAGCGTTACTCTTTTCTTTAACAAGAAAAAAAAGAGAGACAACAGGAGTGGAGGAAATTGTTTTTTCCTCAGTGTCATCATTAGCATTATAACATATTTCTCAAGGAGTGAGTTGACAGCTTTCTGGCTCTTCTTCCTCTGAGCATAACTGAAATCACTTTTCTTATCCTTTGTTAGTTTTCTTTTTTCCCCATAAATGCTGGTTCATTATTTGGGATGTGACTGATTCTTTAATTATATTCTTTTCAGGTTTTATACAAAAAATTCAATCTGAGCTTAACATAGAGTTCTTTGTAAAATCACATCAAACTCTTTGGGTAGTTGTTTATTGTTTAAACCTTACTTTTTTTCCATCAAGCAGTTAAGGTGACTATATTTCAATACCTTCCAAAATTCTTTTTCAATGGATTCATTTGTGATTGTGCTGTCAGAATTACTTTCTTCAAAAACTTCTAGTGCTGTTCCAGCACTGTCTCATTTAGACACTTAGCAGGTTGATATGCTTCCCTAAAATTTGGAGCTATAATTTTGTGTGACTCCTGCTTGCTGACCATTCTCTGACAAGATGGCCAAATTCCTCTAAGGTCAGCATCAATTTAATATGACCAAGTATATCTCCTCTCAATCCATACCTAGAATCTCATGGAGAGGTGTTTTTTTGTTTGTTTGTTTGTTTTTGTTTTTAGTTTATTTATTTATTTTGAGGGTGGGGGGAGACAGAGCGGGCTGGGGAGGGGCAGAAAGAGAGGGAGAGAGAATCCCAAGCAGGCTCCACACTGTCAACGCAGAACCCAATGCAGGGCTCGAACCCGTGAACTGTGAGATGATGACCTGAGCCAAGATCAAGAGTCAGATGCTTAAATGACTGAGCTACCCAGGCGCCCCTCATGGAGAGTTTTTTATGACTAGTTGACAACAGAAAAAAAATCATGTTTTACAGATATTTTTCCATCATATTATGTATGGAAATGGACAAGTACAGCATTTCAGTTTGATTTAGGCCAGAAAGATGGTAAAGATGTTAAACTCCCTGTGGACAGAACTTCACGCAGGACATCTTTTTGTTCACTTCCTGGAAGAATAGATGGCCATAAGTATGGATCTACACAGTTAATCGTATGGCTGGCTCATCAGGAACACAGAACAAGATTGGAGCCAAGAGATCCTGCAAGAAGTATGTGACTGGACATTGAAAATGTGCCCTCAGGGTAAGGATATATGCTTCCTGTTTGAATGTTCCCAAAGGACAACCACTGTAAAGGATGTGATTTCTCAGCCATTAGTGCTTGCTCATAAAATTCATGACCAAAAAAAAAAAAAAAAAAAAAAGAGACCATGGTAAAAGAGACGGAAGTTAGGCATTTGCCCTAATATGGACTTTTTTTCACGAAGGCTGCCACCTGTCAACACAGCCCCAAACTGAGTTTCTAATATGATATTTTTCCCTGAGGAAACAAGCCAGTGATCTGATATTAGGCACATTTTATTGAACTTCCATTATGGAGGGACAGAGATGTATCTTTTTTAAATTTATTTATTTATTTTGAGAGAGAGAGAGAGCGAGAACACAAGCATGAGCATGGAGAGAGACAGCTCAACGCTGTCATCATGGAACCCGATGCGGGGCTCAATCTCACAAACCATGAGATCATGACTTGAGCTGAAATCAAGAGTGGGCCACTTAACTGACTGAGCCACCCAGGCGCCCTGAGATTTATCTTAATCAGAAAAATATGAATTTACCTCACCTACTTTTGACACTTTTGTCAACACCGCTACGCATGAATCTTTTGAATGCCTTATTATTATGGTATTCATTTATTGGCCATTGGCTCAGTAATACTGTGTAAAAACACAGTGGCTTGAAACAATTTTTCATTCTCTCATCAGCTGGGGGTCAGCTAAGGTAGACTGAGCTTAGATGGACTTGGATTCAACCTATATGTTGGTTCCAGGTCTGCTCTGCATGTCTTTCATTGTATTTAGATCAAACCTCCTAATGTTAACAAAACTGCAAATTTTGCATATACAACGATATCTAACTTAATTCACAGTAAAAGATATGAGGCAATGGGTGCATATTCACAGGTCTTATCATGTCTATTCACATTCTCGACCAGCTGAAATCTAGAATAAATAATAGATACATGTAATGATCATTAATAATACTAAAATCATCAGAAGAAAAAGTGATATACAATTTATAGTAAAATTATCAGGTTAACCCACTGGTCTCCTTCTAAATGTAATGTAATAGGGAATACTTAGCCATCATTAGTGAAGTAGTATTTTTGCCTAAATTTTGAATCTAAGTGTAATAAAATCTCTATATCTTTCTACCAGTTTATGAGAAAGAAAAGGAAAAGGACCAAGTCAAATGATGCCATTAGAAAAACACTGAAATCAGAATGTGAAAAATGCAATAAGAAAAATGATGTGGTTTCCTCATGAAATGAAAGGCACTTGGAGGGGGTGTGGTAGCGGAGAGGCAGAGGGATAAGCCCTGATATAAATGTTATCAAAGACCCCTGTATATATTTAATCAATAGGGATATGTGTACCTACAGGAATATTATCTTCCCTGTGTTGATTTGAAATTTCACTTTTATCATATGCAACATGCTCTGTACACTTGTATTTATTCAGTTTTCCCAGTTATTCTTGTTTATTTTTATACCCTACATATTTTTAGTTTTGTTTTTTATTTGTTTGTCTGTTTGTTCTTTAATCAACTTGTTGAGGTCCAGGAAAAAAAAAAACAAAACTCTTCACTCCTTTATGAGAATTGTATTAAATTTGCTTAGTAATTCAGAGATAAGTAACATTTTTTATGAGGATCATTCTTGTTCAAGAACATTGGATGTATATCCCTTTGATAAAATTTATTTGATAAAATTTATTTTTTGAGAGCATTTAAAACTTTTCATGAGACATTTTTTATACTTAAATTATTTATTTTTAGACATTTTGTATTTCATTTACTGTAGTAAATGTCTCATTTCCATTATATCATCTAACTGTTAGTATATATCAAAATTTCTTGACCTTGGCATAAATACTGCCATTTTAGCCTGGACACTTCTTTGTTGGGGAGGTGGGAGCTGTCTGTCCTATGCACTGTAGGATGTTGAGCCACAGCATCTCTGGATGCCATTCACCAGATGTCAGTAGCACCCTCAACCTGACTCCTACCCTGTGATACTCAAAAATGTGTCCAAATGTTCCCGTGAGAGAGAGCAGCAAAGTTGCCCCCCACCATAAACCACTGGTAGATATTAAGATGATGGATTTTTATGTGTTAATTTTATATCCTGCTATCTTACTAAATCACCTCATAACTTATCCCTTTGTATCATTGACACTGTTGGGTTTTTCAATGGCAAATAAAGTTAATTCTTATCTCTCTAATTTTTCTATCCTGTTTCAATGGGTTGTGGAACATTAGAGTGCTTGCTTCAGCAGCACATATACTAAAATTGGAATGTTAAATAGGAGTGAGGATGGAAAGAGTTTGCTTTCCTCCTGACTTCATCTAGAATTCTTTTCTTCTTCCTTCATTAAGAAAGATGCTGTTTTTCATATATATGATATAGAAGCAACAAGTAATCATCTACTGACTTATAAATTATTTTTTCTCATCATAAATAGTGTGTAGTTTCTCAGTTTAAGGGTAAACTGTCCTATTCCTGCAGTAAAGAACCATTTCCCTATAATCTACAGTGCTTTTCTTTGTCTCTCACCTTCTGCTTTTTTTTCTATCTTGTTTTATTCACCTTCAACATTCACTTGCTTATTCTATCATGAGGACAAGGGACATCTCCCTTCAAAAATATCTTCTCCATGAAATAGCATCATTCAAAGACTGCCATCTCTTTTACAAGTTTCTTTGTTAAATCACCAACAGCCAATACTTTCATCATTAGATCACAGACATGCTTTCAGTATTTTCACTCATGGAAGAGGCTCCTTATTCTGAAAATAAACTCTCATTGATGATATTTTTATTTTCACTTTTAGGGTTCTAGAGTACTACCCTCTCTTCTCTGTTTTAGTGTGACATATATGCCTAATGTGGGCCCTGTACACAATCTTATAAGTCTCAGATGTGTTTCTTCATTTACATGTAAACAGAAGCTGATTGTCACTGTCTCCTTGAAACATGGAATCATAGTCTATGGATGATTTTATATTATCTCCTTTTTGACCTGTATGCATGTTAGAAAGATTAATAGGTTAAAATTCAGGCCAACACTATTATCTTAGGGAAATCTAGAAAATATTTTTTTACTTTGAAAGGTAATGAATTTTTAAAAATGTTAATAAACACATAAAGAAACTAAATACATAAGTACTCCACCAAAATCATAGTATACATCTTCCAAATGACCACAAGGGGAAGACATCAAACACAGATTATACCACACAATCTAGTCAACAGTTTACCACACTCAAATATCAGTTCTGAAATATTTATAAAATGAGAACAAAGTCATTAACCAAATCAGTGTTAACTTTTGATCACAATGTGACTTCCAGACAAATACGAATTCACGATTAACATTTAAAATGATAATAAGAGATAACATCACAAAGAACACAAGCACTGCAAATCTTTCTTCACCAACTAAAAAAGCATCAAAATTTATAAAGCAAAAATAGAAGGAAGTACAAAGGAAATTCAGCATAAAATCTGTAATAGCAAATCTTTACTGACTACCATAAATTCAAGTAAGAAACACTGCTTCCAAATAACATAATGCATTATTCTAGGAAAAAATATAAATCAATCTTTAAACCATGATGACAGAGATTAGTTTCAGATGACATAAAATATTTATAAAAATTAGAAGCAAACCTCAATAAATCTGTTAATATAGAAATATTAGATCCAGTGGTAGTTATCATTATGCTGATCTAACAAAAACTGCTAGTATCTTCCCCAAGACCAATCCCAAAGAAAATAAAGACTGAAACACCAATTGAGAAGAAATCTTTGGGGAGAATTATTTGTCTTTTAAACAGTTCAGCCTTAGTGAGAGTGGCTTTAGCTCACGGCAGAGGTGGGCAGGAACCACTCTAACAAGATAAAAAAAGGATCCTATGATATCACTTCTCGTACCTAATGTTACATTATCTTGGAACTCTCAGTGCCTGATGCCACATGGCAAATCAGACTTCTGGGGTAGGCAGGTATACCTGGGGATAAAATAAAAACTGGTTTGTTTAGTTGTTAGAAAAAAAATGTGTGACACTGACCAGTCTGTGAAACTTGCTTGCCAAATACAAGTTTTCTGAACACTTATGGCTGATAAAATACAATCCAAGGAGTCCTTCCCCTCAAGTCTGCTTCTCTCTGGGAGTAGAAGGTAATGCCTTAAAGTGACAAATTGTTTTCTTGGTTTAGAAATGGATTAACTGTACTGTCCTCAAGTCTGTACATTTCCATGGACGGTTCATTCTCAGTTTGAGTTAACTGGAGCTGACTCAGATAGAGGTCTGATGTTAGCACCTTTCTTCGTATATAACTGGACACGGTTGCCAATATCTTCAATGGAAATAGGCCAAATAAAATGACCAAAATAAAGTGAGTTGAAGAGGTTCAACTATTGCAAATAAAAGAATAAATAAAACAAATAAGTCATTCCATCAGAGGCAGAAATGTTAGAATAGGTGGATCAAGGATGTAAAACAATATACTAAAAGTTATGAGACAATATCAGCAAAATGAAAGTAAAACAAAATTAAGGAAATAAAAAGAAGAAACAGATCAGTTGCAAGGAATATAGTAGTTGAAACTAAGAATATAACAGATGACGATGAAAGGCAAGACATTTTATCCCTGAATGGTATTTGTAACTCAGCCACAAGAGGTGTTGACCTAGCAATAAGCTAAAACCAATGGTTTTATGCAATCTTCTAAGCTACTGGTGTCTCAGAAAAGAATGTTTTGTACAATAGCAAGTTTGCAACAGAAATTGTAAATGTAAATAAAAACTTGAAGCTAACAAAGATAGAAGTGTAATAAACATATATGAAGAAGCCCATGGGGAGAAAAACAGAAACAAAAGGGAGAAACAAAAACTTTCAAGAACAAAAGTTTATAAATGTTCCCCTGGAACATAAAGGCTAATACAACAGTGACAGGTCCAAACAGTGCTTTCTGTGTGATGGTAGGATTTTGGAGGACCACATGCAGGTTATTGATCATTGCTCCAATACACCAGCTTTACATGTGCTGCTTGCATAGGTCTTAGTGCTTGAGTTATTAACTTGCTGGATTAGCAAGTGGAGTAAATTATAGAATGAATACATCTGAGAAATAAATTGGTCCACTGGCAAAGGAGATGGAGAAACTCAAAGAAAGAAGAAAAGGATAATTGCAATAGCAATGAGAATGTAGCAGAAATAGTAAGCATAAGGAAAAATACAAATAAAAAGGAGAAATATTTGAAATAAAAATAGATGTAAACTCATCATATTATCAAATAAAACTAAGAGTATCCATAGAAAACAAAGGGAAATAAGAAGAGCCCACAATTTATACTAAAATTTAAGCATATCAAAGACAAAGAATTTCAAAAGACTTCAGAGAGAAGGAAGAGATTGTAAGCAGAATGATAATGTATTTTCATAGTAGCACTGGTTGCCAGAAGAAAAAAAAATAGTATTTTCAAAATATGAAAGGAAAAGGACTTTGAATAACGATTTTATAACCAGCTAAACTATAATTCAAATATGAGATCATGATGAAAATATTTTCAGAAATAAAGGAATAGAAGCTTCAGAAGTTTGTATACAAATACTACAATTTTGAACGAAGTACTTAAAACTAATTCAGGAAAAATACACTAAAAAATAATCATAAGCTTTAGGAAACGAGTTTGTCTTCAAGAAAAAAAAATAATAATAACTAAGACAACCCAAAAAGTAAAAGTGAAAATAAAATATATCCATAATAACCAAGGGTTTGCATTTCAGATATCCATCTGGGGTACCTGGGTCAGATAAGTGCCCCACTCTTGATTTAGGTTCAGGTCATGCATGATCTCATGGTTATGGGAACAAGTCCCACATCTGGTTCCACACTGGGTGTGGAACCTGCTGAAGATGCTTTCTCTCCTCCCTCTGCCCCTCCCCCACTCATGCACACTTGCCTGTGATCTCTCTCTCTCAAAAATAAATAAATAAATAAATAAATAAATAAGTAAGTAAATAAAATTCAGATAACTATCAAAATGATGTCAAAGGTAATAATGAAGGATGGATATTAAAGAAATAGAAGCCACACACACGTGCGCATTTATGTACATAAATAAATGTATAAGTATACATTTATATCTTTAAATTTGTTACCTTCTAAACAGATACCCAATATGTTTTTCCAAGTACATTCTATCAAACTTTCAAGAAATAATCTCAATTTTTTTACAAAGTCTCCCAGAAAATAGAAAAGAGAAAATATGTCCCAATTCATTATTTGAAATCAGCCTCGCCCTGAAAATAAAACCAGAAAAATAAGTTAACACCTGTGTGAGAGGTTGCCTATTATAGAATGAAACACTGAGGAAAGCCACAGAAAGAAATGAGATTTCAGGAAATTAGCGGAGCCCTATCTCACCACTGGCAGGAGGCACGGGATGAGGACTGCTGTGCTCCAGAGGTGAGTGTGACTACGAACAAGTACAATCCATGAAAGAACTAATAGTTGTGCGATTGTCATCCACGCCCATGAGCTAAAAATGGAGTCTCGATAGAAAAAGCATAGAAAATAAAGTTTGTCTCTTATCCTCTAGTCCAAATCCTCCCAGAAGAAGACATAAAAGATCCTGAATAGAAACAAAATGAAAGGCCACACAGCCAAGAAACACAACCCCATTCGCTGTCCCAAGATGAGTTTTTGAGCTAAGGCCAGAACTGAAATCATGAGGGGGAAAAATCTATGTAGAGGTGTATATAAAATATATATCTTCAACTGAATAGGATTAGGTTTTTAATGACTAAATTTTAGGCAAAAATAGATTTCCTCTTATTGACAAAATTAACTAAAATATAAGAGAACCTGGTCAAAATATTACATGGCAAGGGAAAGAGGTTTAACCTTAGAACATTAGAAAACTGATGAGAGAAAAGTTTTCTTCAGTTATTTATGCATGGCATTATGACTTCTATGGTAGAGAAAAGCTATGAATTCCCATTAACAATTCAAGATAAGGTTTTTCCTGTATTCATACCAAAGTTTACTGATAAATTTCTTTATTTTAGTCTTTTTTTAACCAAAATGTAATAGTAATATGAAACGTGGTAAAGTGTATCTATATTTTTATATTACTTTAATCTCAGTGGTAACTGGTCAAATAAAATGAACAAATAAGTTAATGAAACTCATAGCATACTAACATAGAAGCAGCTTATTTTATCCCTAGGAAATATTTATAATAACCTCATTTGGGTAAATTATTGAAGCTTTTATTTAAATGAACTTAATAGTGGGGGAAAATTCCATATCACTTAAACTTATCTAATCTTTTAATTTCTATAAATGTGTATTTTGGATGAATGAAAACATGAGAAGTGTTAATTTGATGAATGTTAATTTGGTGAAAAGTTTCTAATCATTAAGGCCAGTTTTCTAAAGACTAAAGAAATGGATATCTGATCCATTAATTTAATTTATCTCAATGATGCTAATTGCCATATAAGCAATTCTGTTAATGGGATCAGTATCTGTCTTGTAAAGACAGGAAACAAAATTGAATTGGCATTCCACAGTGTGACATGGAAATCATTCAATTAACCCCAGATTATTGAGCATTTATATGTGCAAGACCCAATACAGAGTCTACAAAAGAGGAAGGTATTTCTAAGTGGTTTATAGGGAAACAAGATTGTTAAAACAATTATAAACAATAAGTGCTTTAAGATTGCAGAGTAGATAGAAATTTGTTATGGAGCAGGAGGTCCAGGAAGCTTCAGAGGACAATGAAAGGTGTTTAGAATGTGGAAATACACACACATATATATGTGTGTGTGTGTGTGTGTGTGTGTATACACACACATACACCCAATACCATGATACCAGATAATCAATCAGAGTTCATTTTCAGATGGAAATATAAAATGTTGATTTTGCATTCTAGATATGTTAATATCTTTAGATTTCTCTAAGCATATAATTAATAATATTACTTTCACTCTTTATTTGTTCATTTTGGGGAAAATTCTAGGCTAAATATTAAAAAGAAAGAAACTGTCAGATACCATTTACTCCCGAGGCTGGATCCCCACATGGGGAATTTTCCATGATCAAATCAAGGCTGTGTTTGGAAGGAGGAATATGTAGTAATTACAGGAGGTATTTCAGGTAAAGGAACTAAAGGACACAAACAATGCAAAGGTTCTTTTGTAGACAGCATAACTTTAGGGAACATAGCCAAAGATAAAGTAAGAAAGGAAATTCAGATTTACATTTTGGTAAGCTTTGAGTAATAGTTTTAATTTGTTCTGACTAAAAGTACTATTTTGAAGAAAGTACTGCAGTAACAAAAATAGCATTCTAAAAACATTAACGTGGAATTGGGGAGTATAATGGATTTGATGTGGAGGAAATTAACATTTACTGAATTCCATCATCCCAAATTTAATGTTAGGTGTTTTTTTTTTCCATATGTTTATTCTTCCATTCAAAAAACATTCATGGCCCCGTAAGTACCAAGCACCAGGCTCAGAACTAGTAATGCAGTGATGAGCAAAACAGGCAAGTTAGTCACCCTTGTGGAATTTAGTGGCCAGTGAGAAAAGAAAGGGGATAAGTAAGTAAATGACAAAATAATTTTTAGAATGTTCTAAGTGCTCTGAAAAACATCTAACTGGTAAAATGTTACCAGTGGTGGTCAGCTGGAGTTGGGACTCAGTGTGTAATGGCTAGACACTTTTCCCTGGAAGCAGCATCCAAACTAGACACTAGAGGACAGGGTTTGCTGGGAACCCTTGAGAAAAGCAGTTGAAGTCAGAGTTGTGTGGGCTCACAGGGGTGTGTGAGACAGGGGAGGAAGGAGCAGTGCAATACTTACTGTCGCCCAGATACGTTACTAGTAAGAAAGGGAATCAATTCAAATGGTTATCTGAGTTGATACAGCCAGTACTCTTCACTAAATCCAAACCTAGTTATGTTTGACAATAAAGACTTATATTAATAAGTGTATAATAAATTAGGGTGTCACTTAATTGCACATAATTTACTGTACGGTAATGTTGAGCTGACATAGGTATACTGGGAACACACTAGCATGTAGGAGCTGTTGTTTTGTTTCAGTTTATAGGTTTTCTTTAATTAAGTATTGGAGAATTCCTTACCTAGCATGGCTATGTTCTGATAGAGTTTGTATTTCCAATATTAGTTTATACTATGAAATATATCATACCTATAAAATAGTATAAAAGGGTCTGTGTGTGTGTGTGCACAATGTATCTGTGTGGTTTAATAAATAATGGTAGAATCACCACATACCCAATGCTGAGCTTAAGAGAGAACATTAAAATGAGGTTTATAATTAGCTATTTACATGTGCTCTCCCAGTAGTCTAGAGGTTCATAAAAGACAGAAAACGCTCATTATTCATCTTTATAATCCCTGCTTTTAAAACAGGTATGACACATCATTTGTGTTTAATAAATATCCCATGATTATAAGGTACCTATGGATAAAGCTGTCTATGAGATATTTTTTATAAAAATTTTAGGTTTTCATTCAAGTCTATTCTTTTCTGTCCAACTATCTATGTAAAAATAACTTTCTACTGCAATAAGGCAATAGAATATTTGTGAAATTTTCTATGGAGTTCCCTTTGTTTTAGAAGCCAAGCATAAACTTATTTATATACCACAAGTTTTAAGATTTTAAAATTTTTTAAATATTTTTTAATGTTTATTCATTTTTGAGAGAGAGAAAGACAGAGGGTGAGTGGGGGAGGGGCAGAGAGAAAGGGAGACAGAATCTGAAGCGGGCTCCAGGCTCTGAGCTGTCAGCACAGAGTCCGATGTGGGGCTCAAACCCACAAAACCGTGAGATCATGCCCCGAGCCAAAGTTGGATGCTTAACCGACTGAGTCACCCAGGTGCCCCAAGATTTTATAATTAGAGTTGTTATCCTTCTCTTCATCATTCAGGCATTAAATGATGTCTTTGTGTTCTTTGTATAAAGATCAAAATAAAATACCCTGAGGTTTTATGTATGGTCTAAGAAGTCAATGTATGCAAAGGATCATATGGTAATATGAGTTAACTGTATACTTCTGGAAAAATAATCTAGTAACAGAAATAACAGGTAGATATTTTGGATACAGCTCCACACACGTCATCTGATATTTGTAAAATTACTATTGGTCTTTAATTGGTCTTTATTCCTTTACCATTTCATTATTTGTCATCTACAATAATTGTGTTACTTTGCAATACATGTAATTTGTGACTGTGTTCTCTTATGCTTGTGTGCCTAGTTTCTTTAGCAGATAGGCTACAAAATCAGAGAATCAGCTAGAGACCTTCTATATATCTAAGGTAGGATTATGGTTCCATTTTAATGTTTGTATTCACTGATAAAAAAAACACCATCCATACAACAGAGGAGATAAGATGGCTGACAGTACTAAGCTGCCTTCACTAAAGAATGCTGATGGCTGCATTTTTGGCAACCCGGGGCGAGTTTCATGATTAAAAAGAAAGAAAGCACTCTTATATTTCCACAGGCAATTTAAAAAATATCCTTTGGAATGAATTTAATGGTATACCAGCATAACATTTCACAATATATCTTAAGAGCTACCAAGATCTCTTTTTGTTCAAAATTCATCTGCAAGTTAATTCCTCATGCTTAATCGCTGAAAGCTATTCATAACTAAATGGTTGGTAATGCAGAGAGAGTCATTGTGTTATATGCATAAATCTATCACTTTGGAAAATTATCTCAAAATCCATGAATACACGTATATGGACTTTGGCAGCAAAGCATTACATAAATATTCAAGACATTATGCTGGATATTTATGTTTATAAATATACATTTCATATTTAATGAAATGAGTAAAAATATCAAGGGCTCTATTAACATCTTCATTCCATCTAATAAAAAAACAACAAAGAACAAATGTGCTACAGTAATTAACTGACTTACACTAATCTTATTTTTTGAGACTAAGGCTTGAAAATGCTTATATTTAGATACAACTGCAACATATTAGGGAAGCTAAACAATTGCTATATGAAACAAGGTTCCAAGAGAAAACTAGAATTCGAGAAAACAGTCTACTGGCTGAAGTTTAATATGACCAAATGACCAAGCAAGGAAATGACCAAAGCAAGTAGCAGCCATATTATGGCACAAACACCTTATTGCTGATCTACTGATTCACTCCATTAGCACAAAGCAGTAGCTGGGCCTGCAATTCACTCTCCCTTTCCTCTGGATCATCCCTAATTTTCTCTGACTCTTGGACTAAGTAACCAAGGTACATTTGTCAACACTAAGAAATTAACAAGAGTGCATTACTATTAACCACACTGCGGACTTTTTCAGGTATTACCAGCTTTCCTATTCTGCATTCCAAAAGACAGTCCAAAACACATTACATTCAGTCATCATGCACTTCAGTCTCCAATCCCCAAAGGTTTCTAGACTTTTGTTTTCTTTTTTTATTTCTTCATGACCTCAACAGTTTTAAAAAGTCTTAGTCATGCATTTTTCACATGTGTGTCTCTAAAACAATCCTCAGTTTACAATCAGCTAATTTTTTTTTTCATGATGAGATTGAAATTAATGGGTTTTCAACAACACCAGAGACCTAAAATTCCTTTATCATCATGTCATATCAGGAGTTTAGGATATCAACATAACTTATCACTTGGTTAAGGTAGTTTCTACCAGGTGTCCCCAGTTTAAAGTTACTATTTTTACTTTTTTACTCTTAATATTTAAAAAAATTATTTTAAAAGATTGTTTTCAATTTTGTTATTGGTTTAAACATTTTTTCCTTCATGAATGAACAGGATGCTTTTTAACTTTTTCAGAATCAGATGCAATTTTTCAATGAATACATCAAGATATAGGTTCAAATAAAACTAAATTAAAAACATAAACATAAAAAAATTCCATAAAATAACCACATATCTGATCAATGTTAAAGAGAGAAAGAAAAAAAATTTTAATTTAAAAAAAATAAGAAAAAAAAGAGAGAAAGAAACCAAACAAGGATATTGGGTGATAAAAGGGTAGGAGGAAGAGAAAAAAAAGAAGGGTAAAAAAAAAGAAAAAAAAGGAAGGGAGGAAGTAGATGAGAAAAAAGGCTCTTAATAGTTTATAATAATGTACTCAATGATCAACATGTTATTACTATTTATTCAGACAATCAAATAATCATTTTGCAGATATTTATTTGTGGCCTGTTCTTTAATAGATATATAAATGGTAAAATAAATATTACATAAGTTATATGCTCTGAAAAAAAAATTTATCTATACACATCATCAAAAACACCCTGGAAAATGGTCAAGTGACCCTCATTTTTCTCCTTTCCATGTTCTCCTTTCCACACATACACACTATACCACACACACAATGCACACATCATATATAATGATGTGATAATACTGATGTCCCTGAAGAGGTAAGAACAGAATCCATGTAGTGAATACTATGTTCTATCACCTGAATCCCCACTTTTAGGAACTAAGTACTCATTACCCGAGCTGCCTGTTGGAAATTTTGCTTGCCGACACCTCATTTGAGTCCTTCCCCAGATACTGCTTTTCCCCAGGGTTACCATGTTCCTTAAGGACAGTCTGCAACCAAGGCTTACATAAGGCCAGGATAACCATTAGATGACTATGTTCCATGAGGGGGCCTGGAGGAATCTCATTTTCCAGTGTGATAAGGAATGGGCTAGTGGGGTGGGCATCAAAATCTTTAAGCAGCTCAGTGGTAGCTTGTATTTGTTGGTTGGGATTTTTGGTGAGTGATCCTATTATAAAATTGGGTTCTCTGTTAGCACTAGTGATGATGGGGTCCCAAATAATAGAGGCTAGGTGGCAGGATTCATTGTTAAGGAAAAAGCTAGGTAGATTGTGTTAACGAATAGCAAACTTGGAGTGGAAGCTAGTGGAGTCTGACTGGCAAAGAACTAGGGAGATGCTTAATAGAGCACGGGACTCCAGGGAGAATTCAGATGGGCAGCTAAGAAGGAGATTGCTCCGTCTATACCCAATCAAAATAAGTCAAGAAAAAATGATCAGAAGTGATATAGTTGTTAATTCATGACTCACAGCCTAGATCTTCCCCAGAAATTGCCATTGGTCAAAGGGAACTACTTCAATTCCTCCTTAGGAATGGCTCACATCTAATGACTTGTGGAAACAGTACAAAGGTGTGATCTCTTTGCCTCTCTCTTGCTTCCTCCTTCTGGTCAATCTAGCTAACCATCGCTTTACAGGTGTTGTTTTTGTGAGGACTCTTCCAATAACCACCAGCCTGTAAATCTTTGGTCTCTAGGAGAACCCGACCTTTGTCTCTGCCTCTTAGAATAAGAAAACTCTATCAGAGACTACGTCATCCTGGGAGTGATTACAACTATTTCCATAACAACACATACAAATCTGCCTTGCAATTAACTCCATATTTTAATCAGGTTCTTTCTGAGGTTATCAATCCTAATTCTACATTCTTGATAATTGTGTTTTATAGGATACATTTTTTAATTAAAAATAATTAATTTTATAATTTACTGGCATCAACTGCATTCACTATGCTTTACCTGATCACTGCTATCTAAGCCAGAACATTTTCATCATCCCAAACCAGAAAATGTCCTTATTAAGCAGTCTTTCCTCACCCATTCCCCACTTCCCCCAGCCTCTGAATACCAGTACTCTGCCAACAGTCTCTGTTCATTTACCTAGTCGGGAATTTTCATACAAGTGGAATCATACAATGCGTGGCCTTTGTGCTGGGGCCTCTTTCACTTAGCATAAAGTTTTCAAGATTTTTATTCACGTTGAAGCGTATATCAACACCTCATTCCTTTTAGAACTGAATAATACTTTATTGTTTGAATATATCACATTTTGTTTATCCATCTATCTGTTGATGGACATTTGAGTTGTTTCCACACTTCTTTAAATAAAAAATTATACATATATATCTATATATTAAAGTGTACATCATGTTTATATATACATACATATATACAGTGAAATGATTATTATACTCAAGTTGATTTATATATCTATCTCTTCATATTGTTACATTTTTTTTCTTGTTGCATAAATTGAAAAGAAGGAGGAAAAAGTCAATACTTTAGGTTTCCTCATTCAGTTTTGGATAGGAACAAATACTCTAGGGAAAGTGATCATAGGAAGACTCTGTGCCTAGGATAATATTTTACTATTATATTTCCTTCATTGTTGTTTTTCAGAAATCTCTTCCTTCACTGTCAGAACATGGGGCAAAAGGACTTGGCTCACTCAAAAATCAGTGCCTTCAACTTGCTATTGTCCTAGGGTGTTAAAAAACAACAACAAAAAAAAAACCTTTGTTTTTTAACAATCTAACTAAAGCTTTTAAGCATTTTCTCACCTAGTAGATATGGATTTCAAAATCAATTCCTTTTAGAGAATGTACTTTACAAATAAATAAAACATTTTCTTATGACCCCTTTTAACTTATCGTGTTGCAACCCAAGAGTGAATTATTATTTGAACACATCACTTTTATAGTCCTGCTTCAGGCCTGCTCACCTCCAGTTTTCCATTTGGGTTCTCATCTATCCACAGTCTATCTAGTAGCATTTTATTTGCACTCACTTTCTAACTTTTCCCCCCAATATGTTTTTCTCTTATATTTTAAGCCATGGGTTCTTTCTGATTCTTTTGATGTTACAAGAAATAAAGGTTACATGCAAGGGGATCACTGAAGTTTTATAATGCAGACTCCAGCAAAACAGAAACCAAGATTAGGAAAGGTAAGCGCACATACACACAGAGTCGCTTGAGGCCAATAAATTATGACCACAACTGCAGCCAGTATCATTTAAGTACTCTTTAGTTTCTGATGATAAAGCACTAGCTTATCACCATGCTGACAAGTGCAACCCTCTGTGGCCCTCAGCTTCTGTCTTTTCTATTTGTTACCTAGTCAGCCACATGGAATTTAACAGCACACACAGTAAAGTATCTTTCTAAGTAGATCTCAATAAAAGACATGGAACAAAGCTAGTAAGATCTTATGTCTTGTCGGGTGAAGAAATGATTTCTTCCATCTAAGTACCACCTCCCTGTTGCACAGAGGAAAAAACAGACATGAAATTACTATATTGTCAGTGAATATTTGTATTTATTTTCTGTTGTTATAGAGAAGAACGAAGAAACTCTTTGAGTTTGAATATTGAAACGTTAAAAGAGTCCATATTTAGCTTATAATTTCAGAATAATTGTATAGTTCTGTTTTCTGGTTGTTATTTCTACTTGACAGAAAAAATTTCATGTCTATAAGAAGACATTTTTCTGTAAGAATTGTTTTTAAGTTAAAAAATCAGTTTTGAAATTAAATGTATGTATATTCCTCCTCGATTATGTACTTTTGGTATTCAAATTAAGAATTATAGGAAAACCAGGATAACAATAGATTGAAGCAAAAGTTTTGGTGCTCAATTAAAGTGTTATTTTGTCAGGTTTAAGATGTTTATCTGGGGGCTCCTGGGTGGCTCAGTCGGCTGAGTGTCTGACTTCAGCCCAGATCATGATCTCACAGTTCACAAGCTCAAGCCCTGCATCAGGCTCTGTGCTGACAGCTCAGAGCCTGGAGCCTATTTCAGATTCTGTGTCTCCCTCTCTCTCTGTCCCTCCCCAGCTCATGCTCTGTCTCTCTATCTCTCAAAAATAAATAAAAACATTTTTAAAATGTGTATTTAAAAAAATATATTTATCTGTTGTTCTTAAAGTTCAATAAAACATGTAAGCTGTGGATGTACTTAGCATTCTGAATCAGAACATCAATACGAACATCCACCTCTAGTTTGAATATATTAGCTATCAAAGGGACAGAGTATTTTTAATTTTTTTTAATGTCTATTTTTGAGAGAGAGACAGAGACAGAGCATGAGTGGGCGAGGAGCTGAGAGAGGGGGTAAACACAGAATCCTAAGCAAGCTCCAGGCTCTGAGCCATCAGCCCAGAGCTCAAAGCAGGGCTTGAACCCACAGACTGATATCATGACCTGAGCCAAAGTCGGACACTTAACTGACTGAGCCACCCAGGTGCCCCAGGACAAAATGTAATAGATGTAAATATATTCCTCCCTTTAGGAATGTAAGCTTTCAAAGACATATGAGATATCACCATGTGAGGTAAGACACATGCCATATAACAATCTTAAGTAAATATTGCTTATATCTTTCTTCCAAGTGTACTTGAACCTCACATTAATTTTAAATTTCTCTCCATTATTTATAAAAATAAATAATTTGTATCATGAAATTTTTACTTTAACAATTATTTTTTCATCATCTTTCATGCATATCATCTATCATTATCTCAAAAACATATTTAACTACATAAGAGATGCTTTTTCTTGCACTGGTTTCATGTCAGCAGCTTTATTTTTTAGCTCTTGCCATTAGCATCAGGCAAGGGAAATTGAGATAAAAAGTGAAATATATAGATTCTGATGTATTTGCATGAAACTAGATTCTAGTAAGTTTATTAATTTGAATGTATCACTTACAATTTGAATGACAGAATATGAGTCTAAAATTTTTTTTAAAAATAAGACAGAATTTAAAAAACAAAATAAAATAGAATATTTTCTGGTGCCTGAAGGAAGAAATAATAGAGAAAAAGTGAAGACATGGGTAGTTAAGTGCTATTATTGTCACTTGAAAAGATTTTTTAGAAAAAAACAAGTGATGTTAGTAATACTTTCCTCAGTTTCCCTGTCCATCTGATCATTTCTCTCAGATTATATAATTTGTTCTGACTTGAGCATTAGTCCTTTTTCTGTTTTTCCTTTTGTATAGAAGAATATCTAAGAATCAGCATGTAGGCCAGTCATCATATACAGTAAGTAAATTTGTTCAGGAAGAAGAGACCTACAGAAAGTAAATAATTTTCGTTATCTGCATTACATAGTCAGGTTTCTTTGAAAACCTCCTCATGTAAAACAGGGCAATCAACCTACATGAAGGTTATCTTTGAACTTTTTTCTGTTGGTGAGTCTTTAGAGCATCTGGTGGAAGTTCTAAACTTTTCCCCAAGGGCCCATGTACTCAAAAGCCAATATACACAAAATAATCTGCACATAATTCCTGGGTTCACAGAACTTATGAACTCATGCATAGATGCACATTAATTAAGGCCAAGAAAATCTTACTTAATTTAAAAAATACCCATGAATCTCAACACATTTGAGATTTAACTTTACCTTCTTTTTTGAGGAAAACACAACCTAATCATAGGATTCACAGCATTATGTTACTTCTAGAGTTTCATTAAATAACATCCATCTTTTAATCAAAAACACTCAGAAGTACAGGAAGATAAAATGTATTACATTCGATAGGAACAAACACTACAAAGTGACCTATAGATAGAAGCAGATATTGTAGTTTATGAGCCACAAACTTTAAAATAATTGATTTATAGTCAAGAAATTAAAATATCAGATGAGAATGTTGACAAAGAATACTAAAATGAATACATAACTATTTCTATTCTTAGGTGAAAGACAATGAGATAGAAGCAACATTTTAAAAGTCATCAAGATACAGATCCGAGAAGAGCTAAATTCTTCAAGAAGGATAAAAGAAAGAAAGAAAGAAAGAAAGAAAGAAAGAAAGAAAGAAAGAAAGAAAAAGAAAGGGAAGGAAAACTAGCTCTTACTTTGGCACATCACAATAAAATTGCTGAAAACCAAAGGAAAATCCTAAAAGAATGCAAGTGGTGTGTATGGAGGGATTATCACTGTCAAAAATAAATCATGCTAATGAACACTAACTTATCAAAAATAAAAATAAAAATACATGAAGTGTAGATGACAAAGGAATGACATCTTCAAAATGATTTTGTTTTCAAGGTAATTTTTAAGACTGCTAGAATCTAGAATGCTGTATTCAGTGGAAACACTCTTTGATGATGAAAATAAAATGAAGATATGTTCAGGCCAATAAGTTAAAAAACAACCTGTGTTACCACCAATAGAAAGAAAGTAATAGCAAATGAGAGTACAGAAAGAGAAAGTAATTTAAAAAGAAAGAAAAATGGAAAAGTCAAATACGCCTGCAAATATAAAGAAAAGGTACTAAGATGTATCATGAGATGAAAGAGTCAATAAATTTTTTTACCACACAAAGGAAGTCAAGGCAAAAGCAGTTAAATGACACACAAAGAAGAGATAATGTTACTAATTTATAATACACCTGAATAGTCAAGGACAGAGCTAATCTCAAAGGAAACAACTAAAATAATACAAAAGAATATAGAAGCAACAAACTACAAGCAAGAGAATTAAATTCTAAAAACAGAATCAAAATGTCAAGAAGAGAAAGAAAAAAAGACCATTCAGTGGGATAAACAGATAAGAAATACGTGATTATACACATCAATAGAAATATCTTTATGATTATACTAAATATCAATGGGACAAATGCACAAATTTAAATATTAATAGTGTTAACACCACTTTTTTAATCCTAAGAATAGAAAAATATTTTAAATAAAGAACTAATATGATATACTATACAAACTTTAGCCCAAAGTAAGTCTATATACCTTTGGTAATATTAAATAAAATATTAGACTTTAAGAAGCATTATCAAAATACTAATGGCATTTTTCAAAGAAATAGAAGAAATAATTCAAAATTTTTATACAACTACAAAAAATCCTGAATAGCCAAGGCAATCTTGAGAAAGAGCTGGAGACATCACATTCCCTGATTTCAAACTATGTTACAAAGCTATAGTAAATAAAACTGTGGTACTGGCATCAAAACAGACATAGAACAATGAAACACAATAGAAAGCTCAGAAATAAACCCACACATATGTAGTCAATTAATTTATGACACAGGAACCAAGAATACACAATGGGAATAGGACAGTTTCTACAATAAATGCTGTGGGGAAAACTGGACAGCCATATGCAAAACCATGAAATTTAACTACTTTCTTACACCATGCAAAATTAACTCACAATGGATTAAAACACTGAATGTAAGACCTGAAAACCAGAAGTGTCCTAGAAGAAAACATAAGTAGTAAATTGCCTGACATAGGTCTTGGTGATGAATTTTTTGAACTTGACCAAAAACAAAAGCAAATGAAGCAAAAATAAATAAGTGGGCGTATATCATTCTTAAAAACTTCTGCACAGCAAAAGACACCATCAACAAAATGAAAAGACAACCTACTGAATGGGAGAAAATATTTGCAAATCATATATCTGATAAGGGGATAGATACAAAATATGTAAAGAACCCATACAACTCAATAGCAAAGAAACAATCTATTTTTTTAAATTTTTTTAATGTTTATTTATTTTTGAGAGAAAGAGACAGAGTGCGAGTGGGGGAGGGACAGAAAGAGAGGGAGACACAGAATCTGAAGCAGGCTCCAGGCTCTGAGCTGTCAGCACAGAACCTGACGTGGGGCTCGAACTCTTGAACTGCTAGATCATGACCTGAGCCAAAGTTGGACACTTAACTGACTGAGCCACCCAGGTGCTCCAAACAATCTAATTGTTTTAAAAATGAGAAGATCTGAATAGACATTTTTTTTTTCCCCAAAGAAGATATACAGATTGTTAACAGATACGTGAAAAAACCAACTGGAATTTAAATCAATCAATCAATCTTAGGAAAAAGAAAGATGCTCAACATCACTAATCATCAGAGAAATGCAAATCAAAACCACGATGTGATATCACCTCACCCATGTTAGAATAGCTATTATCAAAAGCATGAGAAATAACAAGTGTTTGATGAGGATGTGGAGAAAAGGGAACCATTGTGCACTGTTGGTGCGAATGTAAAAGGATGCAGCTGCTCTGGAAAACAGTAGGGAGTTTCCTTAAAAAAGAAAAAAAATTAAAAATAAAACTATCATATGATTCAGCAAATCCACTTCTCGGTATCCAAAGAAAATGAAAACTAACTCAAATAAGACATATGCACCCCCACGTTAATTACAGTATTATTTACAATAGCCAAGATATGGAAACAACCTCCCTGTTGATGGATAAATGAATAAAGCAATTCTAAATATGTGTGTGTGAGGGCGCCTCAGTGGCTCAGTTGATTAAGCATCCAATTTCGGCTCAGGTCGTGATCTCACAATTCATGAGTTCGAGCTCAGAGCCTGCATCAGATCCTCTGTCTCCCTCTCTCTCTGCCCCTTCCCCATTTGTGCATGCATGTACTCTCTCTCTCAAAAATAAATAAACATTTTTAATTAAAAAAGAAATAAATATGTGTGTGAGTGTATTTCTCACACATATATAAACAATACATACATATATATATGTATATATATATATATAATATAGATATATGCACACACACACACATATACAATGGAATATTATTCAGACACAAAAAAGAATGAAATCTTTTCCATTTGTGACAATATAAATGGACCTGGAGGGCATCATGTGAGGTGAAATAAGTCAGACAGAGAAAGACAAATACCATATGATCTCTCTTATATTTGGAATCTGAAACAAAACAAAACAAAACCCAAACTTATAGATACAGAGAACACTCTGGTCATTTCCAGAGGCCAGAGTGTATGGGGTAGTGATGGAAGAGATGAGTACAAGGGAATCAAACAATAAAAAAGAGAGAGAGAGAGAGAGAGAGACAAAGAAAATGTGTCTCAATTAAATTCTGAAAGGCAGAATTAAGGGCAGCCAGCATTATCCTAAAAACCACTTTATTTTAATAGAAAATACTCAAATTTAAATGTCTTAATCACTTAGCACATTAATCCTACTAGTTACCACTAGCTTTCAAATACAAGTTTCAACAAACTTTTTGTTATATTTGTGTAACACTCTACCCTCTCTCTGAAAAAGTAAAAAATAAGAACAAAAGTGTATTATGGTATGAAGTATATAAATAAGATCAGCGACCAGAGAGGATTAGATGCAAAGGGGACTTAGCTGTAGATTAAGTGTGTGATTTTCGGCAATATGATGGAATTTGTTTTTTTTTTTTTTAAGAACGCAAAAACATTTGTACATATAGGATGTTGTATGCTCTCTTTCACCTGGATGAACTTAACCTGAAAATCAGATTGTGGTCTCTTTAGTTTCCAACAACTAAATATCTGTAGGAGATTCAAAGAGAAAGGAAGAATAGTAATTAAAACAAATAGTCCAAGTGTCTTTTTGGCTAGAAACCTGCTTTAGCATTATTAATCTTTGAGCATGAGTCTAGTACAGGAAATAACGTGCTGAATTGCTTTTATTGCTTATGTGAGTGATCACTGTACTTTTTATACTTTCCAAATAAAAACTGGGAGGGGGCAAAGGATTATTTAAAACCATGCCTAAGGATAAAAGTGTCAATTCTCTGGAATGATCAAATTAGTTTCATTTAGAAAAAATCAAACCATATAAAGGGGAAATTAACAGGGCTAAAATTTAGATAGAAACATCTATAATCAGAACTAAAATGTTTTAATATATTTCCAGTAAATGCTACAATGAGAATACCCCAAATCATCAAGTAGTTAAGAGAAGTAAACAGCCTGGATAGCAAAATTGCACTAGTTGGTCTTTACAGAAGAGCATTATACCCCAAAACTGAATAGTTTATTTTTTTAAATGGGAATGGGAAAATTAGTAAAATGAGCCACATGTTGCATGGGAAGGCAAGTCTTAAGAATTTCAGAGGATTTAAATAAAGGAATGTTCCCCAAAATTATGAAGTATCAATGATCTGGACCTGAATGTTTTAAAGCAAAATAAAAATAGCAAATCAAACCAAGAGAAGTTGAAATATAACAGATATGAGTAAAAAATAATTAAATAGAAAATATAAAATCTAGAGGATCAACATGAAAAGTTAGTGTTTTATAAATGAATGAAACAATTAAAAACATTTCACAAAATTGAATTTAAAAAGTAGATGTAAATATACAATATTAAGAATGATAAAGGAGACATTACCAAAACTCCTACAAAAATAAGAAAATTTCTTGAAAAATTAAATTTCAACTAATCTGAATTATTAGGTTAAGTTCCTAGAAAAGCACAATTTATTAAAATTGACAAAAATTAAATTTAAAAAATTGAATATTTTTTCACAAATTAGATTTGTATTTTAAAACTACCATAGGAATTTTTACCAATTCTATCAAACATTTACAGAAGACATTACACCAATTTTACAAAAAATCTCTTCCAGAGCAGAGAAAAAGAGAGACTCCACCAATTTATTTTGTGACATCAATTTAACCTGATAACAAACCTGACAGACACATTACAAAAAAAGAGAATTTACACCAATCTCTCTCATAAAACGCAAATGCGAAATCCCAAACAAAATATTTTAGCTAAAAATTTATTGCATTAAGAACAAATGAGTGTCCTAGGAGGAAAGATGCAGTCAGCAGAATAATGACTCCCCAAAGATAATCACACCTTAGTGCCCAGAACCTGTGAATGTGTTCCCTTATGTGTGTGGCAAGAGGGACTTTGCCAATGTGAAAAACTGAAAGATTCTGGAGAATCAGGAGGGTAGCCTCTGTTATCCAGGTGGGACCAATGTAATCACAAGCGTCCATATAAGACTGAGAGGCAAGAGGACCAGCATCCATAGTAGGAGATGTGATCACGGAGAGTGTGAATATGTTGCCTTAGATGGCAAAAGGGACTTTGCAGATATGACTATGGTTAAGGATCTTGAGATGAGGAGATTTTCCTGGAATATCTCCATGTCAGTCAGTCTAATCACATAGATCCTTTAAAGCAGAGAACAGTTCCCGGCTGGGCGAGATGTGATGTGAGAGGAACTTGACCTGCAGTTGACAGCTTTGAAAATAGAGGAAAGGATCCAAGGAACCAAGGAATGTGTGTCGTGTCAAGAAGTGGTGACTAGCCATTCACCATTAGACAGTCCATAAGAAAACAGGAATCTCAGTTCAACAACTACAAGGACTTGAATTTTGTCAACAGTTCAAATGGGGGAAACATCCTCCTCCAAAGCATTCAGAATGGAATGCCACCTTGCCAACACCTTTACTTTAGTCCGCTGAATACTGTAATGGACTTCTGACCCCTAGAATAGTAAGATAATAAATTTGTATTGTTCAAGGTGCCAAATTTATGGCTGCAGTGGAGAGTGAGAGTGATTTAACATTCAATAGTTTTAACAGTGCAATTCAACATGAAGAAAGAAAAGCATAACACTAAGAAAATAGATGTAAAAAATCATTTATTTGATAAACTCCACACCTGTTCCATGACAAAACAAACAGAAACAAACCTTGGCAAATCAGAAAGGAAAGAAAAAAAAAAAACAGTCTTAATGGGATAAAGGCTATTTTTAGAAAAGCTATATCAAACATTTTCCTGAACTGTGAAATGTTAAAATCATTTTTGGGGTGGGGGAGGAATTGAAATAAAACAAGGATTCATTCCCCCTATTCACATTTATTAATTTTTATTTATATTTTTATCTATCTATCTATCTATCTATCTATCTATCTATCTATCATTTTGAGAGAGAGAGAGGGAAAGAGAGAATCCCAAGCAGGCTCTGGGCTGACAGCACACAGCCCGACAAAGGGCTCAAACTCACAAACCGTGTGACTTGACCTGAGCTGAAATGAAGAGCTGGGGGCTCAACCAACTGAGCCACCCAGGTGCCCAATGTTTATTTTTGAAACAGAGAGAGAGTGTGAGCGAGTGGGGAGGGGCCAAGAGAGAAGGGGACAGAGGATCTGAAGCCGGTTCCTCAAGGGTTACAGAGAGCCTGTCACAGGTCTTGAACTCACACACTGTGCATCAGGCTTGAACCCACGAATAGAGAGATCACGACCTCAGCCAAACTCAGATGCTCAACCGACTGAGCCACCCAGGTGCCCCATTCACATTTTTAAATGAAGATAACAGTCATCAAATGAGAAAAGAGTGAATCAATACCACAGATTGATTAAAAATGTCCCCCATATCCTCTAATTCTTGGAATCTGTTTTTACTTTGATGCTTCTCCCATTAAAAGGTGGGGTCTATTCCTGCTTCCTTGAATCTGGGTTGGTTTTGTGAATATTGTGGCCAATAGAATAGGGCATAAGTGATAGCAGGACAGTTTCTCAGACAGGCATTAAGAAACCTTACACAATTCCACTCTTTCCTTTGGACTCTTGTTTCACCTTGAGAAAACACCTGGGCTAGCTCGCTGGATGATAGGAGATGACTAGCAAAGCTGAGAAAATACATGACCAGCTGACACCCAATTTATCCCAAGCAAGGTAAGAAAGTCCAACCCAGTTTAGCACGGTCACCTACCTAACTCCTAGCTGAACTGCTAATATATGTATGAACTGAAACAAGCCAGAAGAAAAGTCCAGATTATTTATAGGCTCATGAGCAATAATTTCAATTAGTTGTTTTAAGCCACTCAATTCAGAGTGCTTTGACATTCCACACTATTGTAACAATGGATAACTGATAGAAAAGACCAAGGTGTTTGTAGAGGAAATATGACACAAATCTATTCTCCAGTTATAATGATTCATATTCAAGCACTTTTACATAAGTAACTTATATGCATATGTTTAATTGGACAACTTAGTTAATAGTTATAGATATATTAATAGCGTATTTACTTAGGTATTCTCAAAATAATCCTAAATCTAGGTAAAATTTGCTGACCACTGAATTTGTGCCCAAGTAAGAACTGACTCTCCCTGACAGAGTCAAATTTGTTTTATGAAGTGGTTATAAAGGAAAGGAGAATTAACCAAGTATTAACTGAACAGTGATGACGAGATGACCACGTTCAAAAAACTAATAAACTGTTTATGCTATAAGGAAAAACAATAATACAGTATTCCCCTCTTAACTGCAGGGCATACATTCTAAGACCCCCACTGGATGCCTGAAACCATGGACAGTACCAAGCCCTGTATAAACAATGTTTTTTTTTCCCTATATATACATACATACTTATGATAAAGTTTAATTTTTAAATTAGGCACAGTAAGAGAATAACATTAGTATTGCGTATTTTATTAACACTAAGTATTTTATTAATAAAATAGAACAATTATAACATATACTGTCATAAAAGTTATATGAATGTGGTTTCTCTAAGAATATCTTGTGTTGTACTCACCCTTCTTCTTGTGATGATATGAGATGATACAATGTCTACATGATGAGACGAAGTGAGGTGAACGGTGTTGGCATAGTGACATAGCGTAAGGCTTCTACTGACCTTCTGATGATATGTCAGATGGGGGGTCATCTGCTTCCAGATCACAACTGACAGTGGGTAACTGAAACAGCAGAAAGTGCTGGATAAGTAAGGACTACTGTATATTCAGCCCAGATTGTACTTTGGGGTACAAAGACAAAGAAGGACTTTAAGTCTGCTTGTATGTTCTGTTAGCTAAGATATGACAAATTCAGCTCCCTAGAACTGCTCAATACCCATTGTTCTTTGTGCTTCTCCACTACTACATTTATCTTGAAGAAAGTAGGGCCAGGGAAAAGAAGTAGTCCCTACCTATCCATCTTGATAACTTCTTAATGCTTCTCTATGCCTGCAGCATTGTACATTAATGTTTTGAGCAAAATCTATAGGTCAATCAATCTCCTGTTTGAACCAAAGTGCCAATCTGTCATGTACTGTAATGTACCCTCTCTTCTAACCAAATTTTTAGACTCTGAATTTATTTTTTCAGATGATTCTGTCAATGTGCTGTATGATAAAAAACAAGTCATGTTAGCCATGCTTGCATACAACATAAGCATCACTATAAACTACTACTTGATAGATGGCCACATTAATGTAAATATATCTTCATTATAAATCTCTGGACCACAGAATCTTTCAAAAAATCCTAATATTACATTATCCACTAAAGGAAAATAAATCAGAAAATTTTTCATGTTCTAAAACAAACATAGATAATATTTCTTGCCACTGTTTCACAAGAACACTACATAAAAGTACCCATATAATTAGAATTGTCTAGTATCATTATTTAAAATTATAAACAGTCAGGGGAATGTGTGTTCACGTTAACAGTTTTGTTAGTAACACAACCTAGGGGAAGTTATTTAAACTCTCTGAGTTTCGATTTCTTCTCTTGTAGAATATATAATGACACATGCTAAGACAAATATAAAGCCATAGATAAATATTTGTTCTTTCTCATGCATCAGATATTATACACAGCACTTGGGAGACACTGGATCAATTAATTTAAATTCAATCACAAACTTCTCTAAATTAAGTAACAAACTGTTTGGAAACATCTTAGTAGGATATTAATTAAAGTAGCTACATAAAATTTTCTGGACTCCATTTGATTACATCTTTTATCCCATCTTTTGGTATATCTGATTTTATTGATGTCCATGTCAACACTATACTCCAAAAATTCCAAGCCATCCCAGTTACTACTAGGTGAAATTTGTTGGATTGGATTACTTTCACCCTCTATCAAGCTCATTGGTTCCCCTTTGTAGGGTTCCTGAGAAAAGAAACTGTATCACACAAATCAAAAGTACATGCCACACAGCCAAACAGAGAAGAGTTTAATATAAGAAACTTAGTAATTTATCTTCGTAGCGCTGTAATTGTTCTGCTCAAATAAGAATGAAATATCACCACCAAAGTTGATATAACTTTTGGCTGCCTTACAACTTTTAGATGGATACTTAGATCTCACGGTCCACTATATTGACCTGAAATATTAAATCTGTCAAAACACACTAACTGAACTCAACTGAATTGATATGCTCCTTTAGTTCATACTACCCAGTGTAACAGTAAACTTTATCATTCGCCATTTTATAGTCCTGAAAGCCCCTTAATCCTCAACCCACATTTAATCTCTTTCTTTCTAATTTAAGAAAGAAAAAAAAAACATGGTAGGAAAAAAAGCTATTTGTGGCAGTTATTTATCTCAAGTCACATCAAGATCTGCAAGCAAATTTCCATGATTTAGTAATTTTTATGGAGTTTCTATGAGACAATTTGTCCAAAATTGTGTTGACTTGCTATGAAAGTTGCTACTTAAAAACATAGCAGGACATGCCCATTTTAATAGCCTCAAACACAAAGGGAGCTATGTGTGGACCTCACCATGGCCAATCATATCTGCCCTAAGAGAAATAAAAGGAGTCAGAATAAATATCACGTTGTGGTAAGTTTCTTCCACACGCATTGTGAAAAAAATGGTTGGGTTGAGATCTGCTCTTAAAAATAAAACAAAGAGATAAGAGCACATAAACAGAACTAAAACAATGCAGTTAATATATAAATATTATGAAATAATCTTAGAGTGGTCTGCAGGCATAGTAAAAATGTTCTAAAAGTTTTGCTTTATTGTTAGCCTTAAAAATGAGTACTGCCCTACAGAAAAGTGTGAACTCTAATTTTGTCCAGATTCTAGTAATAGACAGTTCCTGAATGTGTCTGTGCTGAGCTGCAGACTCCTTAAAGAAACATCTTTGGGCTTATACAGCATTATAATGGTTCTCAGTAAGTCAAATGCTTCCAGCTTATTAGTACTGGACTTGGTCCATGTGACCTTAAATAATCCGATAACAATTTTTCCTTGAGCAAGGGAATGACTCACACGCGCACACACACACACACACACACACACACACACACACAAAGTGTATACTGTGCTATGTATATCTTGTGCTCATTAGACAATTTCACATTCATGGGAAAAATCCATAATTCTGTCTGCACCTTTCTTTATGAAAATAAAGTCCATCATTTTCAATTACTCTTCTATGCGCTCACTAAATATAGAGAAAAGTCAAGGTTTAGTTTAAATATCTTTGGGGAATGCGTAAATATGATATTATGCGCCTCCAAAGAACTATTGTAAGGATCCAAAAAAAGACATGGGGATAAACAAAAGATTTTATTCTTTATTTCCACACTGCAGTTATCAACATGGATTTTTTTGTCTATCAACACTGACACTAAGCTCTCAAGACTGTATCGTTAAGCATTATGATCTATGGGTCTTATAAATGCCCAGTGCTGTGGGTGAGTGCAAGCACTTTGAATTTCAACCTCATGTGTTTCCTTTATAGGTCTGTGGATATTGCCTCTGAGATCTAGTTATATTTCCCAGTATGTCAGCATTCAGTGTAAATTCACTCAGTAGTCAGCAGGTTGCAATTGTTGGGAGTAGGGTTCTAAGAACCTACATAGAGAAAGATGAAGTTTCCTGTACAGAGGGCCATGTGAGCAATAAGAAAGTCCGCTGGCTCCAGCTCAGGGTTATTGTCTTTGACCATCAAGCAGTGGGCCGTGGAAACTTCAAGCAGACAGCAGTAACAAAGCAACAAAATATCTCAAGGGAGATTTGCCTTGAGTTTCCTTGAATATGACCAGACAATGTGAAAATAGAACAAAATGTCTTCCATCCTGCCATATGCCACAATCCAACGTAGCAGTGTTTACCAGAGTAACATATATGTGCAGGTGTAATAGAAAAAGTAATACCTTATAATATTGATTTTTTTTTCCTTTTTGGCTAAAACAAAGTAAAAATGCTCTGTTTTTTCCCAAGAGGCATATATGATAGCTTGTGTTTTTTTAAATATAGGACATGAAATCTCACTTGTTACTTCTACTGTTATTTTTATTTATAACATTAAAGAAAGATGAAATTATGGGGTGCCTGGGTGGCTCAGTCAGTTAAGCGTCTCACTTTGGCTCAGGTCATGATCTCACAGTTCGTGGGTTTCAGCCCCACCTCAGGCTTTATGCTGACAGCTCAGAGCCTGGAGCCTGCTTCGGATTCTGTGTCTCTCTCTCACTGTGCCCTTTCCTCACTCACACTCTGTCTCTCTCTCTCTCTTAAAAATAAGTAAACATTTTTAAAAAAGAAAGAAAGAAAGATGAAATTGGCATCAACAACAATAAAATCACCATTATCCCCTCTCCTCATCCAAATTTCATTACATATTAACCGCCATATGTAAACAAATATATTTTACATAAATATAATAATGGCAACTAAAGAAAAAATTGGTACCTGGTTTTATCTGCCATGTAGTATAGACACTAAGTATCTATTTTGTCCCCAAGTTTTATGCATTCCTAATAAGATTTCTACCACAAGAGTGCTAATTTTATAACTATTGAATTCCAAAGGGTAAAAATGTATCCTAAATGCCCAGCCAGCATAAAGTATATGTGTCATCATGGCTACCATGAACATGTGGAAGTTTCAACTCTAAAAGGGAAGTAACTGGATTCAAAGCCCGGCCAAAACACTTCCCAACTGAATAAAACTGGGTAAGTGATTTAACCTCCGTAAGCCTTAATTTGTTTACCTGTAAAGGGAGGATAACATTATTTTTCATTTATGGCATTATTTATTTACCACATAATGATTATTCACTTCTAGGAAAATGCTGAGGAAATGTTATCTGTACAGTACTTAGGAAATAAAAGGAATTTAAAATAGCTGGTGTGCTCTTATCGTTAAACACTGGTATTGCTATGGAGACAGGATGAAAAAAGCTTTCTTGTTTCCTTACCTTCACCTGTGATGATACAGCACTACTGAAATTGATAATGATTAAACCAAGTAGACTTGGCTGAGTAAATCTTGAAAAAAGTGTCCTATTTTTAAAACTGCATTAATCGGGGCACCTGGGTGGCTCGGTTGGTTACGCCTCCGAGTCCTGGTTTTGGCTCAGGTCATGAGCTCACAGTTTCGTGAGTTTGAGCACCTTGTTGGGCTCTGCAATGACAGTGCGGAGACTGCCTACGATTCTCTCTCTTCCTCTCTCTCTGCCTCTCTCTCTCTCTCTCTCTCTCAAAATAAAAAAATAAACTTAAAAAATTTTTAAAAGAAGTGCAATAAAGACATTTTTTTAAATAAGTGACTTTGGAATTATTTATTTTTAAACAATTAAATAAAAAAGGTAAATATTTTCTCAATTCATTTTGATATTTCTCCATTTTTCTCTATGGACTTCTTTCCACTTATGATATGTCAAAGAAATACAGTCACTGATTTGTCTCTGTTGCCTACCATAATGTGCTTCTC
This sequence comes from Neofelis nebulosa, assembly GCF_028018385.1. NCBI lineage: Eukaryota > Metazoa > Chordata > Mammalia > Carnivora > Felidae > Neofelis > Neofelis nebulosa. The sequence continues at coordinate 24,617,776 of NC_080782.1, forward strand.
TTCCATGGGCACCTTCTCTATTTCTCTCTGGCCCCCGGATTGTTGAAGCTGACAAAACATAAGTACTTGGCTTCGGCTCTCATGATGCTCGAAATGTGATAAGCTTTACTTAAAATTACAAACTCTACAGTTCTGAGAGCTAGTGGAAAGTAATATAAAACCATGTGTTATTGAGGAGTGACATCAGCAAAATAGCAGCATAGGTTTCTTCTCTACAAACACCATCTTCCCCACAAAAATACCGGTTTAGACACTCACCGATGACAATGCCTTTCTGGAAGTCCAGAAGTCAAACGGAGAAGTCCCAGCTCACCCTTGGAGGAGAAAAAAACAAAACAAACAAACAAACAAAAAATACCCACAAATCCAAGATTGGCTGCACTGACAGAAAGTGGAAGTTTCACTTTACCCACACCCTCCTCCAAGGTGGAAAGCTCAGTGCCAAAAGAGACCTTCGGGCCTACAGTCTCTCCCTCAGGAGAAAGTGAGAGCCAGTCAGTGAGCACCTGCCTTTCTCAGCTGTGTGAGATGCGGCCCAAGAGGCCCACTTCTTTCTCCCCGCCCAGAATGCTGCCCCGGCGCTGCCTGCCTGGGTCTATCAGGGAGGGGAGGCGACAGCAGCAGCCAGGGCTCTCAGGGGACATCAAAGGGGAAGCAGACGCTACTCATCCCTGCACAGATACCATCAGGAAGCCCATCAATGAGCCTCTTGGAATACCTCCCCTGCGGATCCTCCCAACTAGCACACGCCCCCCAACCCCCAACCGTCTCACACCTCACATGCACACACGCTCACACAGTGGCTCTCAATTGCGCCCCCGGGGGGCGACTGTGAGCCTCTGCCGACAACCAATGAGCACCCCCGGATAGGCTGCGGACTCTGCAAAAAACAGAGTGGGAGCAAACGCGCAAACTAGAGCCTTCTGCACCGCTCCAGGAAAGATGAACGGGAGGCCTGGCAGCCTGCGCCTGACTTTGCATGATTGAGAGAAAGCGGACAATCCTCCAAAGAGGCCCCCCCCCCCCCCAAGAGGAAACAAGAAGTCTGGAGCAGGCGTATTCATAGACAAGTTCTGGGAAAGCATCGGGATCTCTAAAAGGGCTGAAAGAAGGTTTTTCTCTACCAAAGCCAATTAGTAAAAACTGGAGGAGGTGCCTGCTTCTTCATATGTGAAAACAGCAATGAAAGATTTCAAGGAATATGAAACATCAAGGAAACATGACACCATCCAAGGAACACAGTAATTTTCCAGTAACCAACCCCAAAGAAACGGCACCTGCAATGTGCTCAATGAAGAATTCAGAATGTTTGTTTTGGGTGCTTCTGTTTTACAAGGATAATTCAATGAAATCAGACAGATGAATACATAACGATGAGGCCATATTTATGTATGCTATGTATATAATGAAATACTACTCAGCCATGAGAAAGGGAAATCCTGCCATTTTCAATTACATGGACAGACCTAGAGCACATTATGGTAAGTACAATGAGAACATTCATTACCAGGTCTGGGAGGATCTAATACACAGCATGGTGACAACAGTTATTAATACAGTGTTGTGTACTCGAAATTTGCTAAGAGCGTAGATCTTACGCATTCTCACCACAGACGCACAAAATGGTAATTGTGTGAGGTGATGGAGGTGTTAATTAACCTGATTGTGGTAATCTTTTCCAAATGTATACATATGTGCTCTTTAAATATATTGTACTTGTAAGTTAAACCTCAATAAAGCTGAAAAAACACTAAAATACCATTAAATATACAGTAAGTAAATACACCCAAATAGTTTTCATCTTTATAAATCCTAGGTTTAAAGTAAAATTATGATCTATCTTCTTTATATCAGAATAAATTTAGAAAATTAAAACGTCCTTTAGACCTCTTTGTTTTCTATATCCAAGTTTATGGTATGAATTTATTAAAATGCTATTTTGGGACATACCACTTCTACATTATTTCACTAAGTAAAATCTCTTTCACAAGAACTGTGTACAATCACAAAGAGCTTGCTTAGCACTTGAAAAACAGGTGTTCAAAGCACCTGTTTTGTTTGAAGAAACAAATGAAACAAAATTTGGAGGACAATTATACACTGCAACAACCAACCATAAGTTCTTCTTGGTTTATTAGATTATTATTTACTAATTTATTTTACACAGCAGACACTAAGGAGAGATTTTAGAATGTTAATATCAAGTAACTGACTACACTGTTTTTCAGTTTTCTTGATCTTTGGAGCAGTCTACATAAAAATAAATAGGATTATTTTAAGTAATGGCAATGAAGAGTGACTCAAATATTTTATGTATCTAGAGGCTTTTGCTCCTTTTTGAGCCATAAATAAAAATTTAATCTTCAAAAGCTTTCTTGTAGAAAATAACACTGTCTTAAAAATCAAACAATAGATTTTTAATACAATATTTGATTTTGCTTGGAATACATAATTAGGAATTTAGAAAAACAGGGCACAATTATGGGGATATATACACATGGAAAGAGACATTTAATAAGCTATACATTAACTTAAATTAGCAAATACTCTTATGATAGGTTTATCCAGACCTAATATTGAATATGGATTTATAAATTGTGGGTCTGTAGCCTCCATTCTATTTTTTAACTATAATAAAAATATTGTGTGAGTGCTCTGCTACAAACCTTTTCTACCCAGGAACACTGAAACCTATCTTTCACAGAAGACATATCCATCTTTACTTCTATGGATTTTGACAAAATAAGGTCTCTTCAAAAAACAGATGGTGAATGGGGCGCCTGGGTGGCGCAGTCGGTTAAGCGTCCGACTTCAGCCAGGTCACGATCTCGCGGTCCGTGAGTTCGAGCCCCGCGTCAGGCTCTGGGCTGAGGGCTCGGAGCCTGGAGCCTGTTTCCGATTCTGCGTCTCCCTCTCTCTCTGCCCCTCCCCCGTTCATGCTCTGTCTCTCTCTGTCCCAAAAATAAATAAAAAACGTTGAAAAAAAAATTAAAAAAAAAAAAAACAGATGGTGACCGAATGGCATTATAGTTACATTCAAAATTACATGGACTTTCATATCTATATGAGCTCTAGCAAGAAAATAAGAGGTGGATGGTATGAGATAAGTACTTAAAATTGTGGATTTTAGGGTAAATCCAGAACCGGAAACTACATCACCTCACAGAAAGTTTCATAAGCTACTTAGAATTCAATATATATATTTTAAATAAAGCAAAAATATATTGTCATTGTGAAAAAATATAAGACACCCTTTCATGAAGATCCAAAGATAACCATTTAGTATCCTTAATATACATACACTATAGCTTTGTCTTCCCTCCTTCCCTTATTTTCTACCTTCCTTCTTTCCTGTCTGCCTTTTTCTCTCCCTACATCTCTCCTCGTCACCTTGTATCCTTCCTTCTGTCCTCCTGTTTGTTACTTACTTATTGTCCTTTAGTTCCACATGTGCCCTTGTGCGCTGGAATCTGTATTTCCAGGACTGAGAATGTGGCTGGTGGCTTCCCACCACTCCTGACATTAAGAAGCACTGGCAGGAGATCGAACAGCAAGAGGAAGAGAGGGGACAACCATCTTCTGATTCTGACATGTGAAGGTCACCATCAGTGCCAGAGTTCACAGACACCACACTGCAGGGGGGCAAAGAAGGAGGGAGATGTACCTGGCCTTTTTGATGGTTCTATCTTTGGCTGAAATAGCACCTCATCAGTGGATCCAGAACCTACCATGAAAATATGTCCAACAGCCCAGCTGTAGAACAGCTCTGCAGACCCCAACACAGGAACATCAGCAGTTTCTCATCACTGTGCCTCACTCTTCCTTCCTGTCTGCTTTCCCAGGCCCCACCTGTTCCACTCCATCCCTCTCCCTTCTTTTCTTCTATCCTTCTACCACTTTATCCACAATCTTCTGCAATAAATTACCTCTCTTTGAGGTAATGTCTACACTTATTTCTCTTTCCCTCACTGGGCTTTGCCTAGCTATCTGTCTATCTATCTATCTATCTATCTATCTATCATTAAAAAATAAACAGAGGCATATTTTGTTTTTTGGGTTTTTTTTAAAGAGTTTATTTGGGCAAACATTGATTTGAATCAGGAAGGAGCCAATCTAGCAGAAAAAAAGGAGCTCTAAGGAGATGTACAAAATGAAGAAGCCAGAAGGGAATAGGAACAAAGAAGCTATACTAGGCAAAAGAGCAGGTTGATTATTGAAAAGTGACTTTCCTTTAGCAAATGGCAGGCATGTATCAGGCAAATTTCCTAACTAGTGCTGATCAAGAGAATCCTGACTTACTGGTTTAAGATTCCATTTCTGGGAAAGCCAAAACTAGAAGTTGCCTCAGCTTAGTACTGTGAGGCTTAACCTAAGCAACTCTATTTAGGGCCAGTTGTCTTCTTTTTTTAACACTATCATCTATCAATAGATCATATATATCATCTCTTTATATATTACTTCATATGACATATGAAACATAAATATTATGTGTGTAGTGTTTTACAAATGTTTATGTACCTATAATAATATACTGTGGATAGCATTACATATCAACAGGTATTCTTCAAAAATGCATTTATGCTAGTTTATTTGGCCAACCTTCTATAACTGAACATTGATTGAGCTGTTTCTAAGGTATTCTTACAGACAATATCGCAATTGTATAGATAATGTTTGCACACATACTTATTGTTACTGTCCTAGAACAGGACTTCCAAAAGGCATTTTTTGAAAACTTTTGCTGTGTACTGACATTTTTTTCTAAGGGTTACATCAAACTCACTCTTCCTCCTGAAGTTAATTAGAATACCTATTTCCCTCATATAATTATCTCAAATGTTATTCTTTATTTTATTCTGACACTTAATTAGTAAAAATGCCATTGTTTTGATTTCCAATGAGGCAGGATACATCTGTTATATATATGTAATATTTTATAACATATATATTTTATATTTTTTAAATGGCCCATGAGGACTTTTGCTCACTACTTTCCTGGAATGTTTGCTTTATTTTTCTTCTTTAAAATGTTACATTTCTTTCCAGAGTGCACACTAAACTTTATTTTACATCAATGTTGATCTTTTTATTTATTTCTATTTTGTGTTTCCTTTTATTTAAAAAATTACTATTAGTGAACGTAGAAGTTATTTTAAGTATAATTTTTAAACTATGCGATGTATTTACATTTACCTTTTTTTAAAATGAGTTTTATCTCTGTTTATCAGGCTTAAAAGAACTTTCCTAATAGATGTTTACAAAGATCTGCAAATATATTTTCTTCTGATTAATACCACTATTCATCTATTTACCAAAATCAGAAGTCAGGGGTTCATATTTGATAAATTTATTTTCCTTACTTATATAACAATTTCTGTTGATTCTACCTCCAAAATGTTTCCCAAACCTATCCACATGTCATATAAATTGCCTTTGCCCTCCTCCCCACTATCTTTCATCCCCAGAAATAACATAGTCGCTATTGAGCTGGTCTTTCCAGTTCCATTCTTGCTTCCTAATCAATTACCCACAATCTGAGTCATCATTATAAATCGAGTCCTCTAATCCTTTCCTAAAATCCTCTAGTACCTTACCTTATCTTAGTATTAAGCCGAAAACCTTCCCATGCTTGACTTGAGCCCTCACAACATCCCCAATCTCATTTGATGACTGAAGACAGAGCCTTCAGTCTTTAGCTTCTTAACACCCTACCTCTCTATTACTTCTCAGAAAGCATAAGCCACCACCACCACCCCCCTTTTTTTACTTTGCCACATTGGGACTTTCCTCTTGGTGTTTCTGTTCCTTGGTGACATTCTTCCCTTTGCTCTTCACATCAGTTACGTCACAATCTACACTTCTCCTTCTCACCTCAGCCTTTAACAGCCTGCTTGTTTCTATTTCATAAACCCATTTTTTTCTTTCTTAAAAACTTGTTTAGGGGCGCCTGGGTGGCGCAGTCGGTTAAGCGTCCGACTTCAGCCAGGTCACAATCTCGCGGTCCGTGAGTTCGAGCCCCGCGTCAGGCTCTGGGCTGAGGGCTCGGAGCCTGGAGCCTGTTTCCGATTCTGCGTCTCCCTCTCTCTCTGCCCCTCCCCCGTTCATGCTCTGTTTCTCTCTGTCCCAAAAATAAAAAAAAATAAAAAAAAAAAAAACGTTGAAAAAAAAAAAAACAAAAAACTTGTTTAAATAATCCTTTCTTTTCTATATGAATTCTCTATCTACCTCATGAGAGTGTAAATACGATGTAAGATTTATGAAAGAAAAAAATCCTATGTTGTTCACTGTGGTACTGTAATCCTGTCATAATATTTGACATAAAGTAGATGATAAGTAAGTGAATGTTTGCCTAAAGAAGGAAAAAAATGAATCTTCATTTTTCAAATGAAGAATTTGAGGCTTAGAAAAGTGGTTTAATTTTTTTCAATGTTAAGCCATCATTTTCTCACTAACTTAATGCGCGTGTGTTTTAATAGTTTAGTGATTATTGCAAAGAAAACAGATATCCCCTATAGTTTTAGAAGACAAATCTTTCTAACTTAGATATCATATAAGGGGCTTATCTATGGGATTCAGAATATAGTCAGTCTTAACTATATATCCCTTCCCGTATATGGCTTTATAAGTCACATTAATGACTTTGAGCTTCATTCTAAGGATTATGAGAAATCATCAAGGTCTTTTGTTGGAAAGCTATATATATGCACCTTGTGGGAATTTGGACTCGATGACCTCTGAGATTTATTCTGAAACTATGTTCCATGATTCTGTGACTTAACATTTTAAAGGCATCCATTCTAATATTCAACTAGGGAAAATTACCAACAAAGACTTCTTTGTATATATTCTGTTATAATCCTATGTTTGTAGTCAAATAATGTGAGTCCTAAACATTTTTTTCAAATTGTTTCATTAGAATTTATTTTAATCTTATTAACATGTCTGAAGTATAGCAAAGTTCTGTCAGAGAGTTTGAGAGAGTAATTTTAAGCTCTAATCTAATGGGCATATTGCACCATATGATAGAGAAGTAGATTGTATATTCTTGCTCAGTTTTTAGACCATGTATGTGCAAATATTACATCTAACTTCATATTAGATTTCACAAAAGAGAAACATGTAATTAGTATATAGAACATTTATACTTAAGACAAAATGAACTAAACTCTTCTCTCTTCTAGGTCTTGCTGTAGATGGCTTTTGTTTGTTTTCCCATTAAGGCATCTCATATCAAAGAGATCTTTTGGAACTCTCTTATCCAAAAATAACCCAAATCTCCATATGTCACCTCTATCTTATTACTCAGTTTTGTTATGTTTGTGGAACTATTTTCTCTTTGAAGGTATTTATTTATTAACTTTCCTTCTTTGTCTGTATGTAAATGCCATGAGAGTATTGACCTCATCTGTTTTGTTTCCTTCATATAATCCCAATGCCTAAAGTGGTTGTTTGCTCACAAAAAGAAACTGTCAAACAAATGAAAGGCTGACCGAATAAACGGTTATGTTAAGTTATAAAAATCCTATTTCAAATCTAAGTTTTGCTAATTATATGGCTTACTTGCTAGTTACGGGGCTTTGGTCAAATCATTAACCATGGGGGCCTTGGGTTCCCTACTTATTAAAGGAAATATTCCTTCAAAGCATTGTTTTAGTGCTAGAATGAGATAATGAATGTGAAAATACTTAGCAAACTGTAACAAATAAATGAAAACCTAAGAAATTACTATTTGTATCCTGTTGAAGAAAAATCATTTATCATCAAGGACATTTTTGAGGTAACTTGAACTCAATTAAAAATATAAGTACTCTAACCATTTCTAAACAAAGTATGTAAGAAAGATTAATTAAAATGTATTCTACCTATTGGGGCACCTGGATGGCTCAGTCATTTAATTGCCCAACTGTTGATTTCAGCTCAGGTCATGATCTCACGGTTTGTGAATTCAAGTCCCACATTGGTCTCTGTGCTCATAGTACAGAGCCTGCTTGGGATTCTCTCCCTCATTTTCTCTCTGCCCTTCTCCCCCCACCCCCCCAAAATAAATAAATAAACTTTAAAATAAAAAAAAAATAAATGTATTCTACCATCAAATTTGACTATTTCACAGTGAAACTGAACATGTCCATTGACAAAATAAATGTTAAGTTTAAACTATCAAGCCTAAAATTGAAATTGGCACCTGGAGACAGTGACATATTGCTATTTGTTATTCTTATCGTTATTTAATACAATCACATTTTGAAGAAATTAATTTTGCCAGATATGTTGTTAATTTATACAGATCCCTAAATATTGATTCAGCATATATGTTGCTTCCCCCAAAGCCTCGCATTTGCAAATAAAAACAAAATTTTACTTAGGTGGCAGACACATTGGTTAGATTACTCCTTTTTGCCTGAGGACACCACCAAATAAGTGTGAGTATCATTAAAGCCTCCCCTCCCATCATCTAAGTCTAAGACAGCATCTCCCAAAGAGCCTGAATAACTGTGGAAACTCTTCATCAGAGGTTTGAGCTTTGAAAACAATTGGTGAGAGTGTTAGGAGCCATTTTGAGCAATAGGAAATGCTTACGGACCATGTGGGGATGAGAGATCCAAATTCCAAGTGCTCCAGAGACTTTGGGTTTGTCACGTTTGCACCTGTGGAGGAGGTAGATACAGCCATGAAATCAAGGCCACACAAGGTGAATGGAAGAGTTGTGGAACCAAACAGAAGAGAATAATCTCAAGAGAAGATTCTCAAAGACCTGGTACCCACTTAACTGTGAAAAAATGTTGGGGGAACCTAGGTGGCTCAGTTGGTTACATGACCGACTTCAGCTCAGGTCATGATCTTGTGGTTCATGAGTTCAAGCCCTGTGTTGGGCTCTGTGCTGACAGCTCAGAGCTGGAGCCTACTTCAGATTCTGTGTCTCCCTCTCTCTCTCTGCCCCTCCCCTGCTTGTTCTCTCTCTCTCTCTCTCTCTCTCTTTCTCTCTCTCTGTCTCTCTCTCTCTCTCTCTTCTTTTTCAAAAATAAACATTAAAAAATAATTAAAAAAAAAGATTGTTCTTCATAGCATTAAAGAAGACACTGAAGAACACCATGTAAGAGATTATTTTGAACAGTATGGGAAAACTGAAGTGATTGAAATCATGACTGACTGAGTCAGTGGCAAGAAGAGAAGCTTTGCCTTTGTAACATTTGATGACCATGTCCATAGACAAGGTTGTCATTCAAAAATACCATAGTGTGAATGGCCACCACTGTGAAGTAAGGAAACCCTTATCTAAGCAAGAGATAGCTAGTGTTTCATCCGGCCAAAGAGGTCCAAGTGGTTCTGGAAACTTGAATGACAACTTTGGTCATGGAGGAAACTTCAGTGGGTGAGATCGCTTTGGTGGAATTCAAGGAAGTGGTGGATAGGGTGGCAGTGGGGATGGCTATCATGGATTTGTTAATGACAGAAACAGCTTTGGAGGTGGTAGAAGCTATAATAATTTTGGCAATTACAACCATCCATTTTCAAATTTTGGACCCAGAAAAGTGGGAAATTTTAGAGGCAGAAGACCTGGCCCCTCTGGTGGTGGAGACCAATTCTTTGCCAAACCACGAAACCAAAGTGGTTATGGTGGTTCCAGCAGGAGCAGTAGTTATGGCAGTGGCAGAAGGTTCAAATTACTGGCAGAAAACAAAGCTTAGCAGGAGAGGAGAGCTGGAGAAGTGACAGGGAAAGTACAGGTTACAGCAGATTTGTGAACTCAGACAGGCACAGCGGTGGCAGGGCCTAGCTGTTATGAGGAAGACATGTTTTAGACAATACTCATGTGAATGGGCAAAAAACTCAAGGACTGTATTTGTAATTAATTGTATAACAGGCTATTTTAGTTTCTGTTCTGTGGAAAGTGTAAGTCATTCCAACGAAGGGTTTTACTGAAGTTTTTGTTTGTTTGTTTGTTTGTTTGTTTGTTTTCACACATGCTGCTGATTGCTAAATATAATAGTCTGATCCCAACACTGAATAAATGTCCTTTTAGAAATGTGCTATGTAAAGTCAGTCTACTCTGAAGCCATCTCTTGGTAAACTACCCCAACGCTGTGAAGTTAGAATTTCTTCAGGGTGATAGCAGGTTCCATTCGAAATGTATTTGCAACCTGCTTGAGCACAGAAGCCATTGTCTCCACAAACCTTGGTGTAGTTGAACTGACAGTTAATGTGGTGTGATGTGGAGATTACCATTAAAAGGGTCCCCCAAACAAAGTCCTGGAGTTTATTTGGTTCTTCATCTGATTGTTGGAACATCCTATGCAATATATCTAAATTGAATTATGGTATCAGATAAAATTACAGATGGGATTAAAACTTGTATATCATCTATCATGTGTAATAAATAAATGGTTTAATATTCTACTGAAAAAAATTACTTAGGAGAGATTTTTCTTGAATATATAGTTGCCTTTCATACTTGGAACCTTAAGATACACTAAATCTAAAGAGATTATACGTGGTAAAATCCACACAATATTTTGTTTATAATTATCGCTCAATCAACAGTTTAAGCATAATAATTTTTGAAGGTATAAAAAGTGGAATTTGTATTTAAATCTCAAAGATATTTTCTGACAACCAATTTCATTACATAAAAACACAAGGGTATTAATTCCGAGACCAAATGTCAGTTTCATATATTAAAATGTGTATTATATATGCCTCAAATTCAAGTATATATGCATGAAGTAAGCACAGCTTGCCTCTAGAGCTACCAATAATTGATAATTCCAGCATAAGCAATCTGATTTACTCAAATTAATGCATCTAGGGGCTTTAATTTTCCATATTTGTGCTTAAAGCATTACTCGATGTGGATTTAACGGGCAAAAGTTAATATTTTTATCTTTATTCAGCCGAAAAATCTAAGAAAAGTGTTGCCTGACAATCATAAATCAAAAGCAGAGAAGAGCCTGTGCCGACCAATCCTTGTTCTGTGGTCAGCTTGGCTTAGTTTCCTCTAATATCTAGCAACAGAGGCCATGATGTGGAATTAAAAGCATTCTTACTACATACACAGACTGATTGTGTGGTATGATTCTGCTCTTCCTAAGACAGCCCATGAATTCCTATAGCCCTTGGTGCCACCCAGTGCTAATTCTTTCAATATTTCCGAGAGCCTGCCCTATACACAATGACATGGTAAGCACAGAAGAAGATCCAAATTTGAATAAAATACTCTCCCTGAATTTAAGTTATTTATGATAAAATAGGTGCGACACATATGCCCTGTCAAACAAAATGTGTAAGAAATTCTTTACAGGCTACAAAAGTAATTCACTAGGAATAAGAAAAAGGGAAGATGACCTCTAAAGAAGAGGTCATATACACTAAGAACACCCTCTTCACTTCTAATTCTCCCCTTCTTTTATTCTTCCTGTATTACAATACTGCACTTAATAGCAACAGCAACGCTAGATCTTCACATGATCTCTTGCCTAATCTTTACACTACTCTGAGGAAGTAATGATAGTAAGGTCATTTACCAAAAATTGAACCTGTCTCTCAACATTGTTACAATACTAATGAAGGTCACCTTGCTGGTATCAAGGTCAGAACTCAAACCCAGAACTGTGTGATTCCAAAGCATAATCTTTTATCCACCTTGCTATACTGGTGTTCACACTTCATTTTGAAGGAAAACGGGAAACTGTTTTGCAGGACTGGACAAAGGGCATTTGACTCTGAGGGAACATAGGGTACAAATAAAGACACTGAGCTGTGAGCCTACATGGTGTCATGAAAGGACAGATAGTTTGAATGAGGCTGGAGGTAAGAGGTACCTGGTAAGAGTAGCAGAAAATGAAACTGAAAAGACTTAGGACCAGATCATAGAGCACCTTTCTAAGGAAGTAGAATTTTATTTTTAAAAATTGTGGTGCCAATATTATTTTTCTTCAGCAGATAATAACATTATTTTATATGCAATACAGTAAGGATTGTTCAATGTACGACATTTAAAAGGCATCAAATAAATGTCTAATAAATCAAATAATGGGATGAAGTAGAGGATCTATTAAGGTATCCTTAGGAAGACAGGAAGCAAGTTCATAAACTATGGCAGTAGAAAGAACATTAGATTCATTAGATGAAGAGTAAGGAAAACTTCGTTTAAACCAACCTTAGCCATTAACTAACTTGGAGATAGTTTTTTGCTTGTTTGGTTGATTGGGGTTTTTTTTGCCTCCACAAAGCCTCAGAGCTCTCATTTGAACTCATATAAAGAATAGGGAAATAAAAATCCCCAAAGTTTCTTAGCTCTAAAATTATATGACTTTCATCTAGTAATAGGAAAGGGTACACATTTATTTTTAACTAAAATAATCGCAAGTATAACCATATCAGACCTTTGTTGTCTATGGGATGTATTTGTCACAAGGGGCAAATGATTTCTTTTTTCCATGTTTATTTATTTTTGAGAGAGAGACAGAGCACAAGTGGGGGAGAGGCAGAGAGAGAGGGAGACACAGAATCTGAAGCAGGCTCCAGGCTCTGAGCTGTCAGCACAGAGCCCGATGCGGGGCTCAAACCGACGAACCATGAGATCATGACCTGAGCCGAAGTCAGACGCTTCACTGACTGAGCTACCAAGGTGCCCCAGGGGCACATGATTTCTATGAGAGAGGCAGTAATAATATCATTCATGTGGATGCTAAATATGAGTGAGGAGTATTTCTGTGAAAATAATGAGTTCAGGTTGGAGCATGAATGGCAGATTAAAGCAGACTCATTGAAAATGCCCAATGAACAGCCACACTGCAAATCAGGAGCACAGGCAAATACTCCAAACTGGAGGTATGATCTAAGATAACATACCTGGGGGTTACAGCTGAAGCATCATGAGGAAGTTGATAAAATCCAGAGAAAATTATTGGAATAGAAGGAAGGAATCAGTGGCACAAATAGATGCCTTAAAGAAAATGTATCAGTGGAGGGGACTGTGAACTTTTTAAAAATAGTTTCATTTGCTAAAGAGTCTGAAGCCTAAGAATAATGGGCTAAAGAGTTTTAAAGGAAAAACTGAATGTAGCACAATTATTTCAATATTATTTGGAGATGTAGGAAAGAGGAAAATCTGTAAGGCCTCTTTAGTGTGTAAGCAAGATCCAATAAAGATGTTTTAGAACTAATGCAAGCTAACTAGATATCCTACACTAGGATAAAGTCATTTTGCATGTGTTGAGTATTCAGAAATATATGTTGAACTGAACCAAATAAGATCTAGTTGGACAAAAAGGTGAAAATAGAAAACAACCATTTGAAAAAGTATTGACAACATAGAAAGCTAAAGATCTATAACAGAGAAAGTCAAGAGGAGAGAAAAAGAGGAAAGGTATTATCAATAAAATTATAACAAACAAATAAATATAAAAATAAATTGGGACAGGGGAGCCTGGGTGGCTCAGTCGGTTGAGCATCCAACTCTTGATTCAGGCTTAGGTCATGACCTCTCAGTTCGTGGGTTTGAGCTCCAAGTCAGCCTCCGTGTGGACACTGCAGAGCCTGCTTAAGATTCTCTCGAGATTCTTTCTCTCCCTTTCTCTCTTCCTGTCTCTCTGCCTCTCCCCGTACTCCCTCCCTCTCTCTCTCTCTCTCAAAATAGATAAATAAACATAAAAAAATAAATTGGGACATAGTATTAAAAAAGAGGAAAAACAAAACAGGTAAATATGCTAATTAACTTCAGGAATGCAAGGATTGGGCAAGTGTAGAGGTAAGGTGAGTCAAAGAACGTCTTCTCTGATGGTCTATCTTTTATATATACATACAATTATATACATATATAACTGACAATATTTGGTACCATGGATGAGAATGCTGAGTGGCCGCGCAGTAAAGATTTAGAATTTCCTGAGAAAGACTGGGCATTTACACACATCAAGGAAATCTGAGCCAAATGTGGATAGCATGAAATTCTAATGCAGTCCAACATGAGGAGTCTCCACATATCTTGGCTCTCTTCAACTAGGCTTGTACAACTCAGGAAAAGGAGAATACAAGAGGGGTAACACATGATAGACATGTAATCAATATTCAGTTTCTTTCCCCTTGCTTCTCCAAGTATAATGTGCCTTCAAAGCACAGAATGCTGAACTAAATCATAGATAAATGTAGTTGGGCATCCAAGCACCTAGGAGACCAGATTGCTGGAAAAGCCATCTGCATACTTGTGAAGTTTTCCAGAATGGAGACTGGCGTGGAGTTTCTAACTTTATTGCAAGTGGATTTCTTTTCTCGATTGCAGATAATTTGAACTTTAAGCATTGTGGCCATTGAAGGATTATGTCAGAAAAGAGTGACCGGTGCCTACGAAGGGATGGGATGCCAAAGCAGAGGGAACAAAGAATTTCCAGGATGTTTCAGGGGATTGAGATCAATAGGTCCTGTCAGTGTTCGCCAACGATGTGGGAGAATATCCCAGGATGTGATGGAGACACACCCATTGAAGTGGACCCTAGACATCAGGGCACAGCGTAAGGGCAAAGGTTTTAATAGCTAAGTTTGACAGAAGCTGCAGAGCTACCCGATTTCAGGGATTATGTGTGTTTAGATACTGAATGTTTCCACAGTGATTGACAGCAATTGAAACTTAGAGGTCCTGCCTCAGTTTTCAGATACCGTACCAGTAAATACCACAAACATAGTCTTTCCCTGATCTGGAAAAAAAAAATCAATCTCATTACTTTGTAATCATACCTACAAAGTTAGATTCCCCTCTGCTTGGATGATATATATATATATATTATTATATAATATATAATAGTATTATGTTATTATGTTATTATATATTATTATATAATATATTATATATATATTATATATTATTATGTTATTATATATTATTATAATATATAATATATACTAAAGTTTAATATACCGTATGATATGATAATATCACTGAGAAACACAAAGTGATTTAAATTCATTTACTTATTAATCCTTGTAAGACTACTCTAAGATACAGGGGGAATAGATATTATTTACCCCAGAGAAAAATAGGCACTTAGTAGATAACTACCTATCTAAAGCCAATTTAAAAAAAAAAAAGAAAAAAAAGAAAAAAATAAGGAAAAAAAAAGCTAAAGGCTATAATTGTAGATGGTTTTACATTGCACTTGACATAGCTCAGAAAAAAAAAAAAATCAAAAGCAGCAGATTCATGCTTTCCAGGCATGCCCCAGGAATGGAAGATTCTCTTTTTATGTTAATCCACTCCCTTTGAGCCAAAAGCTGACAGTGCACAGACAACAAAGGGGCTGCTAGGTTTGCTGTCCAAAAATACTCACCACAATTTGTCAGGCTTCACATTAAACATGGCTTCTTACACATCACTGGCCTCTAAACATAAAAGATCCTGTTGGTTTCCCTAATTAAATACAGTGAGATCAAAGGTTCACCAATGTCTCTCTGACTATCTCACAGTATTTCAGAACTGAAAGCAAATGAGAAGTGTAAGAAAAATGTGTCAGAAGTTGCAGAGATTTAGCTTTCTTTTTGCTTCTTTACCTTTTTAAAATAAATAAATAAAGCCAGGACAGCCTATGAGTGTTGCTCATATTTCCTTTGTGTTTTCCCTTAATCAGATAATTGTTTTGACATCAGAGTTGAAAGAGTCTGAAGTGAAGAATATAGAGAGACCAGACATGTCACTTTTGTAGAAAAGATGGCATTGCACAATGGCCCAAAAATACCACGCTGAATATTTTTCTAAGTAGGAGAAGATCCCGCTGGAACAATGCATTTTCATAAATCTATAGCATTTTATAGAGGAAGATGCATTAAAATAAAATATGGCTGGCCTTGGATGACTAAACTCCAACTTCACTCATGAATCCATCCATAGATTATTCACAGTGGAGGTATTGTTTACAGGAAATTCCAGTGTCAGAGAGATGATCTAATCCTGATTCCTTAGGGATGAGTCAATATTGATTACTCTCAATAAGGGAACAATGACTAATAGATTTGGAAAGGGTCTTCTCTTTGAGGAGCATTATGTTTTGAAATATAAAAAAATTGAAAATAATTATGAAAGCTTTAAAGAAAATACCTTAAGACATACTCACCACCTCTATTTCTCTCTAAACACATTTAATTACTCTAAGATTTATAGAAATAAAAATTAAATAGCTTTGAAATTGTAAAAACACCTTTTATCTAACAGGTATTATATCTAATATGATAATTTATATATAATATGACCCTAAATTTACTTAGAAGACTTTGGTATGGGTTTTTTTTTCATGTGCATATAAGATAAATTAACCAAAAATTTAAATGATAAATAATTGTGAATGAAAAGTTACCGGGGAAAAAATGTAAATCCTGTATACTTCTCTTAGCAACAAAAATTATTTTTTTCAATATGCTTTTTATTAAAATGTAATAAAAATCTCTGCTAAAACCAGATGGTAGATGACATGATAAATTAAAGCCCCGCATAAGTGCGAATAGAAAAAAAAGAACTTGCTGCTGACATAAGTGACATTTACAATATCACATATGTTTTTTTCTAATGAATATAAGATGATCTTGATATTGCAAAAGACCTTTGTTCCAGAAGTGAAACAACTAGAAGAGGAAAAATGAGGAAGCAACTTGCAATTCTATAGAACTAGAAAATGCTATGACCTCTATTCCAATTTGAAAAATAATATTTGAATAGTAATAAAAAATTGACACAAATAGGAAGGATACTATTTTTAATTAAAATCTTCTCTTATGCCTCCTTATTCCTATTTGTCAGATAAAAAGTTAAAAAATTATGCCTGATATATTTAATACCTGCCTAAGTACATTCATTCTTATCAAATATACTCCAAATTATTACATGAATACACATATGGCTATGTTATAACTCCACTTACCAGTATTATGGAAAGGTCCCAATAAGTATTATGAGAGCCTATGAGGTTGGATTAAAACATACTTCATTTGAAATATTTCCCACCACATACCAGCTGTATGACTATGGGCATGTTACTGAACTACTCTAATCCTTGATTCCTTTTTCTATTATTGGAGATTTTATTAGTAATAGCGTAAAATAGGAGGTTTAAACAGGGTGTTGTAAACAACACTTAAGACAGTGCCTGGCATAAACTAAGCCCTAAGTAAAGCATTAGTCATTATTATTACAGGTCATAGGTTAAAATAAGTGCAGACAAAAATATAAATTAAATACTTCAATATTAAATAAAGGTCATTTACTTCTCAATTTTAAGTCTCATCTCTTAAGCTGTAACATAACCTGTTTTGGCAGACTCTCCAACCGTTGCTATCCGTGCCTGGCTGTGAAAACATCAATGGCTGTGCATACTGAACAGATCTCAGCTAACTCGGTAAACAAAATGTATAAAAATTTCAGGAATTGTTTCTTGTTAGAAATGGCCAATAAACTGCTTATTGCTTTGCAAATATTGAACCTGGGAAAATAATGCTACATCTGCTAAAAACTTATGGAGAGTAGCTGATGGCCCATTAAATATATAAATATACAAGGAACAAACAAGAATAATTGTGAGACCTTAAGAAATCTGGCCTTGGAGTACATTCATGACAAGCTAAAAAAAACAGGTGATATTTTGAAAAAACAAAAAAGACACAAGGAATAAATGATATTCTTTTCTTTTTAATTTTTTTACATTTATTTATTTATTTTTGAGAGACAGAGCACAAGTGGGGGATGGGCAGAGAGCGGATGGGACACAGAATCAGAAACAGGTTCCAGGCTCTGAGCTATCCGCACTGAGCCCGATGCAGGGCTTGAACTCACAAACCGCGAGATCATGACCTGAGCCAAAGTCGGACGCTCAACCCACTGAGCCACCCAGGCACCCCAAGGAATAAATGATATTCTTAAGTAAATCTTAGTTATATCTTAGCAAAATTCGACAGTTATGGAAATGAAAATATTTAAACTGAAAAGCCAGTGTCAGACGTCAAAGGATTTCAGGGCTGTCTAGCCCAAATATAGATTCAATTAGCCATATCTCAGTGGTAGCACCTACTCTTACTTAGGCACATGAGCAATATCTAACTTGGGTGGTAGTTTGTTTTAAGGTTAAAACAGAATTGGCATACTAGCCCAACTTAATCACTACACATTGACATAAATTAATAATAGAAGAGTCCTTAATCCAACCTAAGCAATAGTGAGGATTTGAACCCAACTCTTTTACAAACTAATACCTAGTTACACTTTAGTTGGTGCTTAATGAACAGAAAGGTCAGGGTTTAGTCTGGAAACTAATCTCACACGCTGTATTTAGTAGACAGTTTTTTTCCTAGCTGAATACCATTATGTCTCGTATATTAAAAACACAGTAAAAGAAGCTGATTTATAAATTTGTATGGATGATGTATCATTTAAAGTTCCCAGCAGGAAACAGATGGTCTTCAAAGTGTTTAAATGAAGTGAGTTTCACAAACTCTACACAGAGGTGAAGGTGAAGTTAAGGACACCAAGAAGAAATAGAGAAACACCCAGGAATTAGCAACAGCAGGAAGCTAGGACCACGCTGAGTGAAAGGAACAGAGAAGGTGCAGTGTTTCTGAGAGCCTGGCCAGAGCTAGATGTGTGGAAGAGGGACAGCCAAGAGGAGCTGTAGGCAGAGAGGAAGGGAAACACTGCCAGAATAGGAAGTATAAATACCCAGACCAGTCTTTTCTCATAGCTTTCGTCTGCTCTAACTGCCTCCCATTGGCTGAATCCAACATAAAGCCAAAGGACGAGGAAACCCACAAATGTTCAAACTTTCAGGGCAGAGAGGAGCTGAGAATAAATAAAGAGGTCTAGGGGGATAAAAAAATGAGGATATTCAGAAAAATAAAAGCACAGATGAATAAAATGTGATTGGATTGAAAGCTTAACTTATAAAGGGCCTGATAGTGATACTATAAAAGATGATAAAACTTTTCTTTATGGTAACTGTTCCACTATATGCATGAAATTGTTTCATCCCCACATTTCAGCTTTAAGTATTTTTTAATTCATACAAATGCGTGCAATAAAATGCAATTACAGCTCAATTAAAGTTCCAGTGCAATTATAGCACATTGAAAATAAATGGTACAAAACAAATCTTTGGAGTTGTTTTTGTTTGCATTTACTGGGATTTTGGCTCTTTTAAGTACCAATCTGTTATTAGAAATATATGGATATACATAGCTTTTGCTATGTAGTTTATCCAATAATAAATCATAATAAGCCATTTATCAGATTACTCCATTTAAATTATACACAAAAATCCAGGATTTGAAATGACAGAGAGAAGGTTAAGAAAAAAAACATTTATACATTCCAATTGAAGGATGCATGCACTGAAGGTTTGGTAGCATTTCAAAAATACGGCAAACATTCAGGGAGCTGAAAAACTCTCAAAATGTTCAAAGATGTCATAGACGTCAAAATCAATAAACAAATGCAAAATACTAATGCTGAATAAAACGTCTGCTTCATTTCCAACTATGACAACAAAAGCTCCATGCCCGCTTATCCTCCAGGTTAGCCTGGGTTTGAATGTTATGGGAGGTTAGAATCAGAGCAGCCTACTAAGAATAAACAAATATTACCTTGATTCCTATTATATTAAGGAATTCAAAGTATCAGATTAAGTGATGTTAGTACACAAAGAAGTCTACGTTATTGGTTCCTGTTTCTAATATGCTTATAATTTAAATAAGATGGGACATCAGGACATAAATATTCTGATTCTAATATTCTGTTCAGTAGTCCCAACCCGATGCACTAAGGCAGCTTTATAGAAGTTTTAGCCCCAGATTAAGAAAGTATTTTTTAGGATTATATCACACACACACACAAGGTATAATATTAAAATTGAATAAAGAACCATAAATTAAATATGAATAATCAGGAAATAATTTTAAAAGAAGTGGCATTTGAATTTTTTTTCATGTTTATTTATTTTTGAGACAGAGAGAGACAGAGCGTGAGCAGAGGAGGAGCAGAGAAAGAGGGAGACACAGAATCTGAAACAGGATCCAGGCTCTGAGCTGACAGCACAGAACCAGATGCAGGGTTCAAACCCACAAACCGTGAGATCATGACCTGAGCTGAAGTCGGATGTTCAACCGACTGAGCCACCCAGGCACCCCAAAGAAGTGGCATTTGAATTGAAACTTGGCATATATGTAATAATGAGCCAAGAAAAGGAGAAGAAAGAAAAGTAGGGTAAAAATAAAATTGTTTGAAGTACCTATAGAAGCATGTGTGTGTGTGTGTGTGTGTGTGTGTACATATACATATATATATGTATGTATGTGTGTGTATATATATATATAATTTTATTTTTTTTTTATTTATTTTTTTATTTTTTTTTTCAACGTTTTTTATTTATTTTTGGGACAGAGAGAGACAGAGCATGAACGGGGGAGGGGCAAAGAGAGAGGGAGACACAGAATCGGAAACAGGCTCCAGGCTCCGAGCCATCAGCCCAGAGCCTGACGCGGGGCTCGAACTCACGGACCGCGAGATCGTGACCTGGCTGAAGTCGGACGCTTAACCGACTGCGCCACCCAGGCGCCCCAATATATATATAATTTTAGAGTCCCTGAATAAACATTAACTTTCCAGAATAGGGATTTTAAAGGGAAGTAATGTGTAGTATGTATAGATAATGTTGCAAAAACAGGGTAAATCTAATTGTTAGTAACCTTTCAATGGCAATCATCCCAAAGGCATAACCTGGAGTTTATCTTACAGGCATTAGGGAGCCATTGAAACAATTTCTGTAGAGAAATGATCTGATAAAAGAGTTTTGAGATTAATTGGAACAGTTAGAGAAAAGAATCAGGGGGATAATATACTCCCAGAGGAAAATGAGAGTTTAAAGTTATAAACATTCATGGTAATGATATATAAGAGGGAAAATGTCAGAAGTATTTACAGAAAACAAGGTAGACTTGCTGTTTGTTTGGAACCAGACAACAGTGAAGGATGGGGAGTTAAAAATAACCCCGAGATCTCAAGCCATAGTGATTAGAATAATGTCAGACTTGGGAAAACCAAGTTGGACAGCTGGCCATAAACAGGAAGTGCTCTGGCCCTCAGGCCAAATGCAGCTCCTGAAGGAGCTTGCTCAGAGCAGCTTTGGAAAGGAAACTTCTGTTTCTGAATTCATTCTAAAATCTTCAGACTGTGCAGTGACCCCAGGGAAATTTTTAATCTTCCTGCGTTCAGTAGTCCCAACCTGATGCTCTAAGGCAGCTTTAGAGAGGTTTTAGCCCCAGATTAAGGAAGTATTTTTTAGAATTATACTCAAGCTTATATCCTATTGTAAATAGTTCGTGTCCTAAGATTCCCAGGATTCTGAGAAGCAGAACAGAAGCAATGGTGGTGGTGATGGTGATAGTGATGGTGAGCGCGGTGGTGGGCAACGGAGGACAATGAACATCTCAGCTTTCTCACAACTATTTACAACCTAAACCTGAGCTGAAGATTTGAATGTTCCCTTCCTAATTTACCAGATTTTTTTCGTGAAGTTCTAAGTTCTGGGAAGAAATATTTTGATCATATTAAACTGATCTGTAGCCAAATGCTAAGTCTACTATAAAAACTTTCAACACTGGCACCGATTATATTAACATATGTACGCTTATATTTTGCTTGTTGTATGGCTTCAGAGGAGAAGTAACTAAAAAATTTGCAAGGCAACATATACAACTCAGTTAGAAGGAGTCAAAGACATTAAACTCCTAGAGAAGGCACCGCAGTGTAGTTTCAGATGCTGAATCAGGAACTTTCTGTTATTACGGTTGTTCTTACAGTGAAAATATTTTTTGTCAAAAACTTAAGGAACATGTCACAACTCTCTGGATCCCTGTCTCTTCTCACAGGATCGTTTTAAGGATAACATGAAAAAAGGAATGTGAATTGCTTTGAAGAGTATAAAACCACATTCAATCATGATCCTCTCTACAGAGAGAGAGTACTGATAACTCTTCTAGGCACCAATACTGGTAATACTTTTTAAAAAATTCAATCAGTGTCCAGTGGTTCAGTGAAGAGAACAGAGGTCAGGCTTGATAGTTCAAAAGAGGGTAGTGCAGTTGGGATGCCTGGGTAGCTCAGTCAGTTGAGCACTCAACTCTTGATTTCTGCTCAGGGCATGATCTCACAGTAATGAGATGGAGTCCTGTGTCAGGCTCTGCACTGGATTGGAGCTTGCTTGGAATTCTCTCTCTCCCACTGTCTCTGTCTGTCCCTGCTCATGCTCTCTTTCTCTCTCTCTCTTAAAAAAAAAGAGGGTAGTTAAGATGGGGGACAAGTTCCTAGAGTCTTGAATGAGTTGAAAGGCAAATCAGGAATCATCAGCAAGTCTTATAGATTCAACTCTACAAGAACAAGAGAGCTGGTGTTACAGAGGCTGGGCTCTGAGACTACCAGGTGGCTGCTTGGCTAGAAGAAGGAAGGGTTAAGGAGAAACTGGCTTTTTGTTGGGAGTCAGAACACCTGAGGAGATGCAGCTACTCTTGGGGATGCTGTCTGAAGCAGAGAAGTTAGGGAGAAAAGTCTGGACTTCTCTATCTTTCCTGGTAGTGTCTCCTATTAGTGGAAATGGCATAGAAGCTTGTTGACAAAGAGCTCTGGAAAAGTAGATTTCAGGAATCAACTCACTACAAAATAGGGTGAACATGAAGGGATGAGGAATGGACCTGAAAGCAAATTATCAGCAAATACAGAAGAAAAAAAAACACTGAAATACTAAATAGAAATTACCATCTGGTCCAATTAAAACAAAAAAGCCTAAAATCAGTAAAATTGTACTAACTAGCTTTGTTTAAGCAGTTTAAAGGACTGGACTCTGACCAAGACTTGTCAATACAACTTCCATATATAATTGAAACTCTTCTCCTTGGTTTAGATAATAATTCTCCTTTATTTAGAAGAGTTTAATAATCTCAAATCTTTCCAATATATCACCTACACTCCTGTTTGATGAGTCATTATTCAAATTTAAATATAATAATTGGCAAAGATCTGATTAAAATCTTTAAATAACATGTGTTGACTGTAGGATTATGACCAAAATACATGGCAAAGCATTATAGTGTCCATGATGTAACCTTGCCTACTGCCATGACCTGTCATATACTGATCTACACTATCATTTAAAGTACCAGCAACTCCAAATTATACACATTTCCATAAAGTACCATTGTATGTCTCACCTCTGAGCCTTTTCTCATGGGTCCCACATTGCAATATCCTTTACCACCTTGCCTAAACTGCCTAAGGCATATTCATATTCCAATGCGTTCATATTCCAATACTCTTAGTTTAGCTTCTCCATGAGGTCTTTTCTGAAAACATCTTTCTAAGTAAAATTGATCACCACTCTTTTGTGCCTCTGCTAGTTCCCGTACACCTGCAATGGCAATTATGATAGTAGTTGTGGGATACCCCATCAGATGTTAAAATTAAATTTTAAAATTTTTCTCTAGTTAAGGAAGACAGAAGCTGATCAGTCTTTACTTTAAAGAAGAGTTACAGAATCACCTTAAGTTTCTAGAGGTAGCTCCACTGGAAGAGGTACATAGAATCACAGATTTAAGGGTAACCTCCCTTGGATGGTAAAAAAGTCCAGATTTCAAGGAAAGAAATTGCTAGAGACAGGAGGACATGACTATTGGGATTAACAGATATTAAAACATTACTAAATTGTGGCAAAAAACATTCTTGGGGTTAAGCTGGCATTCTGATACCTTTGCATGGAAATCCACACATGTGTGCTGTAGCCTTGGAAGACCAAATATGGTCATGGCAGAAGATTGCAATTCAATGAGCTATGTTCTCACTGAAGAACCTGGGAAGTCACTGGGACACTAACCCAATATTTCCAGCCTGTAGGTGGATGATTTCAAAAGCTGTGGCAGCAAAAATCAATAACAGAAGTGGGCAATTAAGGGATTACCAAGCGATAGTATTGTCTACCAATAGGGCCATTATAGACTTGAGCACACAAATGGAAAATTATTTCATTTTAATAAATGTATTCATAAATTTTCTGCTAAAATTCATATTGCTAAAATTTATGCTAATTAAGTATTGCTTATTTATAATGTATTGTTTACATGTCCACCCCTTCTTCTCAAGTCTATTTTTTTTTTTTAAGAATAAGACAGATTTTATTTACTTAGTGTCTAAACTGTCCGCCCTGGGTTTTGGAATCCATTACAGAATCAGTAATATTTTCACTAAAGAAGAAATTGACCATATAAATGAATGATTTCATTGATTTCATTTTTGTGACCCCCATGTGAATTCAAAGAGTATAATTCAACTAAAATTGTCTTTATATACATTAGCTTAAAAAAATCAAAGCATAAATAAAGACTATTATAAGTAGTTTCAGTGACAAATTATAAGGGGGTAGAGTTGCATTAGCAACCTACTCTTAACATACCATGTTAATAATTAGTTCATAATAATTAATTAATCTGGTATACAGAGTCAAAGTACATCACCCATTATCCAAGTCATTCATTTTCTAATACCGCTGACATATGAAATTACTAAATTTATGTGGGGGGAGTTTAAAAAAACCTAGGGCAATCTCCAGATATTTGTGAACTTACAAGAATACCTCAGTTTTATATGACTGAAGTTAAAGACTAAATAACAGATGTCATAAAAGAAGGGACAAAGGATACCATTCGGTTTATTTAAAATATACTAGATATTTTGGGTTATCTATAAGCAAGCCTTCCCTTCTAACTTGCTAGAGAACAAACAGCTAAAATAGAGTAACTATAGTAAAAGGCAGGGAGAGATAAGTGGACATGTGTTGACAAAGGGGCAAAACTTGAAGAAAATAGCCTACTTAAGTACATGACCTATTCTGAAGCCAGGGAACTGTACTTATTTTCAGTAGAGCAAAGGGTTCATTAACGAGAAAAAGTAAGAGATGAAGTAGGAAAAGTAACGTGACCCAAGAGTCACTTATGTGAGAAGCTCAAGCCCTCCATTCTGCCAGGATAACTTATCTTTAGGCTTTAAATAAAACTACTAGAACAAATGTAAAAGAAAA
The DNA here is from genome assembly GCF_028018385.1 of Neofelis nebulosa. Taxonomy (NCBI): domain Eukaryota; kingdom Metazoa; phylum Chordata; class Mammalia; order Carnivora; family Felidae; genus Neofelis; species Neofelis nebulosa. The sequence goes on from NC_080782.1 coordinate 24,642,861, forward strand.
CCCATTCTTTCCTCTGCATTTCTCCAGGGATTCAAAGAGAACTTAGGCTTCTCATCCTCACATCTGATTCTAATTTTCTGCTTCTACTTCTTAATTTCAGCAAGTTCTATTCTTACAGAATATTTTTCCAAATTGTCCTTTTTGGGGGGCACATGCCAATCACTTACATAAGAATGAAAATGTAGGAGGCTTTTATTGAAGTGTTGGAGTAACAGGAAGAATAAAGTGTAGAAAAGCATAAGAAAGGTCTTAAAATTAGATATTAGTAATCCTTTCTAGTAATAGAGCTACTGAAACAAAATGAACCATGAATTCAATGGCTCAAGTAAAACAGAACTTTATTTCAATTGCGTGTTAATAGTACAGAAATGAGTAGAAGAGGGCTGGGGTGGTAGTTCTATTTGTTCAAAGGGTGACTTTTAGTGTCCATTATTTCCCAGTCCATGAGAAGGGGGAAGAAAAAAGCCTAGAGAAAGTAGTGCCTTCTTTATATAGACAAACCATAACCTGAATACTTCTGGTCAAAACCCACTGGTCCCACATTAGTCTCCTTGTGACATCTATTTGTAAGAAAGGTTGGGAAATGTAGCTATTACTATGGCAGCCAGGTGCCTACCTAAAATTTAGGAGGTTCTATTTTTAATAAAAGGAATGCATTGGTCTCTCCTATGTTCTGTTACATAAAAACTAGTTTCTGGTATCTTGTTAGGATTCTCCTACCCTTGCTACCCCAAGATCTTCTCTTCCTTCCTACTTGCCTGAATAAGCTAAAATATCATCTTACTGTGTTATGCAAAGCAATTTACTGCATTTTATCTCACTTCTGCCTTCTCACAATGCCTTGAAGATTTACTGTCTCACAGCAAAAATCCCACTTTGGTATTTTTCTTAATAAAGAGTATATGCCCAAGTGAATTATTTTGTTTCTCCCTTAGGAAGTAGAAATTCAGATGGTAAGTTCTACAGAGTAATTTCTTTTTCTATACTATCACAGATAAGAAAGCTAATGTGGAAGACTGAATGCAACCATAAGATAGTTGCACATTAGGCAGTAGATTAAATGGGGTCCTTAAAGATTTCCATCAAGGGAAAGAACTTCCTGCTTTAGAAGGAAAATGAATCTGGCATTATATGCAAGTTGAATTGTAATAGGAGGGGTAAAAGCTGGATCCATTCAGAAATGTATCTGTATTCATAATTCTTTACAACATCAAATATATTTTTACCATTATTTTAAAAATTATTTTCCCCCAAATCTCTTATTCATCAGGTTAGCTTTTGCCTGGTCTAAAAGTATTGCCTAAATACACATGTAAGTACTGCCTTTTGTGCCCCTACTGAAAAGTGCCTTCTAAATAGAACCTCACAATCTCATTTTATTGGTTAATGAACACAGGACATTTAGTTAATAAACAATATGCCAGGAATTTTGCAAATTTCTGAAAATAATAAGTTTGATATAGATGATATACATAGATATAGATATAGATGATATAGATATAGATAGATATAGATACAGATAGATATAGATATAGATATAGATATAGATATAGATATAGATATAGATAGATATAGATAGATATAGATAGATATAGATAGATAGCTTTAATGCCACTAGAGGTTACAATTTCCTGAGAAGAAAGATAGGCAAAGAGACAATTATGACACAGTCTTGTAGATGTCTTATCAGAGGTTAGCAGTGGATGCTATAGGCTCACCTTGAAAGGGAACCCTTGAAAAAGCAGGGAGATCTCAGAGGAGTTGACACCTGTGCTTTGTCCTGGGGTATAGGAAAGAAACTCCTCCAAAGAGATGAGTTTCTAGGCTAGAAAGAGCTTAGATATTAGTGACATTAAGAAGATTATGTTGATTTGAATATTGTGCTAAGAGGACAATAAAGGAGATATGAGGCTGAGGGCTTTTTCAGTTTCCTTAAAACTTCTAAGTTTTTACGTGACAACAATAGAGAGCTATAGATGGGTTTTAAACAGTAAGTAACCTCAACAAAGTTTTATTTTAGAAAGATCATCTTGATGGGCATAGAATGCAGGAAACATGAAGGCACAGTGACAAAATCAAGACATGGTCCTGTATCAGGCTTGTGGTTGCTTCCCCAAGACCCATATGGCGTAGCCATGGAGATTGGCTAAAACTCTCACTTCCAGCACTAGATGCAACCACTGTTAAAATTCTGATATATAAACACACATGTATGTGTAATTTTACATAACATACATAATTAACATATACACATTTTGTAATATACAACTTACATATATATGTATATGTAAGTTTTTAAAAGTAATAATAGAACTCAACTTTGAGAAACAGCAGCAGCCAAGATGAAATGTTTCAGATCTATATCAGGTCGTTTACAATCTCTACACAAATCTCTCACGGCTTTCCATCACACACCTAACAGAAACCTCTTGGCCAATTCAACCAAACCCTCCTGATTTGACCAGAAGACATTTTCTTAGCTCAGTTCTTGCCACTTTTCACTCTCTATTTGGGTCAAGCCACTCAGGTAGTCATGACAGCGCAGACTTTGTCTATTTTACTCATCTAACACCAAAACACCTAATAAGCACTCAACAGATATTTGTGGGATAAATTTTGAGTGCATATATGCCATGCAAAGCAGCTATCTAATTATAAATATTTTTGATGTCACATTTACCAGAGCAAGGTGGTTCAATTGTCCAGACAATACTCATAAAGAAGTAAATTTTCCTCCACACTCAGAGCTACGAGCATTCCCCTGAACATTTTAGAAGGCAATATTGATGCCATCCCTTCTTAACGTTGTTTAAAGTGCCAAGATGAGACACTAAGGAAAAGGTGGGGCAGAAATTGACCAACCTGTAATGGCATAAACACTTAGTGCTTAAAAAGAAACATTTTACAAGTTAATACATTTACAAGCATTTCCATTCAGTGAAACAGTGAAAAAAGATATCATGTAAAACAACTCATGTAAAACATGAAACGCTCTTGTTAGTTTCTGCGAAGTAATAAGAATAAATATTACATAAGCCACACCCTCAGGAAGGTACGATCAGTTGATAAGATTAAGCTTAGTTGACAAATACTTATCAATACATATAAGTGATATGTTGTATATAACTCATAAGTTATAGATCAGAGTTGTGGCACAGACAGTAAATGGTGTAGCTGTTTAAGGGAGCAGAATAAATAGGTTTGGTTAATGGAAGATGGAAGGGACAAGAGAAAGGACAATGAAATTAAAAGCATGGAGCCAGTATGCATTAAAAGCTGGCCAACCTGGCCAAAAACTTGAAAATGCTGCATTTGTGAAAAAAAAATTGAAATTTAACAGGGTCAGAATATGAAGGGCTTAAATCAGGTCAGCATAAATGAATCAATATTTCTGATTGATTGATTTATGCAGGTTGGGAGCTGCAGGGATTTCTGTCATTATGACACCTGTTCTAGCATTTGAATTAACCTACAACTCAAATTATATTTGTTTTGCCCTAAGAATCTATGTTAATGTGTAAATAGCATATAAAATTCATAATCATGGGTAGACTAAAAAGATTTGTATAGAATACCAAAAAAAAAAAGAAAGAAAGAAAGAAAGAAAGAAAGAAAGAAAGAAAGAAAGAAAGAAAGAAAGAAAGAAAATAGAAAAAACAAAGGGTACCAATTGTAAAACACATTTTTAATATAAGAAGTGCTACCTAGGGGTGCCTGGCTGGCTCATTTGGTAGAGCATGTGACTCTTGATCTTGAGGTCATGAGTTCAAGTCCCACTAGGGCTCAGAGATCACTTAAAAAGTATGTGTGTATGTATGTGTGCGTGTATGTGTGTGCGTGTATATATATGTGTATATGTATATAAGTGTATGTGAACATATGTACATATATATATATAATGAAGTGCTACATAAATTTTATAGTTAATAAGGTGAAATTTAACTTCTTGAGAATGTGGTAAGTTTATTTCAGAAAATACACTGTCTAGGCTTTATGTAAAGAAATGCTGTAAGGAAATATATTTGTTGTTTATTAACTAGAAGAATTAAAATTCCATAGTCAAAGTGGAATTTAAAGCTCTCTGAATTTTTAATTCTGGTGATGTCTTTATATCTTAATCTTACTTTATTTAATTTAAAGTTAAGATTCTATAACATTAAAACATATTAATGGATCTTTCTTCTTCCCTTCCTACCCTTCTTCCTCTCTCCTCCTTCCCTCCCTTCCTTCTTTCCTTCCTTCCATTCCCCCACCTCTCTTTTTCTGTATCTTTCTTTCTTTCTGATTGAATGAGAAAAACACTGCTTCCTAACAAGTATACCATGGTGTTTCATAGTGTATTATAAATTTGTTGGAAGATTTTGATTATTTTTTACACTCATTCAAAAATTTACATTTGTAATTATAGCTGAACACTATGTACAGCTTTTTTCTGAAAAATCTTGTATTTAGAAGTTATTATTTAGGTCTTCAAAGCTTTATTTTTAGTATCTGCCATGAAAAAAAAAACATTTTAACATTTAAAACAATGAACATCTCCGCTGATTAACACAATTAATCATCCCAGGTAGTCTTATTACTTCAGTCAATTTTCTTTTTTAATTATCAGTGGAAAGTTTATACGTGAGTATTTAAATTATTCAGCTTTGCTTTTGATTTCATGTGCTTTTATTTTTCACATTTTTATTACACCTGTAAGATTTTACAGATAATACCCACTGATAGAAAACAACTCAGTAGCCACAATACTATGTAGGACATCTCTCTCTGACCTTCTCATTAGATCATTTCAATCAGTGAGATTAGTACTTCAGTAATAGTCTATTTATCAAAAGTACAATTCTTTATCTGGCACAGATGCTTTTATTGCACTAGATTAATCTACTGAGGTTAGGTTCCACATAGTTAACAGCACTACTTATAATCCTTGAGGAAAATGATAGGAAAAAAAGATTATTTTTCCCACAAAGACATATCAAAACAAATCAATTTAAAATAAAATCTTAAAATATTCAGCTTGGTAGTTACCACAAGAGACACTACTTTAGACTATCTCAGCAACAGTAATCGTATGTTCAAGTCATATATTGTTTTGTTTTTACTGAGAAGCTATCCATATGTAAAATTAAACCATAAACTTGATTATATTAAGTGGCATAAAGATAACAATATGCACATACTGCAGTGGTTGAATTTTGAAAATATCCAATGTCAGTAAAGATTTGAACAATAGAAAAATGTCTTCAGCCTTTTGCTACTGCCGACCTATGTGAAAAATGCTCCTCATTGATGGGGAGTATATGAAATTAGAAGAGAATTTTTAAAAAGGGTTGACTAATCATAGTATTTTTTAACATTCCAAAGACCACATTTACATTTTTTATACTGAAATTACTGTAATCATGCTGAAATTCTATAATTGTTCTATAGACTTGGAAGCCCAGAAGCTGCTGTGGATTTTGACTATAAACTTGGGGTGGACGCAGTTCAGAAGGACCCTCCCAAAATGTTCCTCCTGGGAGTAGACAGAAGATGTACTACTCAAAAGGATTTGCCAGAGGACTGTTTCATTATTAATTAGGGTATGTAGCAGGTTTACCTATTTATGATAAAGGAGATAACTCAAGAACACCCACATGCAAGAGAAACATGGAGCAAAGTACGGGGGACTGAACACAGCATTCAACACGCATGCTCTGTCCAAAAGTGTCACCCTCCAAGTGCTTGAATGTGGTCACCAAGCCGAAATTCCCTGTAATTGCATTTTACTTTTTTTTTTTTAAATTCTTTTAATGTTTATTTATTTTTGAGAGAGAGAGAGAATGAGACAGACAGATAGACGTTGCAAGAAGAGGAAGGACAGAGAGAGAGGGAGACAGAATCCAAAGAAGTTTCCAGGCTCTGAGCTGTCAGCACAGAGCCCAATGCGGGGCTCGAACTCATGGAATGCGAGATCATGACCTGAGCCGATATGGGTCGCTTAACCGACTGAGCCAGCCAGGCGCCCCTCCTGTAATTGTATTTTAACATGAAGTTAAAAACAAATCTTAATATAACAAAGGTAACGTTTACAGGTGGAAGTTCAATTTTCTTATTAAAAAATGCATTTGCTCTGAAAACCAATATTGCACTGTATGTTAACTAGAATTTAAATAAAAATATGAAAAGAAAAAAATTGAATTTTTTGCAAATGCAATATTTCAATATTTTATAGAATTTATATTTTATACAATTTGGTTATTTATATAAGTATATAAAATTTATTATGTTAACATACACACACACACACATACACACACACTTATATAGAGTGCTTCAGATCTCTTTCATTTACCATATAAGTACAATCATTTTTTAAGCATGCTAGATGTAAGTTTTGCAAACCACTGGTATAGTTTAGCTATAATTTCTTTCATATATATGTAAACAGATCCAACCCATGATAGATTGCAAATGAGTTTTTCTGCTGGATCATTTTGCATTTTGTCATCTCCATCATTTTTCCAAATTCTCCAATCTCAAACTGATCTTAATTGCAAAATCTAGTTAAGTAGGATTATTGTTTTGTTCTCTGCTTTACCCCATTTCCTATAACACAGTCATTCAAAAATGAATTTCAGTTGAATACAATGTTTAATGAATGTAAGAATGATTTGCCTGATTTGATCACAGTTTTCTCAAGCTACTAGTAATGTTAGGAACATTTGAGAGAATAAATGAGAATTAGACATTCCCTGTGTCAACCGTAAGAGTAAAGCATATTATTTCAATACTCCTGTTAATCCAGTAAGACATTTTCTTGTTCCTAACAAAACTTAAGTGAGCCGTGACAGGTTGCCATGAACCTTATTAGTTTTCTATTTCCTTGTTTTCTATCTCATTGTCATTTCAACATTGACATTACTGTGCAGTAACTTCCCTTTCATATGTCCTTTCAGAGCCAAGAGGTATTTGACAATCGGAGACTGTATAGTGTTATTTTGAGGGTTAACAAATGAAAGGAACTTTGTCCTTCATGCGTATGTTTCCGGATACAAGCTAGAGAAAAGGCATGAATGCAACTTAGTAATACAAATAGTCTAAAAGTAGATTCTTTTCTTTTCTTTCTCTAGTTGTTTCAGCAGACAAAATATCTGATAACATCAAGATTTATATCCTTTTCAGAAAGCTGATAGAATTAGTCATTGCTTTTCAAAAGTAATTATCAAGGACAGCTAAAATCCAGTCTCCTGCATTTTCGATCATGCCCAGAGCCTAAATCTCATGAAAGCTCTTTAAGTCAGAATGGGAAGCTTATGAGAATTTTCCTAACCAAAAGAAAAAGAAAAAAGTCTTAGCCTGGGGATGATAAACAAAATGATTTTTTGCAAGCAGTTTGAAAAAATATGCTTCATGCAATTATGATATGTAAAGATATTTCAAAGATTCAATTTACAGGCTTCTAATTTAACTTTAGAAAATTCTTGTAATTCATTATCAGTTTAAACTAAATTAATTTAAAATTCTAGCCTTAAAAATAAATCTTTTCTTGTCTTTTATACACATACAGACTGCTCTGCCCTCACTGACCCCAGACCAAAAGACAAGTTCTCTTTCTATTAAATGAAACTTTGTTTAAAAAAAAAAGTCATTTTAAAATCAAAGTTAGATGAATAATAGTAAACCTTATCCTGTCATTTTTACTATTGAAACTTAGGGCTACAGAAGGCTGCTCAGGGATATCCTGTTTTTAGAAAGTTTAATCAAGTTTGGCAGCCTGTGTAGGAGTAGACATCATAGAGCAGTGTAAAGAATCTCCTTCCCGATGGGTGGTTGCACATGAAAGATCTTTGGAAAAGTAAGTTTTGTTTTATTCCTAAGTGAGAATAGCTCATGAGAATGTCTCTGAGTTACTTAGAAGAAACCATGAATCTTGAACAAGACTGAAAGGCAGGTGGTTATTTTATGTCCCAAACACTTTACCATTTGTAATCTGTGGGTAAGTAAGTGCTTTATCTTTTTACTTGACATTGGCCTTTAGAAAGGGTGAATTTTAAAATACTCAATAACTTGTGGAACATATTAAGGAACGTTGTCTTTCAGTTTTCATGTTTGGGTTTTCAGTCCCTTCCTATCTCTGTTACTGATCCAAATTAAAAAAAAAAAATGGCCTACTTAGGATTGGATCATATCAAATAGAATTATATCATTCCCAGTCAATTTAATATCAATTTTTTTCCATAAAAAAGATGGTTTTAGGGGCACCTGGCTGACTTGGTTGGTAGAGTATGCAACTCTTAATCTCGGGGTTGTGAGTTCGAGCCCCACATTGGGTGTGGAGATTACTTAAAAACAAAATCTTAAGAAAAAAAGATTATTTTAACTTTTGGGGAGGGGTTTTAGAGAGGATGTTTCATACACAATCCATACTTTATATAATGACTTGTAAGTGTGGAAATGGATCACATCACCTAGTTTTTTCGATCATCAGTCAGGCAATGCATAAAGAATAAAAGAAAAGTAAAAATCCATTCTTGTTTAAAAGACCTTCAAAAGAGAGTCACTGAACTTTTTCACTGTCAGAAAGTATTTTACTACTAGCTAACTCAAATCCGTCATGCTTAATATTAAGCTTAGTTTCCCTTGTTCTGCCTTCAATTTAAGAAAAAATATTGATTACCATACTTCCACAAAGCCCTTTATACATCTGAAGATTTATTAAATCATTCCTTTTTCAATAGTTAAGTTCCTAGTTGTTTTTTTTTTTTTCAATACTTTACTCAACTCCTCTCTTTCCTTGAAACACTTCCCTATGTTATATTCCTTACCTTGGAATTCTACTTTTTAGTTGACAAAAATTCATAATACCAGGGCAATGAGAAAGCGTTTTGGTTGAGGACTAATATTAACTATACTAATAATCAACAAATGGTGCATAACAATTTATTGCATTGTATTTCAATTCATAAATACTCCCAATGCCCTTTTCCTTTTGAAAAGGAATGAAGTTTTGTTAGGTAAAGGAATATATATTCTCAGATCTATTTTTGATAACTTTTCTTCTCTTTGGTAATATCACTTTGGGTGTTTTTGGTTTTTTTTACTTTTACAATCTTACAATCTATATTTTATCATCATTTTAGTCAAGGGTACTTTGGCTATCCCCTCCATAGCTCACCATGCTATATTCATAGCATTTTTAGTAGAGTCAACCATTTTGTACATTTGGAACTAAAAATATATTTTGTGGATGATTCTCCTGCAATTTGGTTACCTGTGTGGTAGAGCTTAAAAAGAAGAATTTTAGGGGCACCTGGGTGGCTCCAGCGGTTAAGCGTCTGACTTGGGCTCAGGTCATGATCTCTTATTTTGTGAGTCTGAGCCCCACGTCCAGGCTCTGTGCTGACAGCTCAGAGCCTGGAGCCTGCTTCGGATTCTGTGTCTCCATATCTCTCTCTCTCTCTCTCTCTCTCTCTCTCTCTCTCTCTCTCAAAAATAAACAATAAAAAAAGAAGAAGAAAAATTTTCTTTCTAAATGTAGAAGTTTCATTTTTTTATATTTAAATGAGGTAAATAGAATGCCATAGTTTTAAACTATTGTTCAATGTTATAAAATTCTATGAAACTGAACATTTAAAAAAATTGTTTACATTTATTTATTTTTGAGAGACAGAAAGGCAGAGCACAAGTGGGGGAGGGGCAGAGAGTGAAGGAGACACAGAATCCGAAGCAGGCTCCATGCTCTGAGCTGTCAGCACAGAGCCCAACGAGGGGCTGGAACCCACAAACTGTGAGATCATGACCTGAGCCGAAGTAAGACGCTTAACTGATGGAGCCACCCAGGCACCCCTGAAATTGAACATTTAACATAGTTTAGTTATCACCCAATTAAGAACAATATTTAGGGAAACCAGAGTGGCTCAGTCAGTTAAGTCTCCAACTTCAGCTTTCAGATCATGATCTCACCGTTCATGAGTTCGAGCCCTGCATCGGGCTCTGTGCTGACAGCTCAGCTCTGTGCTGGAACCTGCTTCAGATTCTGTGTCTCCTTCTTTCTCTGCCCCTCCCCTGTTCACACTCTATTTCTCTCTGTCTCTCGAAATAAACAAACATTAAAAAAAATATTTAAAATCAATTAGAACAAATAATTGATTGTTTGACAAAACTAACATTATACATAAATATATTGGTGTGTGTATATATAAACACACACACACACACACACACGCACGCGCGTTCTGACACTACTGGTTTCCATATCCAGGGTCCCCTTTTCATGTACTAACAAATAGTTATTTAAATGTTGCAATATACTCAGCTGAAGTTGAAATCTCCTGGTCTTCCTTGATACTCAGTATACCACGTGACTCTGTCATTTCCCAAAAGTATTTAGAAGTATATATTTGTTAGGTAGTCAGTCAGTTGGGACATACTCTTCAGCCCTTGCTTTCTGTTGCTTGCAATGGAATGAGATGGAGTTCTAACATCCACCTTGGACATAAAGTAATCTCAAGCATGGAAACCAGCGCTATGTATGAAAAGGCTGAAAGATAGAAGGTGCCTGAATTCCTGATTACCATAAAATCATTAGAATACCACAGGACTTCTTGCCTCTGTCTTGGTTTCTTTGAGAGAAAATAAAATCTTATGTTTAAACCATTTATTAAGAGTCAAGAAATGCTACCAAAAGAGTAGAAACAAAAGTGGGTGTTTCATTTCTTAGTTAAAATTATAAAGTATAGTGAACACTGTGGTGCACTGCTCAAATGCTTCCTCGGCTTTAAAGAACTTAATGCTTTGACTGTTGGGACTGCTGCCAACTCAAAGAACGGCGCTTTGTCTAAAAAGAGTCACCCTACTTAAGGTCACACCCCTTTTTGGGGAGCAACTGGCATCCAGTGGCTGGTTACTGTGGGTGTACAAGTCCCCAGTCCCAATGTCCCCAACTAGGAACAACTCAAGGTCATTCCAGTGTCAGAGCTCTCCATGGTGTCTGCAGAGGCTTCTGTTAAGCTTTCATGGAAGGCTAGCCTTTTCCTCCCCCATTCTTTCTTCCTTCCCTTCCCTCAAGGCTATGATTGTTAAAGCATGCCCTAATAACTTCCTACACACTACTCTTCACTACCTCAGAGTCTGTTCCTAGAAAATCTGATCTGCAATGGTATTAATAGAAGGGTTAAAGATTAAGATACAATTAGAAAATTTGGTTGCAATGGTGAGATCAGCATTAGCGTTAAAAAACTCATTCTTCATCTCTCATAAGTGCACATATTATTTGGAGTTTGGTGGTAGAAGCCAAAACAAATAAAAATAGGAAGAATTAGGGGCACCTGGGTGGCTCATTAGTTAGGCATCTGACTTCGGCTCAGGTCATGTTCTCAAGGCCCGTGAGTTTGAAGCCCCGCATTGGGCCGTGTGCTGACAGCTCAGAGCCTGGAGCCTGCTTCAGATTGTCTGCCTCTCTCTCTGCCCGTCTCCAGCTCTCTTTTCCTCTCTCTCTCAAAATAAATAACCACTAAAATTATTTTTAAAAAATACGACGAATTAAAAGAACATTTCACTTTCCAATTATCATCTTAGAATTTTTTGGAATATTTTTCATCATGTGTATATAAAACTTCAATTAAAGAAAAATAACAGAAGTCCATCAGATTTAGCATATTTTTGAGCATGTGCTAAAACTAATACACTTCGGTATTCACAAAGGAAAAAAATAAACGTTCTGAACAAGTCTTCACCCTGGAGAAGTTCTTAAGGACATAAATAGTATTTTTTCCATCAAAAGGAAAAGTGTTTACAACTGAAAACAGTCTTCCTAGCTATTATTATTAGGAAATGATGCTTACTCATGCAGACAATTGAAATTTGAGAATTGACAGAGTTTAATGTGGTGATCCTTGTGGTGCATTTCCACTCAAATATAAGTGCAAATAGCACTGTGATATTAAAGGGCTTGTCTTCTCTGGATGTCAATGAACATTTCTCCAGTAGGCACTGTAGTTATGACTTGATCTATATCTCTGTACGATGCCAACTAATCAAGTAAAGTTTTCCCTTGCCATAAAAGGTTTTGTGAATTTCACAGCAGAGTCATGATCATGTTTTTTAAAATGCAAAATGACATTTCCGTTCTTCTTGAGCAGGTACTGACATTTCCCCTTGAGCCTTCCTGAAGCCCCTTTCCTCATAAATATCCTACCCCTCCTTAAATAGAGTTAAAAGTCATTTATTTTTTATTAAAAATGACTGCAATAAAATCAAGCTTTTTCTGAGGATGAAAATTATGCTAACCCAATGTACACATTTCACACAAAAAATGTTTGCAGGCAAGAGTCCTAAGTATTATCTAATTATTCTCTTTTCTTTCACAAGCTTAATATCTACTCTGAAAAGCCCTCTATTGTTGAAATAATACCCTTTTTTCAGTTATAGTTGTTATCATGATAGAAGTTAGGCAATATTGAAATATCTTATGTTGTCAAAACATATTTTCAGATCATCCAGTGATCTTATAATCGCTCAAAGCACAAATCAATCACATTTGCATGATAACAATATTCTAAAAAGTGGAACATACTCATGTCAACAAGTAATTGGTTGGCTAAATTAAATCAGCTTTACTTAAACTACTTTGTGTGAATAAAGCATTTTTCAATTCATTGAAATTAGAGACAAAAATACCAAATCAAGCACAGGATATAACGTTTTTTTTAAAAAGTTTATCATATAATATAGCTTTGAATGTGTTTTCTTTCCTTTTCTATCTCTTTCACTTTTTCTTTTTCTACATACATATACTTACTTATTTATATATGTGTGTATATATATAAACACATGTAAATGGGTAGATAGATATAGATATAGATATAGATATAGCCATAGACATAGATATACAGAGAAAGAGAGAGAGATTTATTTGAAGGAATTGGCTCATGCAGTTGTGGAGTCTGGCAAGTCCAAAATCTGTAGGGTAGGCAGCAGCTTGGACACCCAGGGAAGAGTTGATATTATAGCTCAAGTTTAAAGACAGCCTCAGGGCACTATAATCATTTATTTTAAATCATTCCACTGAATGCATGAGGCCCACTCACAGTACAGAAACTAACATGCTTTCCTCAGTCTACTGACTTTGTCGTTAATCTCAATCTAAAAGTGACCTTCACGGATCTAGGCTAGTATTTGACCAAATATCTGGGTGCCATGGCCCAGCCAAGTTGGCACGTAAAATTAACTTCTCCTCTTCACCCTCCTCCTCCACCTTCCACAAGAATATTTGGCTTTCATTTTCATTTTCTCTATGAAACATTCTTCTGGTCAGTATTAATTGTTTCTGATATGATAAATTTTGCCAAAGTTTCTCTACATTTTCCTTTATGGGCTAGTTCTTTTTTTTTTCTTTAATTAATCATTAAATGAGTTGCAATTTCTTAGGCTATATATTTGTAGAAGATTTCTGTGGAAATGAAAGGATGAAGTAATGCAGAGCCATATGCTTTCTCCTTCCCTGCTAGTCTAGAGACAGCATCTTTCCAATATGGCTTATCTGTGTGAATCCCTGTGGAAACTGTCCTTCTCTGTTTCCCATAACCAGAGTAAGTGAAAGAGTGCTTCTCTTACCATTCTTGTATTCTCCAATTTCCCACAACCTTTGCTAAATATTAAATATAGATTTTGTATTTTAGAATGAGTCGATTACCTTGGATTTCTGATGGTTGCCATCACGTCTCCCCCTCAACTTTTTGCATTCTTTCATCCTTTGTTGAACACAGTTCAGATACATGTAAAACTAATAGTAATGAGATATGGGACAATGAATGTTCTAATTATATGAAATTCTTGAAAGAACAGGGGAGGGATTTAGAGATTATCTTTCCACAGGTAGATGTGAAAATACAAGGGGATAGTCTTCATGTGTTAACAAAAGAGATTATGCTGAGCCAGGAAGTTCAATATTTGGGTGGTTATGGTAGAATCACTAAGTTTCCTACTGTTGGGGTCATAGTCAGTGTAAATAACAGACGTGTTCACACATCCAACTAGCCTTACTTCTACCCATAAGTCATAGTTTCTGAGTCCAGTAATAGAAGACAACAGGTATATTTTTCATAATACTTTGAATAAATTGGCCTGGGTTGTCATCGTTTGAGGAACTTCAACAGTTTATGTTCTCCCTAGCACTGGCTAAAACCATATCAACAAATGTTATCCAAACTTTCAATAATATTTTTTAAAGTTGTTAATAGATTTCTTCCTTTGATTCATGCACGGGAAGAAATACATGTTGATGAACAGAAATTTGTGGACATATGCAGGTAGACTAAAATACTTTCTAAAAATTTTAAATGAATTTAGGACAAAACTTCTTTCACTTATATGTTTGCAAATAATCAGATAGATTTATTTGGAAATAGCTTCTTTTTCAGGCTCTTATGGTCTTGCTAGCTGTATCAAAATTTAGAGGAATGTGGTATTTGCAATCCTTTATTAAAATCTAATCTTGAGACAGTCTTGGCCTACTTTTAAAATTAAAACTTTTCATATTTTAGTAAAATTCAGCTGAATTTTTAGTTATTGCTATCTTTACAGGAAACTTCTCTTATTTACTATTGAGCCACCATTTCCTAATTTATGCAGGTTAAAAAATTTTAATAACATAACTATTAAATCCTGCTGCTTTTATTTCAAGAAAATCAAAGCAGACTGGAACAGCATAGATAATATATAGTAATTCATGAATATACTAACAAGAAGATCTGCTCTGATTATAATACATTGAGCATTAATGAATTTATTCCTATCTTAGAATCAAGTAACTTTTCTTTTGCCTCCTTGTGATCCCCACCACACAAAAGCACTCAATGGTTAAACTTCAGATGACAACGTTTTCAGCTACAGATATTTGGAATTAAGCAAAATTGAAGCCTAAAATTATGAAAAGAATATTCACTGAATTTACACAAGCCTATCATTAACTAGTTGATCCTGATACTAACTAGTTGGTTGACTTTAGAAGTTGTAAAATTTTATAAAATCCTCAAGGCCTCTACATTTCATTTTACTTATAGTACAATCAATTTTCTTGAAATAAAACCAACAAGATTTTCTGGTTACATTATTAAACAATAAACCCAGTATAATACTATTAAAATATTAACTTGAAATAAATTATTTATATCCATTATAATGATATAGTTAAGCACTTTCAAGTCTCTTCATAGCCAGTATTCTCCCTATTTATGATGAGAGAGATAAATATGTTAATAAAGTGGACTTTCATCAACATTTGCATTTCCAAATATTTATAAAGAGTAAACAAAGATTATCTAAGATTAGACATAGGAATAGAGCGAGTGTGGGTGTAGAGGGAACTGGATGGTTAAGGTTAGTATGGTGGAAACTATCCAAGCTCAGCCCAGGTCCCCTTAGATCCCTTGTCTTTGGTATGTGACACTTGCCCAGCTTTATAGTGTGTTTGATTTTATAAGCAAGTCCTCAGCTGCAACTGTTGTTGGGAGACTGCCCTCGGGGTACTGGAGCAGATTTGCTTATACAAGCAGAGAGAAGAGAGGTAACTCACAGTCATCTCTTAGTCAATAAATAATGAATGCAGGTGTACACCCAGCTCTTGTTCCCAGAGCCAGAAAAAAGAAACGTCTCATGTAATTTCTAGCTGAGGTTGGGACAGTGCCAAAAATTGCACCCTTTGTTGACTTGTGCCCCTTCCTTCTTCTCCTTCCTCCACTTCTTTCTTGGTTTGCTCAGAAGTGTTTCCTTAATGTGTTACATACAAACGAATCCTCACCTAAGGATCTGCTGCTGGGGAACCTCTTGTGATGCCTTTAAAAACTAGAGCAAGCAGGACATGGAGAAGTTTGAATGAAAATCACCATTTAAGTACTATCTGTATTTTTTTTTAGAAAACAACCTAAAATTTTCATTTTTATCTTCATTAAAACCACCTAAATTACCAATTGTTTATAGAAACTGAGAGTAAAATGATAATGCCTCAAATGAAATTGTGGAGGAAATGAAAGGCTTTGTGAAGAATTACTAGGTAAATTACTAGATAATTTCAACAGTGAGGGAAGAGTAAACAATAACAACAACAAAATGTAAAGTTAAGAGTATTTTGTAAAGTTATTAGTTTAAATACAACCATTAGGGGAAAAAAACCCTACAACCTTATAGAAAATAATGGCATGACAGATTTAAAATAATGAATGAAAACTTAAATATGAAGTCAGATAAATGTTAAGATATTAAGATGAAACCACAGCTTAGAAACATCAGGAATGAAAAATGCCACCACAGATATTTTAGACATTAAAAAGATAATAAAAATTCCCTTTTCTGGGAATGGTGGGTTAAGAGTTTATTGAAAACCTGCCATGAAGAAAACATTTGTTAAATTAAACACAAGAACTATTAATGTAAAAAAATGATGACTGGACATTAAATTTAAGAACTGCTGCTAATCAAAATCACCATTAGGGTAATGTAAAAGTAAACCACAGATTAGGAGAAGAAATTAGCAATACATATATTCAAAAAAAGACTTACATCAGAATAATGAAGGACTTTAAAACCAGTAAGAAAAAGACAACTCAATTAAAATGTGCTAAAGACTTAAGAAGCTACTTCATGTAAAATGTATGTCTATAAATATTCAGTAAACATTTGAAGTTTTGCTGAATTGCATTAGTCATCATCAAAATGTTAACTAAAACCACAGTGAGAGACCACCAAACACTCGCTAAAAAGGTTAAAAAAATGAAAGACAAAAAAATACCAAGATTTGGTGAAAATGTTGAACAACTGAAATTCTCATACTCCAGTGGTAAATAGGTACAAGCATTTTATGAAAATATATTTACTAAAATTAAGCAAGTAAATTCTCCATTATCCAACAATTCCACACCTAGACATAAAAAATATATATACTAGAATGTTCTTGGTAGTTCTATTGGAAATAGCCAATAATGGAGGATAATACAGATGCTCTTCTACAGTAAAGTATTCTCCTGTAATGGTATCACAGGTTGAACTCTCTGGAAGAAGATTCTGAGAAAGCTTGGGGTGGAAGATGCTTATTAGGGATGAATACCTGTGCAAAGAAGGCAAAGGAAGTGCTGACTGAGCAGAAGGCAAAGGAAGTGCTGACTGAGCAGTAGAACTTTGCTGCAGGACCAACAAAGCCTCCATCTGAAACAGGCAGGAATCTTGGGCAGGAAGATAACCCATCAGAGTTGTCTAAATGGGGTTGAAATAAGGGAGTCAAGCTCAATAACCAGACATAGACCGTCACAGGAAGTGACAGGAAGACCAGTGACAGGAAGATCAATAACCAGACATAGACCATCACAGGAAGTGTATAACATCAGTGAGGAAATCCTGTGCAGCTGAAACAGAACAGGTAAAAGATGACAGCAGCTGGGGCACCTTGGTGGCTCAGTCGGTTAAGCGTCCGACTTTGGCTCAGGTCATGATCTCAGTTTGTGAGTTTGAGCCCCGCATCAGACTCTGTGCTGTCAGTTCAGAGCCTGTAGCCTGCTTCAGATTCTGTGTCCCCCCCACCCCACTGCCTCCGCTGCCCCTCACCCACTCACATTCTGTCTCTCTTTCTCTCTCAAAAGTAAATAAACATTAAAAAGAAATTAAAGATGACAGCAGGTGGCTGGGCCATTTGCTGACAATGCTAAGTCTTCTTAATTTGGAGGCAGGGGAGGTGTAGGAAGTCTTGAAGGAAGATCTGAGCAGCCTTTCTCAACATTAGCAGTTAATGGAATACTATGACAATGACAATAAACAACTTCTCACTATATGAAATATGGGCAAATCCTACAAACATGAAAAAGTGGCTTACGTCTATTTATATAAAGTTCAAACACTGGAAAAGCTAAACCTGATTTTCATAGCCAGTATACGGCTACCAAAGGGGAATGGTAAGTGACTAGGAGGGGCCAAAGGAGTTCTTGGGCAATGTTAACGTTCTATTTATTGATCGACTGCATAGTACACTAGTGTGATCACTTTGTTAAAATCAATTCAACACTAACATTATGATTTGGATGCATATTCTGTGCCAGGAGAACACAAATACAAAGTCATTGATAGTTGTGCCCCCAAATGCAGCGACAGCTTTCACAGAGTAGAAACGACAGGTAATGTAAGGAGATAGACAGGAACCCACCGATCACAGGGATTTAAAAGACCTCTCACAATTAAGGGGACAAAATGTTTGTAAATGTACATAATATAAAAAACAGAATCAAAAGTATGTGGTATGTATTTTAGATATATATATTTGAACCAGGATGACAATATACTTTTTCAAATGCTTATGGAACATTCATTAACAACTTCCTATACATTAGACTCCACACACAAAACACACCTTAATCGTTCCTAAAGAATGAAAGTAACAGAAACAGCTTTCACTGAGCAAAACGAAACAAAACCAACACTAATAACATATCAGAAATGAAAAATCCCTGAGGTGCCTGGGTGGCTCAGTTGGTTAAGCGTCCAACTTTGGCTCAAGTCATGATCTCAAGGTTCATGGGTTCGAGCCCTACATAGGGCTCTGTGCTGACAGCTCAGAGCCTGGAGCCTGTTTCAGATTTTGTGTTTCCCTCTCTCTGCCCCTCCCTGCTCATGCTCTGTCTCTCTCTCTTTCAAAAATGAATAAACATTAGAAAAAAATATTTTAAAAAACTGTCTAAAAATTACTTGTCCATTTGCCCAGTTTTATTTTATTCCTGAAGTATTTTCTTCAGTGAAGTTTTAATATATATAATTACAATTATGATTTCAACATTTGTATTTCGTACAAACCTCTATAGACTTAAAGTCAGTGGCATGCAACTCTGCACATTCTCATTCAAGTGAAGTTTTCAGTTCTGAATCAGTATTTCTTAATTAGTCATTTTGAAAAAGCTTAATATTTTGGATGGAACCTATCTTTCTCCCAGTGTCTCCATATGAACAATAATCATTGGTAGCAATTAAGACTGCCTAATCTTTGATGAGCATATTTTAGTTCACTTATGAGTTTCCTCTTGCTTCTTTTATCTCTTAGTAATAGACTGATAACTTTTAATGTTATATCCCTTCCCTTTTCATAGCAGAAGCTCAGGTCAGTTCAGGTTGAATTTTCCCAAGTGCTTTGATAATCAGAATAATGTTTCTGGTGTGAACACAAAAACTACTCGTATAAATAATATGCCAGCATGCCAAAAAATAAATGGTGGAAACATTCCAGAAAGGATTAAATTCACTGAATAGTCGTTAATAAGGTTTTTACTCAGGGGTGATTCTTCTTTCTCATTTCCTCTCTCTGTGCTAGCAAGTCCAAAAACAGTTTTCCCTAATGAATTATTGAATCAGTCAAGATAAAATAATATAAATGAACATACAAAAATTTCTATTAAATGATACAATCCTAAAGACTTTTACAAACTCACTTATTATGTAAAATAACTTTAGATAGCAGAAGAACACAGAAACAATAAGATGAATAAATACTTCGCTGTGACACAAGAATTCCAAAGATATATTAGCTATATATAAATATGGTCTTAGGGAAGGTACACTTTAACCATCTGGTATAGCCTGCAACTGTAGAGGAAGTCAGGGAAAAAAAAGTGGTTACTTCATGCTGCCGAGTAAGGAGTCATTTTTACAATGGAGGGAGCTGATTTTCTTATTGCACACAAATGAATCACATGACTCACAAGTTAGACATTTATAAGGAAAAAATTTATATTGAGATACTAGTTTTGATAGATGCTTCCCACAGCCAAGAGAAAAAATTACATTAATGTGCCTTCTTCCTTAAAAATCCAGGCATTCCCTCTTTGTTTCTCACTGCAAATATAAACTAGAGGCAAAAAAATAGTACATTTGCAGGTAAGAAAAGTGTCACTACGGGAAAAATAAAGACAGTAAGGTCATTAAGTTGGAGAAACAATTTTATAGACTCCTTTGTCTTTTCTATTACCCGTGTGTATAAAAATTGTCTCCTTCATAAAGTCCTGAGTTTTTCAAGTGCCAGCTATTAGGTTTTTAAATCATTCACTCAGAAATATGCTAATATGGTACTTACACATTTTAACAAATCTTTTCTTAACCTCAAGATTATTCTTTAGGCATTACTTTTTTTTTTTTTTTTTTTTTTTTTTTTTTTTGCATTACTTACTTTTAAGGACTATGGCCTTTGGGGTTAGATACAGCTGTGTTTGAATTACTTCACTGACCTGCTGTGTTATCTCGGAAAATTTAGTTATTACCACATTGAGCTTCAGTTTTAATATACGCAATGATCAAAAAACAGCTATCTAGTAATGTTAGTCTGAGAATAAAATAAGATAATAAATATAAAGGGCCTTGCAGAACGTCTAACATAATGTATACTAAACAGAAAGTGTTGGTAGCACAATAATACCACTAACACTATCATCATTATAAAATATTGCACCTGTCACAATATCCCCTTTAGACTTTTCTGAAATTGTCTTTCATAATACCCTATGGTTCTTTTCTTAACTTCTATGAACCCTCGTATACTGATATTATAACCCGCAACAACAGTAATCTAGAAGAGATTACCATCCACTCAGTGCAAGAATAAACTTGCTCTCTTGTTTGCAGTATTAAAATAAATGGTTTTCCAAGTTTCTGAAATTAGTCTTTCAAAGTTCACTTAGTAGAAGGAAACCCTCAGTTAAAAAATCTTCAAGTTACAGGTTGATGTTCAGCGACATAAAATGCAACGTACAAAAGTTATATTTAACAAATATGTGGAGTTCCGGAAGATGGCGGCGTAGGAGGACGCTGGGCTCACCGCGCGTCCTGCTGATCACTTAGATTCCACCTACACCTGCCTAAAGAACCCAGAAAACCGCCAGAGGATTAGCAGAACGGAGTCTCCGGAGCCAAGCGCAGACGAGAGGCCCACGGAAGAGGGTAGGAAGGGCGGCGAGGCGGTGCGCGCTCCACGGACTGGCGGGAGGGAGCCGGGGCGGAGGGGCGGCTCGCCGGCCAAGCAGAGCCCCCGAGTCGGGCTGGCAAAAGCGGAGGGGCCGGACGGACTGCGTTCCGACAGCAAGCGCGACTTAGCGTCTGGGAGGTCAGAAGTTAACAGCTCTGCTCAGAAAGCGGGAAGGCTGGAGGACAAAGGGAGGGAGAGCTGCTGAGCCCCCGGACGGCAGAGCTCAGCTTGGCGGGGAACAAAGGCGCTCGCCAGCGCCATCTCCCCCGCCCATCCCCCAGCCAAAATCCCAAAGAGAACCAGTTCCTGTCAGGGAACTTGCTCGCTCCGCGCAAACACCCAACTCTGTGCTTCTGCGGAGCCAAACCTCCGGCAGCAGATCTGACTCCCTCCCGCTGCCACAGGGCCCCTCCTGAAGTGGATCACCTAAGGAGAAGCGAGCTAAGCCTGCCCCTCCCGCCCCGTGCACCTTGCCTACCCACCCCAGCTAATACGCCAGCTCCCCAGCACCACAAGCCTGGCAGTGTGCAAGTAGACCAGACGGGCCACACCACCCCACAGTGAATCCCGCCCCTAGGAGAGGGGAAGAGAAGGCACACACCAGTCTGACTGTGGCCCCAGCGGGTGGGCTGGGGGCAGACATCAGGTCGGACTGCGGCCCCGCCCACCAACTCCAGTTATACACCACAGCACGGGGGAAGTGCCCTGCAGGTCCTCAGCGCTCCAGAGACTGTCCAAAATGACCAAACGGAAGAATTCCCCTCAGAAGAATCTCCAGGAAATAACAACAGCTAATGAACTGATCAAAAAGGATTTAAATAATATAACAGAAAGTGAATTTAGAATAATAGTCATAAAATTAATCGCTGGGCTTGAAAACAGTATACAGGACAGCAGAGAATCTCTTGCTACAGAGATCAAGGGACTAAGGAACAGTCACGAGGAGCTGAAAAACGCTTTAAACGAAATGCAAAACAAAATGGAAACCACGACGGCTCGGATTGAAGAAGCAGAGGAGAGAATAGGTGAACTAGAAGATAAAGTTATGGAGAAAGAGGAAGCTGAGAGAAAGAGAGATAAAAAAATCCAGGAGTATGAGGGGAAAATTAGAGAACCAAGTGATACACTAAAAAGAAATAATATACGCATAATTGGTATCCCAGAGGAGGAAGAGAGAGGGAAAGGTGCTGAAGGTGTACTTGAAGAAATTATAGCTGAGAACTTCCCTGAACTGGGGAAGGAAAAAGGCATTGAAATCCAAGAGGCACAGAGAACTCCCTTCAGACGTGGCTTGAATCAATCTTCTGCACGACATATCATAGTGAAACTGGCAAAATACAAGGATAAAGAGAAAATTCTGAAAGCAGCAAGGGATAAACGTGCCCTCACATATAAAGGGAGACCTATAAGACTCGTGACTGATCTCTCCTTTGAAACTTGGCAGGCCAGAAAGGCTTGGCACGATATCTTCAGTGTGCTAAACAGAAAATATGCAGCCGAGAATCCTTTATCCAGCAAGTCTGTCATTTAGAATAGAAGGAGAGATAAAGGTCTTCCCAAACAAACAAAAAC
This sequence comes from Neofelis nebulosa, assembly GCF_028018385.1. Taxonomy (NCBI): domain Eukaryota; kingdom Metazoa; phylum Chordata; class Mammalia; order Carnivora; family Felidae; genus Neofelis; species Neofelis nebulosa. Next base: position 24,665,401 of record NC_080782.1, read on the forward strand.
TGAAGGAATTTGTCACCACGAAACCAGCCCTACAAGAGATCCTAAGGGGGATCCTGTGAGACAAATTACCAGAGACATCACTACAAGCATAAAACATACAGACATCACAATGACTCTAAACCTGTATCTTTCTATAATAACACTGAATGTAAATGGATTAAATGCGCCAACCAAAAGACATAGGGTATCAGAATGGATAAAAAAACAAGACCCATCTATTTGCTGTCTACAAGAGACTCATTTTAGATCTGAGGACACCTTTAGATTGAGAGTGAGGGGATGGAGAACTATTTATCATGCTACTGGAAGCCAAAAGAAAGCTGGAGTAGCCATACTTATATCAGACAAACTAGACTTTAAATTAAAGGCTGTAACAAGAGATGAAGAAGGGCATTATATAATAATTACAGGGTCTATCCATCAGGAAGAGCTAACAATTATAAATGTCTATGCGCCAAATACCGGAGCCCCCAGATATATAAAACAGTTACTCATAAACATAAGCAACCTTATTGATAAGAATGTGGTCATTGCAGGGGACTTTAACACCCCACTTACAGAAATGGATAGATCATCTAGACACACAGTCAATAAAGAAACAAGGGCCCTGAATGATACATTGGATCAGATGGACTTGACAGATATATTTAGAACTCTGCATCCCAAAGCAACAGAATATACTTTCTTCTCGAGTGCACATGGAACATTCTCCAAGATAGATCATATACTGGGTCACAAAACAGCCCTTCATAAGTTTACAAGAATTGAAATTATACCATCCATACTTTCAGACCACAATGCTATGAAGCTTGAAATCAACCACAGGAAAAAGTCTGGAAAACCTCCAAAAGCATGGAGGTTAAAGAACACCCTACTAACGAATGAGTGGGTCAACCAGGCAATTAGAGAAGAAATTAAAAAATATATGGAAACAAACGAAAATGAAAATACAACAATCCAAACGCTTTGGGATGCAGCGAAGGCAGTCCTGAGAGGAAAATACATTGCAATCCAGGCCTATCTCAAGAAACAAGAAAAATCCCAAATACAAAATCTAACAGCACACCTAAAGGAAATAGAAGCAGAACAGCAAAGGCAGCCTAAACCCAGCAGAAGAAGAGAAATCATAAAGATCAGAGCAGAAATAAACAATATAGAATCTAAAAAAACTGTAGAGCAGATCAACGAAACCAAGAGTTGGTTTTTTGAAAAAATAAACAAAATTGACAAACCTCTAGCCAGGCTTCTCAAAAAGAAAAGGGAGATGACCCAAATAGATAAAATCATGAATGAAAATGGAATGATTACAACCAATCCCTCAGAGATACAAACAATTATCAGGGAATACTATGAAAAATTATATGCCAACAAATTGGACAACCTGGAAGAAATGGACAAATTCCTAAACACCCACACTCTTCCAAAACTCAAACAGGAGGAAATAGAAAGCTTGAACAGACCCATAACCAGCGAAGAAATTGAATCGGTTATCAAAAATCTCCCAACAAATAAGAGTCCAGGACCAGATGGCTTCCCAGGGGAGTTCTACCAGACATTTAAAGCAGAGATAATACCTATCCTTCTCAAGCTATTCCAAGAAATAGAAAGGGAAGGAAAACTTCCAGACTCATTCTATGAAGCCAGTATTACTTTGATTCCTAAACCAGACAGAGACCCAGTAAAAAAAGAGAACTACAGGCCAATATCTCTGATGAATATGGATGCAAAAATTCTCAATAAGATACTAGCAAATCGAATTCAACAGCATATAAAAAGAATTATTCACCATGATCAAGTGGGATTCATTCCTGGGATGCAGGGCTGGTTCAACATTCGCAAATCGATCAACGTGATACATCACATTAACAAAAAAAAAGAGAAGAACCATATGATCCTGTCAATCGATGCAGAAAAGGCCTTTGACAAAATCCAGCACCCTTTCTTAATAAAAACCCTTGAGAAAGTCGGGATAGAAGGAACATACTTAAAGATCATAAAAGCCATTTATGAAAAGCCCACAGCTAACATCATCCTCAATGGGGAAAAAACTGAGAGCTTTTTCCCTGAGATCAGGAACACGACAGGGATGTCCACTCTCACCGCTGTTGTTTAATATAGTGCTGGAAGTTCTAGCATCAGCAATCAGACAACAAAAGGAAATCAAAGGCATCCAAATTGGCAAAGATGAAGTCAAGCTTTCGCTTTTTGCAGATGACATGATATTATACATGGAAAATCCGATAGACTCCACCAAAAGTCTGCTAGAACTGATACATGAATTCAGCAAAGTTGCAGGATACAAAATCAATGTACAGAAATCAGTTGCATTCTTATACACTAACAATGAAGCAACAGAAAGACAAATAAAGAAACTGATCCCATTCACAATTGCACCAAGAAGCATAAAATACCTAGGAATAAATCTAACCAAAGATGTAAAAGATCTGTATGCTGAAAACTCTAGAAAGCTTATAAAGGTAATTGAAGAAGATATAAAGAAATGGAAATACATTCCCTGCTCATGGATTGGAAGAATAAATATTGTCAAAATGTCAATACTACCCAAAGCTATCTACACATTCAATGCAATCCCAATCAAAATTGCACCAGCATTCTTCTCGAAACTAGAACAAGCAATCCTAAAATTCATATGGAACCACAAAAGGCCCCGAATAGCCAAAGTAATTTTGAAGAAGAAGACCAAAGCAGGAGGCATCACAATCCCAGACTTTAGCCTCTACTACAAAGCTGTCATCATCAAGACAGCATGGTATTGGCATAAAAACAGACACATAGACCAATGGAATCGAATAGAAACCCCAGAACTAGACCCACAAACGTATGGCCAACTCATTTTTGACAAAGCAGGAAAGAACATCCAATGGAAAAAAGACAGTCTCTTTAACAAATGGTGCTGGGAGAACTGGACAGCAACATGCAGAAGGTTGAAACTAGACCACTTTCTCACACCATTCACAAAAATAAACTCAAAATGGATAAAGGACCTGAATGTGAGACAGGAAACCATCAAAACCTTAGAGGAGAAAGCAGGAAAAGACCTCTCTGACCTCAGCCGTAGCAATCTCTTACTTGGCACATCCCCAAAGGCAAGGGAATTAAAAGCAAAAGTGAATTACTGGGACCTTATGAAGATAAAAAGCTTCTGCACAGCAAAGGAAACAACCAACAAAACTAAAAGGCAACCAACGGAATGGGAAAAGATATTTGCAAATGACACATCGGACAAAGGGCTAGTATCCAAAATCTATAAAGAGCTCATCAAACTCCACACCCGAAAAACAAATAACCCAGTGAAGAAATGGGCAGAAAACATGAATAGACACTTCTCTAAAGAAGACATCCGGATGGCCAACAGGCACATGAAAAGATGTTCAACGTCGCTCCTTATCAGGGAAATACAAATCAAAACCACACTCAGATACCACCTCACGCCAGTCAGAGTGGCCAAAATGAAGAAATCAGGAGACTATAGATGCTGGAGAGGATGTGGAGAGACGGGAACCCTCTTGCACTGTTGGTGGGAATGCAAATTGGTGCAGCCGCTCTGGAAAGCAGTGTGGAGGTTCCTCAGAAAATTAAAAATAGACCTACCCTATGACCCAGCAATAGCACTGCTAGGAATTTATCCAAGGGATACAGGAGTACTGATGCATAGGGGCACTTGTACCCCAATGTTTATAGCAGCACTCTCAACAGTAGCCAAATTATGGAAAGAGCCTAAATGTCCATCAACTGATGAATGGATAAAGAAATTGTGGTTTATATACACAATGGAATACTACGTGGCAATGAGAAAAAATGAAATATGGCGTTTTGTAGCAGCGTGGATAGAACTGGAGAGTGTGATGCTAAGTGAAATAAGCCATACAGAGAAAGACAGATACCATATGGTTTCACTCTTATGTGGATCCTGAGAAACGTAACAGAAACCCATGGGGGAGGGGAAGGGAAAAAAAAAAAAAAAGAGGTTAGAGTGGGAGAGAGCCAAAGCATAAGAGGCTGTTAAAAACTGAGAACAAACTGAGGGTTGATGGGGGGTGGGAGGGAGGGCAGTGTGGGTGATGGGTATTGAGGAGGGCACCTTTTGGGATGAGCACTGGGTGTTGTATGGAAACCAATTTGACAGTAAATTTCATATATTAAAAAATAAAAAATAAAAAATAAATAAATAAATAAAAAACAAAAAAAAAACCAAAAAAAAAAACAAAACCAAAATATGACCCTGAATACTCAATTCCTTTTTTCATAATTAATTTCCCTACAAAAGTGGCATTTTAATAAAGGTTTGAAAAATGGAAAAAAAAAAAAACAAAAACAAAAACAAATATGTGATAAATGAATGAATAAACACAGTGAGTGCCCTAAGATATATTACTGCAAAATTTATTCCTTCTTGCTGCATTGGATCATAAAGTCCTCCACTTTCTAGAGGTGAGTGTGGGACTAATATAATTAATATTCTAGTTACTCATAGGGAGTCCTTTCCTCGCAAGTTCTAAGGGACAGGGTGGTCTGCTTCATGCCTGTTTGTTATTTTCTGTGTTTCTCCTTAAAAATCCCTGCACCTTTGGTGACACAAACAGTTAATGACACTATTATGGTCTACTGTTTATTCATCAAAGCATGAATTGCTTTTTTAATTTTATTCCAAAAACAAAGGTACTCACTGTCAGAAAAGTATTAAAAACACTAAGACACATGTAAATTTGCTCAATTAGTGTTACAACCTTATATAAATCACTTAATGGCTCCTGTAATATAGCATTTTCCTTATGTTTAAGTTGAAATGTTTGACGAGATGTTACTGGTGATAATAAAATATTCAAGTATTAGAGGACTTTAAGGAAATTAGATATAGAGAGATAGCAAATGACATATCAAATTGAGTGTTATGTGAATGTTTTACTTTTCCCGGTAGCAAATAAATCATTGTCCAGTTCTGAAAACTTCACGTATTTAGAAGCAAACCATTTTCTCATTCTCTTGTGATCACCCAGACCACCTTTATGTTCTCTTGAAAGCAGATTCCAAGATAAGGATTCAAGTGCAAGGGATTTATTTGAAAGATGCAGAAAATCTCAAGAGTCATGGAGAAGTGAGAAAGGAAAAGGTAGGAAGTGATCATCTAAAATTTAAGCACATGGTGAAATTATGAGAAATAATGTAACACATGTCTCAGGAATTTTCTATCCTATGGGCAAGAAGACAAGTAACTGGGGTATTTATATACCCCAGTGGAGTTGATGCTATGCCCTGGAGAGTAATTCCCTTGCTGGGCAGTATGATGCTGGAGGGAAGAAAGGGGTTCAAATAAAGCCCTCAGACATCAAGATGTATATCCTGGCAATTGGAAACCCACGGGAATAGGCTGTCACTGTAGGGTACAAATATTTTGAGGTATAAAGCTGGTATATACCAGCTTTGTAACAGGTAAAATAGACATATTAACTCTGCAACAGTCACAAAAATAGCTGAGGAAGAAAGAAAGAGAGGAGAGGAGAGACAGGGAAAAAAAAGAGGAAAGAGAAAAGAGGAAGAGAGAAGAGGGAATTCAAGTGACCTTTTTTTCTCTCTTGTGATCAATGTCATCTTCCCATTTTATAAGGATGATGAAAATAAAATTTTAAAAAATCAGCTTCTTTTCATATCCCCTTATTTGTCACAAATAGATATACAAATAGGTACCCACTTAAATATCACAGATCTCAACAAAATTGTAAAAAATGAGGAGGTGGGTTTGGAGAACACAATGAGAATCTTGTTAATTTCAACAACATTTCAACTCAGTTTTATTTTCACTTTTTTTAAATTGAAGGTAAGTAAGTGAAAATTTTTTCATACACAAGCAATTTACACAGGGCAAACTTCATAGTTATAGAGGAAAGGCTGACATTTCCTCTCTGTGAAAACACCTATTAATACACTTCAGTGGAAGATTTTGTGTTTTCTGTTTATACATTCAGATAATAATTTGTAACAAATTAGTTCCTAACATTTTTTTAAATTTCTCTTGTCTTTGTCTTCTTAGAATTTTTCATAAGAGTAAGCAGATCTGTGGTAAGACTCTCAGAAGTAGAGAACAAATACACGGACAAATATGTATAAAGATTCCAACAGTCTCAGCAGCCAGAACAATTATATAGGTTAATGAGGTATCCAAGTTCGTGAAAGTCTGATGTGAGGCATTTGACATCCATCAGTTTAATTCCTAGACTCATCAAATTTTAGTGGGAGATTAAACTATGGCTAAAGTAGGAGTAAATGCTTATAGACTCCAAAATGTGTCATGATATTAATTAAAAACAGATCTCTAATGATCAAACCCTCAATTAAACAACTCTTTTCACTCCCCTTATACTTTATCATAAATATATAAGCAAGCCTCAAAACAAACCTAAATGATAGATTTTAACAATATGTGACCACATTATTTTTTGCTACTTGTAAGCATCTCCATTTCAAGTCATTTATATCTATACACCTGTATCTACCATGAGGTGGACTGCCTCTTCACCCAAATTTGGATGGTGATTGACCCCAAAATATGATTATGTCCTCAATCATTTTATAAATAAACTTTACATTTTAGAAAAGTTTTGGATTTGCAGCAAAGTTGCAAAGACATATGGAGAGTTCTCATTCACTCCATAGCCAGCTTGCCCTATCATTAACAAATTATATTATTATGGTACATTTATCACAAGTAATGAACCCAGAGTGATATATTCTTAACTAAATGCCATACTTTATTTGGATTCTATTAGTTTTCCCCTAATGTTTTTTTTTTTTCTGTTTTGGCATCCAGTACAGGTTACCATATAACATTTAATCATCATATGTCCTTAGCCTCCTCTATACTGAGAGCTTCTCAGACTTTCCTTGCTTTCCATGACTAAGAGTTTTAAGGTGTACTGCTCAGGTATTTTACAGAATGTTCCTCAATTTGGGTTTGTCTGATGCTTATCTAGTGGTTAGGAAAAAAATAACTTATGGGTTTTGGGGAATAATACCAGAGTTGATGTGTTATTCTCATCCTATTAGATCAAGTGTGCATACTTCAACATGATTTAATATTGGTGATGTTTAAATTTTTTTAATGTTTATTTATTCTTGAGAAAGAGAGAGACAGAATGAGAGCAGGGGATGGGCAGAGAGAGAGAGACACAGAATCTGAAGCAGGCTCCAGGCTCCCAGCTGTCAGCACAGAACCTGAACTCACAAACCATGAGATCATGACCTGAGCTGAAAGGAGACACTTAACCAAATGAGCCACTCAGGTGCACCTTGATGATAACGTGACCACGTGGCTCAGATGTGTTGGCCATGTCTCTCCACTCTGATGTTTCTATTTTTGTTTTTGTTTTATTTTGTTTTGTTCCTTTCCCTACTCTGCTCTTTGGAAGCAAATCACTAATCTCCACCCACACTTAAGGGATTGAGAATTAAATTCCACCTTCTTGAGGGATGGGTACCTCTGTAAATAATATGGAATTCTCCTATACTTGAGATTGTCTCTTCTCCACTTTTAAATTATTCAATTATTTATTCATATCAATAGAAATTCACACATATTTATATTATACTTTGGGTTATAGTCCAATAGTATAAGCATGTGATTGTTTCTTTTTTTTAATTTTAAACAATTTCTCTCTTCCCATCTGTGAAATGGGTATAACAACATTTCTGCCTCATAAGTTTTGCAGAGGATTACTCCTGTTAAAATAATGTTTTCTTAGGCCAATGTCTGGCATATTTTAGAAACACAGAAATTTTTGAAATATACTAAGAATATTTTTATAAATACACATAAAATTTTCTAATATTTTTTTAACCATAGTGTTGGATTCCATAGAATGTATATCTGTGTGGTTTATTCAAATAATCCTTATGGATGAGTTTTTACATTTGTTTTAATTATTATTTATTATTATTATTTTTTTTACTATTTAAAATTCTCTGTCATCATTGTTCTTGCGAAAGCTGCTTTGAACATACTTGTTGAAGTGATGAGATGCAAATATGTGGAATTTTGATTGGTATTGTTAAATAGCCCTCCAACATGCCTTTAAGTATTTATACTCCAATGTTTATATCACATGTGACCAAGTTGGATATGTTCTTTCCATTTTTTGTCATATTGATTGATAAATAGGATATTTCTTTAAAAAAAATTTTTTTTTAGTGTTTATTTTTTTTTTTCCAACGTTTTTTTTTTTTTTTATTTTTTTTTATTTTTGGGACAGAGAGAGACAGAGCATGAACGGGGGAGGGGCAGAGAGAGGGAGACACAGAATCGGAAACAGGCTCCAGGCTCCGAGCTATCAGCCCAGAGCCTGACGCGGGGCTCGAACTCACGGACCGCGAGATCGTGACCTGGCTGAAGTCGGGCGCTTAACCGACTGCGCCACCCAGGCGCCCCTTTTAGTGTTTATTTTTAAGAGAGGGAGAGAGAGTGCGAGCAGGGGAGGGGCAGAGAGAGAGGGAGACACAGAATCCGAAGCAGGCTCAGACTCTGAGCTGTCAGCACAGGGCGGGATATGGGGCTCTAACTCACAAACCGGGAGATCATGATCTGAGCCAAAATCGGGCGCTCAACCGACCGAGCCATCCAGGGGCCCCAGTAAATAGGACATTTCTTGTTTTAGTTGTGGTTTCCTTGATTTCCATAAAAACTAAACATGTTTTCTTCTGTTACTAAATATAGAATTTCCTATTCAGTAAATTGTCAGTTCTTAATCTTCACTTTCAATCCAGATATTTGTCTTTCTCTTTTTAACTTGTCATAAATATTTGAAATATTCCCTATCAATCTCTTGTTTTCTCAACTTTTTAAATGATATATCTTCTAGGGTCAGAAGTTCATGATCCATTGATGTAATCTATCTTTTGCTTTGCGTTTCATATTGTCTAAGATGACATTTGCTAATGAAATGTCAAAAAAATTATATTCCCGTATTTTCTTCTAATTAAGTATTTTTATCTAGTTTGTCTTAAATTTATCAGAAACTTAATATATTTTGGTGAACAGTATTGTACAGATTTCTATTTGCTTTTTTCAAATAGCCAATGACTTCAAAACCATTTATTAACCTGACTATTCATTCTTTCTCTAATGTCTTAAAATGACACTGTTATAGCTAATTCTCACACTGAACTTTTTCTGAGCCCACTATTTTGTTTTACAATTTTTACAAAATTATTTTGGCAATCTCCTAATTATTTTTGTTCCTTTCATTGAGCTTTAGACCAGTTCATCTGGTTACGTGAAAACACTGTACAAATTTCTTAATAGCATTGCACTTAATTTGTGTATAAATTAAGGTAGAAATGACAAATTATAATACTGAAGATTTGTATACAGAAACATTGTATGTTTCTCTATTCAAGAGGAGTTTCTACTCTTAGGAAAGTTTTATATCTCTCTTTATATGGGTATTACATATTCTGATTAGTTCTATTCAAATTTATTTTATAATTTTGTGATGATTTGGAATGACAACTTCTTTTTTATTTTAAATTGATTTTTGCTGATGCATAATAAACCTTTTAATTTTTATGTTAATCTTATATCTGCTCATATTGTTAAATTTAATTTTAATGTTCCTTAATTAATTTTATTGCATTTTTTAGATCAATTATATTTTCTGCATATGATAAAAGATCGTGTTTATACACAATCTAGTGTTTATATTTTTATTTCTCTCCCATACTATTTTTTAAACTAGAAATCTAGTGGCTTTTTATTATTGAATAGTATTAATGAGGGCAGTTCATCTTGCCTATGTTATTTAATTTGGATTGCTAATATTTTTTTTTCTGAGTATAAGTTTTGCTGAAAATCTCTCTTCTCTTTCTCAAGCAAATACAAACACCTATCAGATGGATGTTGCATTTTCACAAATATATTTGGATTTTCAACTGAGATGCATACATACTCTCTTTAATATATTTATGAATATCTTCACTTCCATATTATTTTTAATGTTGAATCATTTTGCTATCACAAGGCATGAGTGGGAAACCCACTTGGATCTAATACAGTATTGTGTTAGTACACCAATATACTTAGTTAAATAATGTTTTATTTAAGATGTACACCTCCAGATGGATATATGAGATTGATTTTGGTTGTTGGATTTATTTTGTTGTTTGTTTGCTTACTTTATTTGGTGTTAACTTGTGTGTTTTCCTTTATTTTTATGCTTTATGCTGACCTTACCTAGTTTTGATTGTGGGGATATTAGTCTCATTAAATACACTGAATAGCTTTCATCATCTATTGTGATCTATAGTATTTTATGCAATTTGGAAATTATCTATTCCCAATATTTAGACACTAAGCTCATGTCAAACCATGTGGTACTGGTGTCTAATGTAAGTATAAATCTGTGATTTCCTTCTTATACTGTTATGAATTCTCCAATTTTGAGGGGCAAATGTTTAGAATTTCTATAAACAAAGAATATTATCCATTACTTCTAAAATAAAAATACATTAGAGTTAAGAATGGAATAGTAATAGCTTGTGTCTTTTTCAAATTTGAAACTCTTCTTGTTAAACCCACTGTGTGGGTTTTAAAACCTGAATCCAGCAAAAGCTGCGTGTAGAAGAGGAGGGATGAGAGAGAAAACCTTTAATTTGATGAAGGTAGAATTATGATTATTTCTAAAGTATGGCTATTAGATAATACCTGAGAAGTTCCAAACATAAACAATGACATCTGTGTATGCTTTTATCTAATCTAGGGTTAAGAAAGAGTAATCCAACAAAACAAGTTTTAAGGAAGTGTAAATAAAAACAAATAAATAGAGTTTCTTTCTGCTCACTCTCAACAGACTCCAGCGTACTCCATAAACCAGTTCCACTAGTCAGCAGTATTATTAAAATCTTCAGGATACAACTCTTACCACAGTAAGGAAACCTTTATAAATTATTATGAAGTTCATTTTATCTCCCCATTGCTTAGCCCTTCCCTATTTAAGAATACCATTCCCCTACCACCATATCACTATTGAAATATTTTTTTCTAAAACGAAAGAACCTTTCAAAATTAATTCAAACTTCTGTCTCTAATGAAACAGATAGTTATTTTTGATTGACACTTGAAGTCTAAAAATGGCTGCTATTCTCACCCTGAGCTCAAATTCTATTCTTCAACAATTCAGAAAATTCAATCACTCTACAGTTACATTCCCAGTATCTAGTGCTAAAACCTGCTATATAATAGGTTCTCAATAATGTTTAACATATGTATTTCTCATACACACACATATTCATGTAAGTGTACATACATACAGAAGATAATGATCCATCCTAACCTTTTCAGATTTTCTCATGTGCTATTATATCCTAAGTCATATTTAAGTTAGAGTAAACTGTCTTGCGTCTATACATCCTACCCTAATTCAACCAGTCTGTAAGCAGAGACTTTATCTTATTATCTTTATTATCTTTGTTATATTGATTTGCAAACACTAAATTTAGCTAATAAAAAAAACAGTTATGTAGAGGTATTGAGAAATGATTTAAAGAACACTTTTAATGTTTATGTTTGAGAGAGAGAGAGACAGAGTGCGAGCAGGGAAGGGGCAGAGAGAGAGGGTGCCAGAGCATCCCACGTGGGCTCTGTGTTGATAGCAGCGATCCCGGTGTGGGGCTCGAACTCATGAATGAAACCGTGAGATCACGACCTGAGCCGAAGTCGGATGTTCAACCGACTGAGGCACCCAGATGCCCCAAGACATGATTTTAAACAATAGAGATGGAATTTCAATACAGTATTTTCCCCTTTTAGAAACCCAGCACCGTTTTGCCCATGAGAACATGAGGAAATCAGGGCAATTCAGCAACTTGGTAAGAAATACCTGTAGACTGTTTTTGATGACCTTATAGAAGTTCTACTACCAAAAATAAAACACCCAAGGTGCTATAATATATTTTGATTGTGTTTTTTATACACTGATTCTTTAGTCTTTTTATCATATTTGACACCTCTATGGTCCTAAAGGCAAGGATGACTGCTTTACATTTCAGTACATTGAATTTCTTATATTGTAGTGTTTCTGGAGAATGAAAAGTAGAGGCACCCTTAGTTTTTTTACACCCTTGTTTTCAAGCTTTGTCTGTATTGCTAATGAAGCTAGTAGAATTCTTATGGAAGCAGTAATCTGTAAAGGAATGTTTGGCATCAGGTAAAAATATGAATATAGATCAAAACTCGGAGCCATATGAATTCCACAGAAAGGATTTGAGAATGTTGAGCAACACAATCTCAACTCCATCACCCCTATCTCAGTGTGGGGAAAATGTATTGTTTTTGAATTTACAGAGAAATTCTTTTTCCATCTCTTTCTTGCAACTCTTGAGCTGACTCCAATTGTCTCAAGTTTTGAAGGAAAACATGACTCCAAACGGAAATAAACATTGGAGGTGGTCAGGGATGTAGAAGAAGAGTTTTCTCAAAACAGCTTGATTTCCTTTTGATTCTTGTATAATAAAGGATAGACATGCTTACCAAGGGTAAATTTTCAAATGAATGATAAATGTATAAAAAATAAAAATAAAGGAGTTTATTTAAGGCAGAATTCAGAAGACTTTGTTGTTATGAAAAAATGTAATAAAAATCTGTAATATATATATTGTCAAAGGCCAGCAGATGACTTACATGCAGAAAAGGAGTATTATTACACAAACCTATCCTTAGGTTTTTACAAACTAAATTTTGTATGAAGACTTCTATATCCTCAAATATATCCTATGTGGTAAACTACCTTTTATGTCAATACTAACAATATCAACTTGATCATATTCTGAAAGGAAGTACAGAGGCCTAAAAGGATATATTAGTTCCTTCAAATCGCTTCAACTTAAAAAAATCATAAATGATGTCCTTTTCCTGGAACATAAAACAAGCTTTGAAAATTAGCTAAAATAAAGCTAGAACTAAGTTGACATTCAAAGCAAAGACATTCTAATATGAATGCTGATGATCTAAGTCTCTGTCTCTTTCTCTTTCTCTCCTGCACATATTTCACTAGTGGACTAAATAGAGAGACTATTAACAATGTTCTCCTAATACAATAAAAAATAATGTTGAAATTCTTTATTTTTTAAATAATTTATATTTTTCTTGACTACTTAAATCCAAGTAATTTTAAGGGTATGCAATCTTTGCAGATGAATGGTAATTCACCTTCTAAAAGCTTTAATCAGATCTATGGATTTAGGGATGCAGATGTATGAATAGAGGCCAAGTTCAATGAATGCTAATCCCAGCCTTGCTGGTGATTTATGGTGTGGAACTGGGCAAACTGCCTCACATCTCACATCTCAGTTTTCCCATCTACTAAAAGGAAACAATAAAAGCACTTCTCCTGAAGGAATTGGGTGTGGTTCAACTAATCAAATATGTTAAGGTGTTAGATAAACACATTTTCATAAATCATGTTCATGAAAGGAAGACTCTTCTGGTTCAGATTTAGAAAACTTGAAGTGAGTTTTTTTAAAGCTTGCCTTTAATAAATCAACATTTTTGTTCATTCAGGATTCATCAGAAATGTACACTTAGTAAGGCCTTAAAACACAAGCTGCTCTACCCACACATTTATGGTGAAGTGATCTTTCACAAAGGTGGGGGAGCAGGAATACACAATGGGAAAGAATAGTCCCTTCAATAAATGGTGCTGGGAAAACTGGATATCTAATGCAAAAGAATGAAATTGGACCTTTACATTGTGCCATACACAACAATCAACTCAAAGTAGATTAATGACTTAAATGTATGACCTGAAACTATAAAACTCCTAGAAGAAAACATAGGGAAAAAGCTTCTTGGTCTTGGCAATGATTTCTTGGATATGAAACAAAACACAGGCAACAAAAGCAAAAATAGACAAATGGGACTACATCACACTAAAGTGCTTCTACACAGCAAAGCAAACCACCAACAGAGTGTAAAGCTAACCTATGGAACGGGAAAAAAATACACGCACATCACATATCTCAAAAGGCTGAATGTCCACATGGAATGATGTTCAAGCATCAGAGAAATGCAAATCAAAACCACAATGAGATATCTCCTTACACCTGTCAGGATGGCTAAAATAAAAGAGACAAGAAATATGGCAAGGATGTGGCAAAAAAGGAGCCCTTCCTTATGTGCCATTTGTGGGAATATAAGCTTGTACAGCCACTGTTGAAAACAGTAGAGGTTTCTCCAAAAATTAAGAAGTTGGAATACAATATGATCTAATCATTCTAGTACTGAGTATTTACCCAAAGAAAATGAAAACATTAATTTGAAAAGATATATGCACCTCTTTGTTAATTGCAGCATTATTATAATAGCCAAGATATAGAACAAACCTATGTGTTCATTGATCAGATGAATGGATAAAGAAGAAGTCATGTATCTATATACCGTGGAATATTATGCATCCATGAAAAGGATAAGATCTTGTCATTTGTGACAACATGAATGAACACAGAAGATATCATGCTAGGTAAAATAAATCAGACTGAAAAAGACAAATATTATATGATTTCCCATATGTGTAATCTAAACAACAAAAACAAATGAACAAACAAACAAAAAGAAGAATCAGACCTATATTACAAAGAACAAACTGGTGGTTACCAGAGAGGAGGAGGCTGGAGGGATGGACAAAATGGGTGAAGGAGAGTAGGAAATACAGGCTCCCAGTTATGGAATGAGTAAGTAACAGGTATAAAAGTTATAGCATAGGGAATATTGTTAATGACATTGTAATAGCATTGTATGGTGACAGATGGTAGCTATACTTGTGCTGGCCATAGCATAATGTATAGAGAAGTTAAATCACTTATGCTGCCCACCTGATACAACTATATTCAACAATTTTTTTTTAAATATACAGGACTAGAGATGGAGGATAGAAAGAGGGGAAAGGAAAGAAGAAAGAAAGAAAGAAAGAAAGAAAGAAAGAAAGAAAGAAAGAAAGAAAGAAAGAAAGAAAGAAAGAAAGAAAGAAAGAAAGAAAGAAAGAAAAGAAAGAAATGACGGCACCTCGTGGCTCAGTTGGTTAAGCATCTAACTGGTTCAGGTCATGATCTCACAGTTCATGACTTCAAGCCACACACTGGGCTCGCTGCTGTCAGTGCAAAACCTGCTTTGGATCCTTTGCCTCCCTCTCACTCTGCCCCTCCCTTGCTTGCACTCTCTCTCTCTCAAAAAGAAATAAAAACATTTATACTAAAAAAAGAAAAATGCAGGAGATGGAGAATATGGAATAGTTGTAAGCAAGCACTGTAATTTTTTAAATTTCAGTTATAGGAATTTCAAGAATTTTAGCTGATTCCCAACCACTAGATACTGAAGTCTTGTGTTTTAAGTGCCAAATAAAAAATTAGCCTTAAAAAAAGGCTTAATATTCAAAATATATAAGGAATTCCTAGAACTCAATAGCAAAAAAGAAAATAACCTAATTAAAGAATGGGCAAAGTACCTGAATAGACATTTCTCCAAATAAGACATACAATTGGGCAACAAGTATATGAAAAGATGCTCAATATCACTAGACATCAGGGAAATGCAAATCAAAACCACACTGATATATCGCTTCATGCCTCTTAGGATGGCTATTATCAAAAACACAAGATATAACAAATGTTCTCAATGATATAGAGAAAAAAGAACCCATGTGCATTGTTGGTGAGAGTATAAATTTGTATACTCACTATGGAAAACTAACAGAGATTATAGGATTAAGTTTCCTCAAAATATTAGAAATAGAACTACCATATGATCCAGTAACCCACTTCTACATATTTATCCCAAAAAATTGAAATTGGGATCTCAAAGTGATATTAACACTCATACATTCATTGCAGCCCTATTCACAATAGTCAAGAGTTGGAAAAAAAAAACACCCAAATATCGATCAATAGATGAATGTATTAAGAAGATGTGGTATATACATACCCATACATGTGGTATATACATACCCATACATATATATACAATATAATATTATTCAGTTTTTTAAAAAAGGAAATACTGCCATTTACTATAACATGGATTAATGTAGAGGATGTTATGCTAACTGAAGTAAGACAGACACAAAAGAACAAATAGTGCATGATTCCACTTATAGCAGGAATCTAACATAGTCAAGCTCACAGAAGCAGAGAGTCCAGTGGTGTTTATCAGGACTCAGAAGAGAAAGGACTGGGGAGATGTTGGGGACCTAGTTTTCATTATGCAAAATAAATAAGTTCCAGAGCTCTACAGTACAGCATAGTGCATATACATAATACTCTACACTTGAAAATTTAAGAGGGTAGCTATATATTTGCTATATATTCTTATCACACACACACAGACACACACACACAGACATACACACGGAGAGGAAACTTATAGCAGGGATGGCTAAGTTTACAGCATTGTTAATGGTGATTGTTTCACTGGTGTATACTTATCTTTAAACTCATCAATACGTATACATTAAACATGTACAACTTTTTTGTATGTCAATCGTACCTCAAAAAAAAAAAAAAGATACAAGCTACACATTTGTCCCCTATAAATATATCCATATATATCTATGCTTGTTTGTTGAATGCCAAGCTGAGAGCTGTTATTGACCCAAGAGGGTTAAACTTTAGTGCAGGATGCCAAGCAATTAGATAAGTGACATTAGATCATCATTTATAGTCCTGTGCAGTCATGAATGATAATGTCAGTGGAAACAAGGACAAATGAATGAAAACCAGTGGTTCATGGAAGCCTCTGAACAGCACAGCACCTGCAAAAGTTAACATAAACACCAATCTAGCACAGGATTCCAATAGAATTTTGAAATAATTATTGGCTGTTTTTTCTAGCAGCAGTCAGTACTAATAAGACAATTCCCGAGCCAAGTCAATAAACTCACAGAAAATGTCATTTTCCCATATGTGCCCTTTCAGGGACGAAAATTACAGTAACAGCTATCTTTATCAGAACAGTGTAAACATGTCCCATCAGAGAATATGATTATTTCACAGTGGCTTAAACTGTTTGTGGGTATTCCATTCAAGTAACAAGCATGATTTTCTAATTCATTGTTGAGGATCTATGATTTTCCCCTATTTTAATTTTCATTTAATGTTTTAAATAACTAAATATTTATACAGCTAATTTAAAAAAAATTCTTGAAACACTCTGTAATCCAGACAATTGGTTTGTTTTTGTCTCTGCTTCGTACTTAAATGAGAAATGTCTATATACTGAAAACATATCAAATTACATTTTTTAAAGGTTCTAAAAAAGCACATTTCATTGGATTTTTTCTATTTTTTTAAATGTTTGTATATTTATTTTGGGGGGGGGATAGAGTGTGAGCAGAGGAGGGACAGAGAGAGGGAGGGAGAACGAGAATCCCAAGCAGGCTCCTTGCTGTCAACATAGAGCCTGACGCAGGGCTCTCACAACCATAAAATCGTGGACTGAGCTGAAATCAAGAATCAGACACTTAGCTGATGGAGCCACCCAGGCACCCGTGGATTTTTTTCTATTTTAAAATAATTTTATAGCAAAGATGTTTTCTCAAATTAAAAACATAATTTGGGAAACAATGTTTTTAGGCACATGTAAAATAGATTTTTTTAAGTTTATGCATTTGAGAGAGAGAGAGAGAGCAGGGGAGGGGAAGACAGTAAGGGAAAGAGAGAATCCCAAGCAGGCTCCATGCTATCAGTGCAGAGCCCAAGATGGGACTGAGTAAACCACCCAGGGGCATCATGAAATAGATTTTTTTAAATGTGTGTTCCTTTAGTATGGTTATTTTGAAATAATCAGTAAAATTAAGATTTAGGTAAACAAAAAATATTATCTGTATAAAATAATTTATAATGCAATACAATTTAATTTATAAAATGATTTATGGCATCATTATATAAAACAATATTGGCCAAACATATGTGCTTGTTTTTTCATATAAATAATTCCACTTAAGCCTCACAATAAATAGTACATGAGATATAAAAATTGCGGTAATTATTTTATGTAATATAGTTTGTCATAGTTGCTTAGCTAACAATTCCAAAATAAAGTAGCTTGAAAAAGGAAGATTCCTCAGAGCCCATGAGACCACAGGTCAGCTCAGTGGTTCTGCTCATCAGCTCTGGGTAATGCTGATCTCAGCTGGGTTTGCTCATGCTTCTATCTGCAAGCAGCTGGTGGGTCAGATGGGATTGGCTGGTCTAGCCTGGCCTCACATGGATGATTCAATGGCTCTGTTTCATGTGGTCTCCCTTCTACCAGTGGGACTGGCCAGGCTAGTTTTCATGGAGAGGCAGAAGTCCAGGACAGTGACCCAAAGCACTATGTTTCAAAGCCTAGTCCCAGACCTTGTGCACCATCTCTTCTGCCATGTTCTAGTGGTCAAAGTAAGTTACAGGTCACTTCAGATTCAAGAATGGGAGAAGAAACTCCACTTCTTTTTTTTTTTAAGTTCATTATTTATTTTGTGAGAGAAAGAGAGAGAGAGAGAGAGCACATGCACGAGTTGGGGAGGGGCAGAGAGTGAAGGAGAGAGAATCCCAGCTGGGCTCCGCATGGTGCCCAACATGGGGTTTGATCCTGTGAACCGTGAGATCATGACCTGAGCCAAAATTAAGAGTCAGACACAACCCACTGAGCCACCCATGTGTCCCAAAACTCCACTTCTTGACGGAAGGAGCTGTAAAGTCACATTGCAAGGAATATACACAGGTGTAAGGGGAATTATTGAGGCCACTTTTACAATCAGTTGATCACAATTCTAAATTTCAAATAAGGAAACTGCAAGAAAAGTAGAAATTTGAAAAATGTCAGCAGTAAAAGTTTTCAACTACAACCTGAATGTTCTGATTTTAAGTCTAAAAATATTAACACCTCTATATCTGTAAGGATTTTCAATATGTCCTCTAAAATACTTTAAATAAAACCCAGTATCATCGCCAAAATATAATAAAATATGATCCTATACTAAATTATTGTTAGCACCACAGTGTGAGATGAGATTAAAAAAAAAAACTCCATCAGAATAAGTATCATATAGGTTGCTAAAAGAGTAGAAAGTTTACACAATACAAGGACTTCAATACAAACAATCCCAGCATCAGCAGTGTCCTACTGCTAGAATACAATTATAATAATTTTTACCTCATTAATCTGCACACCTAATTATTCTCACAAAATATCCCAGCAGTTTCAACCTACTTCTTGTAAATATTTATATCTTGAAGTAATAGTTTGTTTTTCCTTGCAACTTCATTACTCCCATAAAGCATACATTAAGTGACAAAAAAGTGTAAAATAAATTGAATAAAGCATAATTGGTTCTAATCACGTAAAAACAAATCATATCTTAGAGTAAATCTAGCTATTTATGTAGTCAAACTCCACAAGATGTGATGGTCTCTACTACTTGATTGGAAATTACACATTCTGTAGAAAACCCAGGTATATTTCAACTAGTAGTATTAGTGAGTGATCCTGGAGAGAAAAGTAAACAGCAAACAGGATATAGAACTTGACCTCGCAGACATTTGGCATTAACACACATTTTCCAGAAACTGTGAAGTGTCACGCAAATAAGCTGGCTACCTATTACTACGTAACAAAGCACTCAAACGTTTACTTATTTAAAACAGCTATCTATTCGGATTGAAATTCTGTGGTTTGGGAATTTAGGCTAAACTCAACAGGGATGTTCTTCTGCTAAGGAGCGGGATCTCTTATAATTTGTGGTTAGCTATGGCTCACCTCTGAGTTGTCTTTTAGACAACTCTCTCAAATATATATGGAACCTCATCTGGAACTTCTGGCTAACTCAACTCTGGTCCATGTTGTCTTTCTTCCTCTCATCCCCTAGGTTAGGTTTATTCAGGTGAAAGGCAGGGGAGCAAAAAACAAAAACAAACAAACAAACAAAAAAATAAACAGGGGAACTGTGCATGGTCTTACAAAACCTGGGCTTGGAACTGGGACCCATAATTACTAGCTCAATGTATTGGCCACAGGAAGTCACAAAACCAGTCCAGATAAAGGGTAGAAAAATAGGGTCCATGTGAGAAGAGTTGCAGGCACATTACAAAACACACTGATAAAGATAGAGGAATGTTTGTGGACAGTTTTCCAAACAATCTTCTACAAAACCAGAGTTCACATTTTTTGACTGTCATAATAAAGAATGGTGAGATGGGGGAATAATGTCATCTAGTAGATAGAGGCCAGGATGCTTCTAAACACCTTACAATACACAGGACAGTCCTTTACAGCAAATAATTTTCCAACCCAAAATATCAATAGTGCAGAGGGTGAGAAACCCTGATATAGGGAGTGTGAATCCAAATTATTCTATTCTGGATAGATAATAGATTCTGTAAGACAACCTAAGAATGCAAAAATTTAATTAATTCATTTCTGATACCCATAGATTTGAATAACACATATATATTGCATTAACTCTGTTTTCATTGATTTAATTGTTCTGCTGCTACATTACAGACTTATTTTCATTTCTTACATGTTCCTTTCCAGATTTTCTTATAGGTAGACATATTTTGATTTATTGATAATAAATTTATTTTGCATCTGTCTTCCTTTTCTCAAAATTATAATAAAAATGGTTTCTAGGTTGCACATAATCTTTGAAATTAAAATAGGCCTTAATAATACTCATAATATTTTATTAATCTGCTCTTGTCAAATTTATTCCAATTGATTCTAGAAATTCAATTAACTTTGACATTCTAAATAATAAGTTTATACATAAACAACTTTCTATATATAGTTATTTTAAAATGTATTTTTGCTTAAGTTATATGTCAGGCTGTAAGTTAAAGCATAAAAATATTTTTTTTTTTTAATTTTTTTTTTTCAACGTTTTTTATTTATTTTTGGGACAGAGAGAGACAGAGCATGAACGGGGGAGGGGCAGAGAGAGAGGGAGACACAGAATCGGAAACAGGCTCCAGGCTCCGAGCCATCAGCCCAGAGCCTGACGCGGGGCTCGAACTCACGGACCGCGAGATCGTGACCTGGCTGAAGTCGGATGCTTAACCGACTGCGCCATCCAGGCACCCCAAAGCATAAAAATATTTTTATGATGCTTGAAAAACACTGTCAATTTGATTTTCATTGAGTTAAAGACCTCACCTCCACCAATGTGTGCATATAAACTCTACTCCAAAATTTACAGCATTGAACATTATTATAGTTTTAATCTTCTCTAACATGCAATGCAAAATCTATCATGTGGTTGCCTAATTTGCAAGTGTCTAACCATTAGTATACTTGAATATTTTTTCTTCTATCTCTTTATAGCTAAGGGACTTTGGCAAATTACTTAACCTTGATAAGCCCATCAAATATAGATAAAAAGAATACATACTTCAGAGCAAGTCAGAAAGTACATGTACAGCACTTAGCCCAGTGCCTGAAAAATAGTGTTCAATAAATGTTGACTATTACTATTTAAGTTAATAACATTTTAAAACAACTTTCTCTTGTGTATTTTTCCTTGGTCTTTACCCATTTGTTTATAGAAGGCATAATGTTCTTTTATCAATCTGTAGGAATATTTCAGTACATTTAAGGTATTAACTCATTTTTTTCAAAATTACTCTAAAATATTATCCATCCTTTCACATTCATTTCTATATATAAAATCTTCTGGAAAGTATAATTACTTTATTTTCATCAATGAATGCCAAATTTATACAAAGCAGGTGTCACAGGGCAAAGTACACACCACTATGATGAAATTATAATTTTAAAAATGCTTATATTCCATAACAGAATCTCCAGAATTTCATTTATTTATTTTTTTAATTTTTTAATGTTTATTTATTTTTGAGAGAGAGAGAAAGACGCATAAGTGAGGGAGGGGCAGAGAGAGAGGGAGACAGAATCCAAAGCAGGCTCCAGGCTCTGAGCTGTCAGCACAAAGCCTGATGTGAGGCTTGAACTCACAAACCACAAGGTCATGACCTGAGCCGAAGTCGGATGCTGACTAAGCAACCCAGGTGCCCCCAGAATTTCATTGTCTTATCTTATTCACTATGTTCATCAATGGCATAGATGCCATACTGATTTTGCGCTTGACATGAAACTAGGAAGTTAGATCTAATTTAGACATTAGGTTTTGGACACAAGATGATCTTGACAAGCTGGAATGATGTGCCAAATAAAATTCAATTCAACAAAGATTTATTGAATGTCAGGAATGTGCAAGATATTGTGTTTGGTATGGAAAGCTATTTGTACTGAACTCTAAACAATCCAGTTACATATTATGAAACAAGAATACCATTCATGTCTATGGGAGTACCAAACATAAATTACTTAGCTTAAAGTAACATTCTTTCAGGTTGAACTATATAAACTATATTTACCCAGGACAGAATGATTCAGAGTCCCATTCTCTATATCAGGGTTTCTCAACCTTGGCACTATTGACACTGGACTGGATCATTCTTTGAGTGCCTTCACTATACGTTGTAGGATTTTAGCTGCATCTCTATCCTCTAGATACCAGTACCACCCCTCAATGTGTCAACCCAAAACCTTTCCAGACATTGCCAGATGTCCCCTGAAGAGTTAAGTGACCCTGGTTGAGAACCAATGGTATATAAATACAACAGCCCACTTTGATACTACTCTTAAAAACACACTTTAACAAATTAGGTTAAGAACTAAAATGGCAAAGGACCTCATACACATGTCAAACGAATATTTCTTCATTATCGTTCTCTTAATGGGCTTGTCTACAAAAGAAAAGCTTCCCAAGCTGCTTAAAATCTTAAAACACTTTTTTTAAGTTAAAAAAATTATTATTTATTTTGAGAGAGAGAGACAGAGAGTGAGAGGAGGAGGGGCAGAGAAAGAGGGAGAGAGAGAATCCCAAGCGGGCTTTGCAGTGTCAGTGAGAAGCCCAACGTGGGGCTTGAACTCATGAACCATGAGATCACATCCCAGAATCTTCAAACACTTTTTACGTGAAACTACTACCACATGGTAGTTAATCCACAATCACCTTCTGTGTTCCTACTAAGTAACTGGCTGAACACAGGAGCCTCTGTGCCTCAAGGGCTTTAGACTCGGAGAAAACAGTCATTAAACAATCACTTCTAAGCATATACCTGATCAACTTTGATTGTGCCAAAGTGTTCTTTATGAGAAGAATCCTATACTAGGAAAATATATAACAGAAGACTTCAGCCTAAACTGTGGATTTAGGAGAGGATTTCTAGAGAGAAAATAGTATTCAAGTTAAGACTTGAAAGAATAGTTAAGTTTGGGGCTCCCGGGTGGCTCAGTTGGTTAAGCATCTGACCCTTAATTTCAACTCAGGTCATGATGTCACAGTTTGTGAGATGGAGCCCTGTGCTGGGCTCTGCACTGACAGCATGGAGCCTGCTTGGATACTCTCTCCCTCTCTCTGGCCCTTTCCTGCTCATACTCTATCTGTCTCAAAATAAACAAATACACTTAAAAACAAAAAAGAAAGAAAAGAAAAGAATAATTAAGTTTGATATCATGGACTAGAGACATGCATTCCAGACAGAGGAAACCACATGCATCGCAGTCCAAGAAGGATCTCAGAAAAACCCAAGTGGCTCAAACACAGTGAGGGAGGCCAAGAAATAGGGCAAGAGGACTGCAGATCATGCTGGAAGTTTTGAGGGCATGTTGGGATTTCGTATTATAAAACAATTAAAAACCATTAAAGGGTTTTAACAGGAGAGAAGAGACATGATCATATTTTCTTCAAACAATGACTCCGACAGCTGTGTTTCCTAAAGCCCTGGAAGGTAACTAAGAACTATGGGTTCTCCAGCCCCCCTCAATCCCATCTTCTGTAATCCTGTACTTGCTAGAGTGATCCCTATACTGGGGCCAAAATTCCCATAGGCAGCACACCTTGATGATGTGAAAATGGTTTGAAAATGGTCTGTTTTAAGAAGTCTTTGTGATCTCAACAAAAATGTTCTGATTTTAAAATGTTCTTTTTTCCTATATAATAATTAATAACCTTGTAAGAAGTTGTAAAGCCAACCCTGACCTATTTTAATGGTGTTGAAATTGGTCATTCTGTTCTAAAAGGACATCTGACATCATTGCTTAAAAACACTTTTCTTTGCCTAAGTTATTCTCATGCACATATCAAAGGGACTTTGGTTGTAAGTCCGTGGAATTTTATCTATATATAATTGTGTCTGATTATGCTTTTGTCAATACAAATTTGAGAGCAAATAAGTAAACTTTCAGCAATATTAGTAAATGTCCTTCTATTTCTCCTTGCTACTATGAATTGAATTAAATCACAAACATTCACATATGAATTTATATATAATTTTATGTGTGTGCATATATACATATGTGCATGTTTCTATACATGCTGTAATTTTTACATACCTCATATGAAATCATTTATTATATATTTTTATATTGTATTTCTATATAAAAGTGACTTCACTAAAACTTTTTTCAGAAAAAGTTATGTGCCTGCAAGTTCTAGCTGAGCAAAAATTTCTAACTTTTTGATTCAGAATATAAAACCAAATAAGTATTACTGCAAACATTACTGGTAAAAGTCACTCAACTTGAAATCTCATTCACCTTTTTTTTAAGTTTATTTTTTATTTTGAGAGAGAGAGAGAGAGAGAGGGAGGGAGGGAGAGAGAGGGAGAGTGAGCACACAAACAGGGAAGGGGCAGAGAGAGAAAGAAAACCCCAAGCAGGTCCTGCACTGTGAGCACAGAATCTGATGGGGAGGGTGGGGGGCTTGAACCCATGAACTGTAAGATCATGACCTGAGCTGAAATCAGGAGGCAGACATTTAACCGACTAAGCCACCCAGGCACCCCTTATTTACCTTTAAATCATAATTCGCCTTTCCACAATGGCATCATCAGAATTCCTGAGCTTAGAGTCAATCAACTATTCCTGTTTGAAGTAATCATAATTTGCTCAAAATGAAGAGTTTCAACAGGGCATATGATTTACTATCCCACCAAAAGTGCAGATGCCTTTCCTAATTAGAATCATATATATCAACAGCAGACTATTCATTTACTTTTGAATTTTTGTATTACTCTTGGGAAGAGGTCTAGGGTGTTGTCATCAAGGACAAGAGAGAGTAAATCCCCCAGTCTCACCACTTACGAATCATGGAACAACGAAAAAACGATCCTCAGTTTCTCACTTTTAAAATAGGATTGTCTTAGTGTAAAGAGTTCTCATGAGGAAGGGAATGTGAGCAGACACTTACTACACATTCAAAATTAATTTTGTTCCTCTTTTAGGTGGAAATTTTATTTTATTTCATCAACAGTTGGCTAGCCAAATGTCTGGTCATTTACAGAATAAAATGTAAGAAGGTGGAAACGTTTCATTTGGAAAACTAATTAAAAGGTACCAACAAGTATTTATTATCCAACTGACTTCAATCTTTTGATTTCCATCCATCCAGGAATAAAATACTATAGTAACATGATACATAAGTAGAGGCAGATTGGAGCCATACTGTGAAGCAATGAAAAGTTTTTCTGACGTCATATGCCACTTTGAGATATGTAACCCCATCCAATCAGGAACACCATCCAGACACCTGCATTGTCACTCAGGCAACACTGTTGGTTCCTCAGGCATGTCCTTCTGAATCTGTTTTTGGGTCTTCATTGCACTCACCATGACTAAATATCCGAATTCCTGACATTGCTTTGCCTCTGTTCTCTGCTCCTTCCAACTGGCATTCCACACTGCAGCCAGAAGATCTTTGTAACACATACCTAATGATGCCATTTGTCCTGCCCCAAATTATTTACAGGCCCCTCAGCCAGGCACCCAAGTCCTTTCATGATCTGACCCCTGCCTCTTCTTTCAACTTTACCTGTCTGCCATCTCCTAATCTTGGAAATGTGTGCACTTACAATTCTTAACAAAGGTAAGGCATTCACCACATGATTTCACAGCACTGGACCTATTTTTTGAATCCAGAATGTCCTGCCTTGTTTGTCTGATTGAGCTTCAATATGCTATCCATGTACCAGCATCTGACTAAAAGTTTCTTTGATCTGCACTCTCATAGATTAATTCCTTATTATTCTGAATTCTTCCTTTCCTTTAAATACAATACATTTTTGTATTAGTTTGTGCATCTAAAATCCAGTCTATTGAAGGAAGGAACATTATCTTATTCAGAGCAGGACCTTTTGATACAACTGTATTTACAGCGGGAGTCACATGGATAGAGCCATTTCGATACAGGCAGACCTTGAAATGTCTCTGTCAAAGTACAATATATTTGACTCCCGTTATTCTTCCTTCCTTTATACATAAGGTTTTACTTTCCATTTGATAAGATACTATATTGCCATTATATTTTTAAAGAAAATCATATTTGTAAGAAAATAAACACATAAAGGTATACTTTTAAGTTTGTCAGAATTGGGATCATGTTCTCCCCTATGGCATGCATCTCATCTCCTTCTGGGCTTTGTTCCAATGATTTTTGTAAAATCCCTTCCCGCCCTACGGCAAGTTACAATGCCCTCCACAATTGTTCTCCCTCTCCTCTTTCCCTGCCTTGATATTTTCTATAGTACTTATGAGTGTCTGATATAATCAAATGTACATATGCATATGTTTGTTTATTTTTTACATAATCCTATATTTGATATAATCATATATTTATTTATTTGCCCTCTCTACTAGAATGTAAACCCCGTGAGAAAGGAATTTTTGTCTCCTTTATGCACAGAGTGAGCTATTCATAAATATCTGTTGACTGAACAATTATTTGCTTTAGTATTGTTTACCCCCAGCACAGAACCAGAGACACAGATTCACATACAAGTAGTTTATTTGAGAGATGATACCAGGAAACGGGGTAATGGAGACAGGGAGCAGAGAAAGGACGGGAATCAAAGGGTGTGTTATTGAGCAAGTTACCACTGAAACAGGAGTTTCATCTTGGGGGGAAATATAGACATGTGCTTCACAATTATGCCACCTCACAGGTGAGAAAGCTGAAGTGTCAACAGCTTTCCCGTTAGTCACCAGTTGACAGCTCTTCCTGGGGGCCATTATTTCTCCTGTATTCTCAGCCTGCCACATGGAAGCCAAGAAGGTTTGACTATCAGAGAAAATCCTCAGGTAAAGAAAAGTGGGTGCTGGCAATTGGAAATCAAATGAGGGTGTAAAAGACCAAAGGGTTTGGGCCAGGTACCAACAGCATCTGCTACAAAATTAGAAAAATGTTCCATGATACATTATACATGTGAATATGCACACACACACACACACACACCCCCTCACATGCATGCATACATACTACAGAGCACATACCACAACTGCCCATTTCTTTACATAGAAAATGAGGCAGAACTGCTCCATAGGTAACAAATAAGGTACCAAGGAATTCGGAATTTCAGTTAAATATCTACTTTAATAAATGATTTATTTATGTTCAACTTTGCCCCCTCTCATATTGGGTTTTAATAATACAAAAGTATGTGCTTTAAGCTGATTAGACTGTATACCAATCTGATCCCAAAGATTCCGAAGACATTTAGGTTATGCAAATGTTCTCAATATTGATAAAGTTTAGGCCAGATGATTTAATGAATTCCCACTTTATAAACTGATTAAAAAGCTCCAGGCTAAGAAGACAATTTCCATGAAATGTACAGGAAGAAGCTAATGAAGCAAAACAGGTAATTGCTCTGATGAAGACAAGAAAAAGGGCCTCTAAACTCTCTGGTATGACTTAACACACAATGACACGCAACATCGTTTAATTAATATTTGCTTTAGATTGAGATAGAATTGAAGATTACACTCAATATGATAAATTCATAATATTCAAATTTTCTTAAATTTCTAATACATCATAATTTGCCTAAGCAATTTGGTGATGCTAACCCTCAACCACATTTAAAGATATGTCACTTGGGCACGTGGGTGGCTCAGTCGGTTAAGCATCTGACTTCAGCTCAGGTCATGATCTCCTGGTTCATGAGTTCAAGCCCAGCATGGGGCCCTGTGCTGCCAGATCGGAGCCTGGAGCCTGCTTCAGGTTCTGTGTCTCCCTCTCTCTCTCTGCCCCTCCCCCTGCTTGCACTCTTTCTCTCTCCCTCTCCCCCTCTCGAAGATAAATAAACATTTAAAATAATAATAAATAAATGAAAATATGTTGGTTAAGTCATTTTAAATCAATAGTGAGCACTAGCAATGTATTTACTAAATTTGGGATATAATTATTTTCAAGCACTGTGAAATAACTTATTAAAAAATCTACAAAGTAATCCTTTTCATATTTAGTTTATTCACAATCAAAACTGCTTACCTTTTCTTTGAGGCATATACTATAAATAACTTATTCTTAAGTGTTTTATAGAAATAATCCAAGTTGACAGTTTTCTTTTTCATTGTATCTAATTTTATTAATCTGGATTTCTTTAAAAATATTCCTTGGTTAGGAATTAGTTTACTGTTAATGACAAATTTACAAATCAATTACAAATACACTAATAAACAGAATTTACAAACAATATGTTCACACTCACCTATTTCCATATAGATACCAAGTTACACAGATTAATTCACATTCTTTGCTACTTATATAACAAGATACATTTTGAGGTCATTAATATTTTAAAAATCATAATTTTTAGGAAGTTGCACATCCTTCTTTTCCTTTTTTTGTTTAGAGAATGCATTGTTATTATTTTTATGATCATTATAATATTTTTAATTTCTCAAAGCTTACTTCAAACATGATAGACACATTTATATATATAAGAATTCACATTATAAATTCATATATAATTTTAGAATGCCTTGCACAAAGCTTAATTTCAACTGATTAATAAACATTATAGGTAATGTGGAAAACAATTCATTACTCTCAACTGTAGCTCATAAATAGATAGTTCATGTTATAATGACTCAGAGATATTACAAAGTAAATAAAAAACTCAGCAAGGACAAAAGCATTTTCTTTGACTAAACTAATGAAATTAATAGATACTTTAGAATCCTGATGAAGAAAAAATACATTTTTCACAAATTGAAAATAAAATGAGTAATATGAATAATTTTAAGTATAATTTCAATAATGATGAAAAAGTCCTGTCCAAAATAACTTACCACAACTTCTATAAGAAGCAATTGAAATTCTGTCAAACTTTTCACATAGAAATATTTTTAAACATATAAAATAAATTTCTTTATTCTCTGAATCCAGTATTCCAACCTGAGTATTCTTTACAAGTCTGGTTTTCTTATGGTGTTTATGAGTGGGCCAAGTGTTGAGAAGGCTAGAAGACATTTTCAGAAAATAGTTTTATTAGTTTTGATGTTATGTGGCCCATGTCCAAGAGAAAAGTATTTTTCTTCTATAAGAGGCCCTAAGGAACGTGTAAAGTAGGACCCGAAAATATTAGTACTATCACGTTTCTGTCACCTCTCAATTGAAAGGAAAGAACATCTCCTTAAGTGAAAATACATGAATGAACAAATCCATCCATCTACATGTACATACATCACAGGCAATAAAAATGGATAATCACCAAAACACTCCCATTGATTATTCACTGAATCTGACACAATTTGAATAATTCTGAATAACTGCTGCTTGATTATTTGCAGGGCAAATCCCACTCCCCAAGCAAAAGAAACAGTATAGATGAATTAAATAAGTGATGATATGCAAAATGTGTGTGCAATTTTTCAAAATATCTCCATGACACCGCAGAGCAACTTTGCAAAGGTGGTATCCTACTCAGGTCTGAGAAAGTCGAGACAAGAGGGCAGAAAGCTGAGGGATGAGTAGGAACAAGTACCAAAGAGTTGCCAGTGTTGTGCGGAGGCAGCCGTCTTCTTGGCAGCTGAGGAAAGGGTGATGATGGGGTCGACATGCAGAGGTGAGGCAGACCTAACATCTAAGAAGGTGACAGTGGGGGTGGGGGGCAAGTGAGAAGAAGTGATGAGTGTCCAATAGCCAAAGTCCTGGGGAGGGATTGAACAAATAAGTGAATAAATTGAGGGTAATGGAAGCCAGGTTCTTCTTCCATGTCAGAGAAGGATTTACAAATATGGCATGTTAGTACACTGGAAAAAAAATCTGAGATACTGCATTGTAATTTAAAGTATCAGTTTGGACTTCAGTTAGGGTTATTAATCATAAATAAATATGTAGATAGGGAAATAGATATGTATATGCATATATGTATACATTTATTTCATAAATCACTCCTTGCTGAGAGAAGCACAAATGTTTCTAAATGCCATTTTCTTAATTGAAAGAATCTACAGCTTGCGAGAGAAATGGCTGATTCCATGGCTGAGTTAGGAAAAATACAAGATGAGTGCCAAAAAATGATGGCAGTATGTCAAAAGGAGGCAGGAAGGGCTCATGTGCTAAAATAAAACAATTTCAGCATCAAAATTAGTGATAGTAACAAAATACAACTCATTGATTAAAACAAGAATCTATGAGTACATACTGATATACATTTTTCTTAAAGTTTCAAGAAAAGGGAAAGTATCTCCTTAAAGAAGAGGGACAACTAGTAGCTACAAAGGAAATGACAGAAATACAAATTCACACAATTAGACAAAAAGCACAGTGGTGGCTGATTCACATAAATCTTCAACGGATGTTTAAGCTGATGGGTGAAGGTTTTATGAACAGCAGAATATTGCCCTAGATTCTGAGTACAGTAAAACCTTGGTTTGTGAACATAATTTGTTCTGGAAACATGCTTGTAATCCAAAGCACTTGTATATCAAAGCAAATTTCCCCATAAGAAATCATGGAAACTCAGATGATTTGTTCCACAACCCAAAAATATTCATATAAAAATTATTAAAATACTGTAATATAACGCAAAATAGTAAAGAAAATACAAAATATAAAGAAAAATAAACAAACTAACCTGTGCGTAACTTTGAAAACCTTCGTGGCTGGTGTGAGGGAGATAAGAGAGAGGAGGGTTATTGTGTAGGATGGCTTTGACTATCAGTAATGTCTATTGGCTCAATGAAATCTTTTTCTTTCCATGCAACTTTAAGAAGGAACGCATCCACTGACACTTGCTTTTGCCTCCTTTTGAGGATTTTGTGGAAATGTGACATTGCATTGTTGTTAAACAGATTCATCACTAGCACTGCTACAGCCTTAATAGGGTGGTGCTTTTCTACAAAATTTTGCACTGTTCCCCACATTTTACACATCTCCCTAATCTCATTTAAAGTGAGAGATTCCTCCTCCTTTTTCTCCTTCTCCTCTGCAGATGAGATGTAGATGTAGACTTCTTATAAAATACTGCAATTTTGGCTATTCACATACCTCATTAGTACTTCTCGATGATTTCCTTCTTAACTTCCACCGTAATCATCTCCTTCTTACTACCTTTCTGTTCAACCTTTGTCTGCATTGGGGCCATTGTATAAACTTGTGTGGATGTTGACTGTAGTACATTATTAATAAACTCTTGTCATATACTGTAATGTAACTGGCAATAAGGCAACAGAGGAAAGGGTCTATATCTGCAGGCAGCCTGATCTAGAATGAAGCAAAGCATTCCTAAGCTTACTTTTTTTTTTTTTTTTGAATTCTAAGCTTACTCTTGAAAGCAAAGGACTGTGTGTAAGGTGCTTTGAAGTGACAAAAAATATACTAGTGCCAGTTGTGGGCACCTTCCAACATTCTGAAAAATCATTGATTTCTGCCAAACACCGCAGCCTGAGAGCGAGTGTCGAGCATGGGAGATGATCACCCACAATCCCTCAGTGAGAGAGAGAGTGAGAAAGAGAGAGAGAGAGAGAGAGAAGAACCATTGGTTCAGTTGTGATCATGTGACCTTTGGCATCATGTACTACTTGTATTGCAAGACATCGCTCATTTATCAAGTTAAAATTTATTAGAAATGTTTGTCTTACAGAACACTCGCAGAACAAGTTACTCACAATCCAAGGTTTTACTGTATCTTCCTATAAAATACTTATCAACTACAATTTGGAAAATTCTAGTGAAATTTTTGGCAAACATGAAATTGACCATATGATCGAGTCACCACTGGAGACAGTGGGAGAGAGAGAGAATCCCAAGCAGGCTCTGTGCTGGCAGCACAGAGCCTGACACAGGGCTTAATCTCATGAAATCATGACCTGAGCTGAAATCAAGAGGGAGATGCTTAACTGACTGAGCCACCCTGGCGCCCCTTGAGTACTTTGATTTTAAATATGGAGTTTCAAATTATAGTCTTGAATTCTATAATGATTTCAAGAAAACATCAGAAAACATAAAACAAATAATTGTATCATGCCCAAATAAAAATTAGGTTTTGTTCACATACTTGTAAATTCAGCAGACAGTACAAATGTAATATTTGGCAAATTCCATTCAGCCTATAACCTTATCCAAGAAAATGGTATTTCCTTCTAAATGTATTACATACCTTGTACATAATACTACCAAAATGGATATGATTCTCCTGCCTGTGTTATTGACGATTTTACAATTGGGGGTCATTTTCAGTTTCGTCAAAACATGTGAATACACTTAATGAGACTTTTGACTTTATAGAAATTGAAGGAGATAGTCTGCTCAGACATGTGCTTATAAAATGGCTATCATTGTTGCCAGAAATATTTTTTAAAGTTAAAACGCTGACCTGACTAAACATCATATTTTCAAAATGTTGAACAATAAGAATGGCCTTCTCTAATCCATTCTTTTTCATTAAGCTATAAGTGATAGACAACATTTCATTAGTTTCAGGTGAACAGCATGATTCAATATTTGTATACACGGCAAAATGATCACCCTGACAGTATCATTACTATCCATCACCACACACAGATACATTTTTTTCCTGTGATGACAATTTTTAAAATTTACTTCCAGCAACATTCAAATATGCAATACAACTGCCCTTCTCTAACTTGGAAATGCATTGTAAATGAGAATTATTAAGAGGATTACAGGAAAAAATATGTTCAGTTCCCCGCAAATATTGGTATTATTTAAAAAGATCATAAAGAGTCTAGAAAATGATGAACTGACTGCACATTAGCTTTTCAAAGTTATGTATAGGTTATGACAAAACTATATGGCAAAAAGATTGAATTTTTGGAAATATTATTGCTTCCAAACCCCCAAAAAGTCACCGAAACACTGTAGCCAACTTAAAGAAAGACTTTTTTCTCAATTTCTTTACTAAAAATGTAACTTATCTGAAATCCACCTTCAATTTCACAAGTGCAAATTACCTCTGTGCTTTAAAACCATTCTACGCCTAGATACACATGGAAAAAAAATAAAAATAGGTCTTCAAACAAAAAGATATACACAAATTTATATAGCAGCACTATTCTCAATAGACAAAAAGTGGACATAATCCATATATCTATCAACAGGTAAATAGGTAAACACAATTTGGTGCATACATACAAAGGAACACTATTCAGTCATAAAAAACGAATGAAATACTGATACCTACTACAATATAGATGAGCCCTGAAACATTGTTAAGTAAAAGAAATCAGGTCCATAGATCACATATTACATAACTTCATTTATGTAATATATCCCTGAAGAGGTAAATATATAGGGACAAAAAGCAGATTAGTGATTGCAATGGCCTGGAGGAAGAAGAAATGGTGAAGGGCTGTTAATGGGACAGGGTTTCCTTTTGAGGTGTTGAAAATATTTTGGAACCAAACAGACATTTTGGTTATACACCATTGTGAATATACACTTTATTTTTTTAAATCTTTTTAATGTTTATTTATTTTTGAAAGAGAGACAGAGACAGAGCGTGAGTCGGGGAGGGGCAGAGAGAGAGGAAGACACACAATCTGAAGCAGGCTCCAGGCTTTGAACTGTCAGCACAGAGCCCCATGCAGGGCTTGAACTCGGAAACTGCATGATCATGACCCGAGCCAAAGTCAGACGCTTAACCAACTGAGCCACCCAGGCACCCCTAAATACACACTTTAAAATGGTTAGTTTTATGTTACAAGAATTATACCTCAATAAAAGTTGTGTTTTTTTTAAATAACATCTTATTAAAAAATCTAAGTATTTCATGCTAAAAATATTTTGTTGACAGCATATTTAGCCTGATGTCATCACATTTGACTGACATATAATATGGGCTTAACAAAAGCAGAGTTGCAAGTCAAAGTGAATGTAATGTTTGATGGTATTCAGTTTTACCATGACAAAGAAAGAAAGAAAGAAAGAAAGAAAGAAAGAAAGAAAGAGGGAAGGAGGAAGGAAGGAAGGAAGGAAGGAAGGAAGGAAGGAAGGAAGGAAGGAAGGAAGGAAGGAAAGAGGAAGAAAGAAATAAGAGAGAGAGGGAGGAAGAGAAGAAGGAAGGAAGATGTCTTAAAGGCTGTGGGAAGTTCATAAGTCTAATATTGAAAAAAGAAACAGAGTAAAAAAATCCTACTGTAACATGTGAAGGAAAGAAACATGTCATTGTTTTTTATTAAGTATATCTAATACCTATGTAATTAGCCTTATTGTTTTAACATTCTCCTTTTAAAAATACTTAAATTCATGTATTTTAAGAATATACAATAATAGTCTAGAAAACATAAATATTAAATAATTTTTAAGGAAGGTTAAGTAAATTTCCATATCAGAAGACGGAAACATTATAAAATATTGTGATATTTTCACATATATTATTTTAATTAATAATATTAATTACTACTAGTTGACACTGTTATCTAGTCCTATATAAATAATAGCATTGATGTAAAAGCAAAGACAGAATAATCTATTTTCAAATAAACAATTATTCCCATATATTTATGTTAAAATAACACATATATATCTATTATAATATTGTAGATTATTATATATTATATTTACTATATATTACATTACATTACATTATATTTATTATATTATATTGGTGCTGTATGTCTCTGTCCTGGTGGGCCTCATTGGCCTTTTCAGAAGGGTTGGCCTTCTAAAAAGTTGGCTATCCTATTCAAAGGGTTACATGGAAATAATGAAAAAAATATCCTTAGTTCAGGGGAAATTCACAGAAGTATTTAGAGTAAAGAAGCATTATGTCTACAGCTTGCTTTCAAATGGTTGAGAGACCTATGATAACAGGTGGATGCAGATATGGATATAGATGTAAGTTTATGTGTAGGCGTAGGTATAGCTATGGATATGGTTATAAATGTAGGTATAAACCCATCCCATTGAACATTCTATTGTATGTAAATTATGCCTCAATTAAAAAAATGAAGTAAAAAAATCACCCTGAAGTCACTTTGTTTGACATTATATACTAACAAAATTAATTCAACTCTATGTCCTTTGTCTTCTTGTATAAGCAAACATACATCTGAAGCTCTTTGAAAATTAATCATTAGAAATAAACGATCTTACAATGTCCCTCAAAAACATGTGGTTATAAAAACTACACCATTAGCTACTCTCGGCCCAAACAGAGTCATGTCATACTCGGATTTAGCATCCCTAAAGAGCCTGGCACAGTGCTGCTGTGAAGGCATGCGGCCAACAAGCAGCTCCTGAACTGTGTGTAGAGAAGAGTTCAAGAGGCAAAGGGATTTGTGGGAGACAACCAGAGCTGGTCGGCTTCCCCACTGTGTGCCATTAGGCAAGTCAATGAACATTTCTGAGTCCCCATTTACTCTCCATAAACCAGCAGAAATCAGAACTTATGACCCCATCCAGCTTTAAATAGCTACTTCTTTAATTCCAGGAATAAGTAACACAAGTACGACTATTGGGCTCACTGAGAGATGTGCTGAAGTCAAAACATAAGTAAAAGGGCAACATTTTCTCTATGATTTACATTGCCATATTCTGACATACCAACAAAAGGACCGAGCGTGTGAAGGGAGAAACTACAGATGTTTGGATGTTCACATTGGCTTATTATCAAGATGCTGAGCCTGACTGCTTTGAAGTGAAAAGCAAACGGAAAATCTCTGGAGGATGCAGCTTCCCCTGAGATTTCTCAGATGTGTTCAGTTCTGGCAGGGCCACTCAGCCTTCCAGAGCGTCCTTTTACAACCAAAACAATTGCCCACATTTTGAAGTGAAACTCTGAATCATTTTTTGTTCTAATCTTTGAAACAGCTCCACATATTTTAGTTTAAAAGCCTTTTAATAAAACTTGTCATGTCCTTAATTTTTGCTGAAAATGTTATAAAGACACCTAAAGCTGCAGATATGTATAGATACATAATTTTCTTAGAGAAAATATGTACTTATTTCAAAACATTTTTGTGATTCTTACCTTCACTTATATATTCAGGAAGAATATATAACTTTAAAAAGATGTAATTGGACAATTAAGGCGTATTTCCACTTAGTTCTCATTTTCATTAGAACATAATTCAACCAACATTCAAATCTATTTTTGGTACTTAGTCAACTTTGTAAAACTGATTTGATTGATTCATAATGTAATTCCACTTGAATTTGTTCATAGGAATGGGAAAAGATAAATGTAAAACTACTTCGAGGGACGCCTGGGTGGCTCAGTTGGTTAAGTGTCTGACTCTTGATTTTCCCTCAGGTCGTGATCTCAAGGTTTATGGGTTGGAGCCCATTGGGCTCTGTGCTGACAGTGTGGAGCCTGCTTGGGATCCTCTCTCTCTCCCTCTCTCTGCCCCACCCCTGCTCATGAGTGTACCCTCTCTCTCTCTCTCTCTCTCCCCCTCTCTCTCTCAAAATAAATAAATAAACTTTAAAAAAGAACTATTTTGATATTTGCACTACTTTATTAACAAATTGATATTTGTTTTCATTAAAATATGGCTCATGATTCAACAGGATGCCCACGTAGGTACAAAATCTCCCCCAGTTTTAGGAGTAGCAAGAGGCAGAGGAGATGTATAAAGGGTACCTCAAGAAGCTGTTAACTTTACAGGTCCATATTTTATCAGTTCTGTCCCATAGAAGAATAACTATTCTATAAGACATTAATAGGCATTCAGAAAATAAAATCATTTTGTGGTCAAACTTAGCTAGTACAGAATCCTAGATTCCCTTCCTAGAAATTCACAATACCTATCTTCATTGTAAAGCTCTAAAAAGTCCTGGGGTGCCCGGGTGGCTCAGTTGGTTAAGCATCCTACTCTTGATTTAGGCTCAGGTCATGACCTTGCAGATTTCTGAGATCGAGTCCTTAGTCGGGACTGACAGTCCAGACGCTACTTGGGATTCTCTCTCTCCCTCTCTCTCTACCCCTTCCCTGCTTGCAATCTCTCTCTTTCTCTCACTTTCTCAAAATTAATAAGTAAACATTTAAAAAAATAAAGCTCTAAGAAGTCCTTACATGAAATAAACCAACAAGAAAAATGACCGAAGTCAGCTTTTTTTTTTAACGTTTATTTATTTTTGAGAGACAAAGCACGAGTGTGGGAGAGGTAGAGAGAGAGGGAGACACAGAATCTGAAACAGCCTCCAGCCTCTGAGTTGTCAGCACAGAGCCCGGTCGCAGGGCTCCAACCCACAAACTGTGAGATCATGACCTGAGCTAAAGTTGGACACTCAACCGACTGAGCCACCCAGGCGCCCCAACCTGAGTCAGCTTTTTAAGTTCATCTGACTTTGTTCTGCCCGCCGGTCCCACCTCAATTATTGCTTGGGAATTCCCGTGTTCCAAACCCAGCTTTGGCCTTGTTTATCTTGAACATCTTAAGTGGTCCTGAGTTGCCCAGATTTTTTTCATAGACCTTCATAGTCTATGGACTCCAAACTCTATTTAATATTTCTCTTAAAAAAAGTATAAAAATCATTTAATTACTAGAATAAGTCATCACTGATGTCCTCCAGCCTTTAAAATGACTCTTAGTCTATTCCTTACTCAATCTTTCTCTGTTGAAAAATTACAGGGCTTCTTAAAATTTCATTAAGTCCTATTATGAAATCATTGCCAGTTGAGGGGATAGGAGATTCTTAAAGTCTGAGAACTCATTTGGAGCACAGAGGCATTCCAGCATTGACATCAGGTTCAGTCTGACTGATGCTGAAGAGCATCAAGCATCAAGCATCAAGCATCAAGCGACACCTTAACTTGAATTTAACTTTCTCAAGCAGGAGAAAGTCCAATGATATCTCATCTGCATTTCTCTGCCTGCCTATGAGCAAGAAGTACTTTTGTTGGCTTTAATCACTTAACACATCATTTTTGTTCCTTTTTTGTTTTCATTTCTTGGTGTAGTGTGGATTTTGAGTGATGAGGGAAGTATTAAAAAAGATATGAACCCCAGGGTTTTAAGGTTAGAGTGAAATAGTAAAAATGCTTAGGAAAAAAATAGTTCCTGTGCCTGTCTCTCAGGAACCAGATACGTGTTTTCTCATTTAACACTCAACAGTCCTATGAGCAGGTATTATGATCTCCATGTTGAAGATGAGAATTTAAGCTCAGGGGTATTTTCTTTCTTCAAAAAAGAAAATAAACAATTATGCTCTCTAAATTTCCCCAAAATATCTATAGGCTACATGATAGTTTGGTGAAATATAATATTTAGATATTAAGTAATAGATACTAATAAAATAGTTATTTGGAGATAGCCCATTTGGTTACTTTTCTTGTGTAATTCTTAGGGCTTTAGATATTACATTTACATTATATTTCAAATCTGAAATAGCAATTGACTATATCATCTTAATCATGATTTCTAAAACATTTACTTATTCCTGACTCAGGACTGATCAGTAATTTTGGTAATGACTACTTAGATTTTCACAGAGGAAAGTCTGATAATTTCTTCTGTCCTATTCATTTAAGTAGAGCAGTATCACTCAAAAAGGAAGCAAAATAATCCCAGACATTCATGCTCTGTGCACAATGATGAATGATCTAGCGCTAAGCAGTGCTGGGTATGAGATATTTTCAGACGGCTACTAGTCACACAACTGACTTGATCGATACCATTCAGTATGATACAGTACAATTCCAGCTGGAAACACACAAACAAATAAATGGTTGTTGAAATCAAAGCCTGCCAAATTCTTGCCAACCAGTTAATTGTATTTAAATGCTCAACGCTTAAACACTCACACAGATTTACAGGCTTACAGAATTAAATGTAAGCTCTCTAGTTCTAAATTCATTGATCAAGGAAGACACTAAGGAAAGTAAATTACCTCTAACCCCATCAATAAAGTCAAGTTCCAGACACCCTATGCTATATGTCAAAATGATATCAAAATTAATAGTAATGATAGCAATTTAACAAATGTTTTACTGTGGTCGTTAAAGGATTGTTTCAATAACTCTCAAACTTCTTTTAACGGATCACAATTGGTGCATTGCTTTGCTAAAATTTTAGCAATTCACTCTTCCATTTATCAAAATAAGTAATTTAAAACTAATTGTGGACTGCATTTTGAGCAAAGGAAGTAAACAAAAAATTTCCACTTGTATGAAAGGCTTTTATTTGAAAAAGACCAAAGAATGGGATGCATTGACTGACTTTCTATATAGACTATAGATCTGATATGCCTCTTTTCTGAAAAATGAAGAATGCAAATAAATGGAAGTTGGCTTTACAAAGGAAGTGAATACGTGTTCCAGTAGCTCATAAATTTCTTATTCTTCACATTTTATTCCAGATTGAAACTTAGACTTATGTAATATATCAATAAGAGCCGTTAATTAATGAGAAGTAATTACCTGATAGATGATGATAGATGCTTTACATACATTTAAAAAAAAAACAACTTTAAATAGCATAAAAGAATGTCTGTGAGGGAGCTCTTGCTAACCCCTTTTACATATTATGGAAATTTGATTTTAAATGCTTAGTAAATTGCCCACAACAATACTATTGAAGAATGACTAGTCCAAGGATAATCCGATATAACCACTGAGTGGAACCACTGCACTCTACTGCCTTTCTGATTCTCCTAATTATAAAGCATAAATGATCTGCACAACTGGCAGTACTTCTTCGCATGCTGCTGTGTAGTGTAGACTCTGTGTTCTAAAGAAACAGTGTGAGTACAGCTGTATGAGAGGCAAGATGCTTTAGAAATACCCAGCCACCTGGAAAGCCATAACAAATATGACTTGGTAATCAGCTCTTTCCCAGAGCTGTGATGTCTCACATGTCAAAAGTGGTAAGCACTTCCCAGAGCTCTGACAAAATTACACCCAAATGAAATTTCTTCCTCACCGGGGAAACTCCAGAACAATGGGTCACATGGGTACAGCATTTACAAACCAGAGTCCTGAATGCAGGAGGAATTTTTTTTTCCCCTATCTAAGAAACTATCGATAAACAAACCCATAGACTTGCCTAAGGGGAATGATGTAAATGCAATCTTTGCAGCTAATGCTATGGCCACAATAGTAATTACAGGAAAAAAATCGAGCTGATATTTTGACCCAAGAAATCAGACACTAGACTAGCCTAAATCTTGGGATGGAAACCTTGGTGCAGGTTTATGTGTCATTGCAGAAATCACTTTCCGTAGCTCCCTTTCCAGTGCCCACCTCACTCCCCTCCCCCACTGTGTTGAGTACAGACTTCTCCAGGGAGTGGAGAAATCACTTC
Source organism: Neofelis nebulosa (assembly GCF_028018385.1). Taxonomy (NCBI): domain Eukaryota; kingdom Metazoa; phylum Chordata; class Mammalia; order Carnivora; family Felidae; genus Neofelis; species Neofelis nebulosa. The sequence continues at coordinate 24,706,004 of NC_080782.1, forward strand.
TAAGCTCCCCCTCCCCCTGGTATGTCACTTCTCTGCATGGCTCTTGGACACACACCAAAGTATTGCAGATGCCAGCTGTGCCCAAGGCTGCAGGATGCTGATCAGCAATTCTTTCCTCCACTAAAGAATAAACCTGAATTGAGCAGAGACTCGAGGAGGGAAAGAGGAAAATGTCCCTACTCTGTCAGGGTTTTAGCTGTGGTCACAGGCTTCAATAGCAAAAACATGGGAAAATCAAGCCAGCTAAATTATAGTGGAATATATGTAGTTTTCACCCTGAGCTTAATTTCATCATCTGGCTCAGCAAGTGATACACATCTGACAATGTGGGTATCTGGCACTACATGGCACATGAACTATGGTTAAATTAACTGTATACGATCATGTAATTCCTTTCTTTATGTTCTAATACATTGAAGTCCAGCTTCCACAGCATGTAATTCCAAATCCTTTCTAACCTAAAATATTTTCATCATACTAACACTGTGTTTTTTCCAGTTTGTCTGCATTGAAGATTCTTCTGCCAAACTATCCTCTGCCCCTTAAACCACATAGATCAGTTTTTATTTCCTCTTTAAAACTTTTCTTACACATCACCACCTGTTCCACATCCTCTCCATTTATTTCTTATTGAAGTATAAGTGACATACAACATTATATTAGTTTCAGATGTTCAACATAATGATTAAACATTTGTACACATGGTGAAATGATCACCACAATAAGTCTAGTTACCATCTGTCACCATACAAAATTACAAAAAAAATATTTTTCTTGTGATGGGAACTTTTAAGATTTACTTGCTTGACTCTTCCAAGTTTGCTATACAATACTATGGATTATAATCACCAGGCTGTACATTACATCCCATGACTTATTTATTTCATAACTGGAGGTTTGTACCTCTTGATCCTTTCCATCAATTTTGCCTAGCCACCAACCCTACTCCTTTCTGGCAAACATCAATGTGTTCTCTATATCTATAGGTTTTATTACATTTGCTCATTTGCTTCAGATTTCAAATTCAACACATAAGTGAAATCATACATCATTTGTCATTCTCTCTCTGACTTATTTCAGTTATATCATACTACCTTCAAGCTTTATCCATGTTAGCACAAATGTCAAAATTTCATTCCTTTTTATGGCTGAATAGTATTCCATCACACACACACACATACAAACACACACACACACACACACACACACACACACACACACACTACATTTTCTTTTTCCACTCGTCCATTGATGAACACTTAGGTTGTTTCTATATCTTGGCCATTGTAAATAATGCTGCAATGAACACTGGGATACATATATCTTCTGGAAGTAGTGTTTGCATTTTCTTTGAGTAAATACCCAATAGTGAAATGCTGAATCTTATGGTAGTTCTACTTTTAATTTTTTGAGCAACCTCCATACTGTTTTCCACACTGGCTGCACCAGTTTACATTTCCACCAAAGGTGCACAAGGATTCCCTTTTCTCCACATCCTCTCCAACACTTGTTATGAATTTACATAAAGGTGGCAAGAATACACAATGGGGTAAAGAATAGTCCCTCTAATAAACGGTGCTGGGAAAGCTGGATAGCTACATTCAAAAGAATGAAAACTGGACAACAACCTTACACCATACACAAAAATTAACTCAAAATGGATGAAAGACTTGAATGTAAGGCCAGTAGCAAATAACTCCTAGAAGAAAACATAGGTGATAAGCTCCCATACATCAGTCTTGACAATGATTTTTTTAAATCTGACTCTAAAGGCAATGGCAACAAATCAAAAATAAACAAATAGGGATATATCAAACTAAAAAGCTTCTTCACGGTAAAGAAAAGCATCAAGAAAATAAAAAGGCAAGCTACTGAATGGGAAAATATATTTGTAAATCATATATATGATGAGGGATTAATATCTAAAATATGAAAAGAACTCATATAACACAACAATAAAAACAATAACAACAACAAGTTCTGATTAAAAAATGGACAGAGACTCTGAAAAGACATGTTTCCAAAGAAGACATCCAGATGGCCAAGAGGCACATGAAAAGATGCTCAACATCACTCATCATCAGGGAAATGCAAACCAAAACAACGAGATATCACCTCACACCTGTCACAATGGCCATTATCACTCCCTCTTCATTTCAAAGTTAGTGCTTCTCTTAGCCTTTTTTTATGGTCCCAGCCACACTGCGTCCCTGTCTTTAACACAGCATCTGATTCTATTACTCTTGGTTCCATTTGTTCTAGGACAGTACCAGGGCCTTATTCACTCCTGTAATCCACTGTTTGCCAAGGGAAATAATGAGTAAATATGCCTTTTAAGATTTTATATCTATTATATTATATAATACATGAAACATAACAGGGGCCTAATATTTTTGTAATGAATGAATGAATCATTGATATTTACTAACCATGTACTTTGCAAGTTGAAGTAACATCTTTTTTTAAATTCCATAATTATTAGAATACAAACTGAAAATTTGTTTCAATTTTTTTAATGTTTATTTTTGAGAGAGAGAGAGAGAGAGAGCGAGCATGAGTGGGGGAGGGGCAGAGAGAGGGGGAGACACAGAATCCGAAGCAGTCTCCAGGCTCTGAGCTGTCAGCACAGAGCCCGATGGGGGCTCAAATTTATGAACCGCAAAATCATAATCTGAGCCAAAGTCGGAGGCTTAACTGACTGAGCCACCCAGGCACCCCAGAATACAAACTGAAAATAAATACATATATTTGGTTTATTGTTAGTCCTTTTGTTTGGACCTATTGGTCCTACTCAAGTAAGAAGACCTCCCCAATTCCTAAAAAATGAGAAAATAGCCTTCAACATAAGTGCACCTTTCCTCTTCCTAGGATTCTCGAGGCATATGATTCGAGATGGAATGAAACTTCTCTTCTTTGCTAAAATGACACATTCCACAGAAATGAGAAATAAGTAGTCAAATGTGAATAAAGAAAGATAGATATTGACTATAATTAAAATTACTAGGCAAGAAATAATGAATAAATTTCAAGGGTGAATAACTTTTTAAAAATGTCTTCTCAGGGTGCTTGAGTGGCTCAGTCAGTTAAGTGACCAACTCATGGTTTGAGCTCAGGTCATAATCTCTCAGTGGTAAGATCAAGCCCCAAGTTGGGCTCTGTGCTGGACATGGAGCCTGATTAAGATTCTCTCTCTCCCTCCTTCTCTGCCCCCACCGCACTTGCACTCTCTCTCTCTGTCAAAAAAAATAAATGTCTTTTCAAAATTGTTGCAAGATGTGTATATGAAATCATAGGTAACTAAGCCCCTCTATATCACTATACTAAATTTGGCTTAGTGATGTGATCAAGATATCTAGATTTCTTTGTCATTTAAAGGGGTGTAGAGAAAGCTGGAGGTGATAAATAAATCACAGTTGACAAAATATTGATAATTTTTTTCTAACTGATGGGAGGTCTATTGTATAATTTTCTGTGGATATGGAGTAGTTTTGTAAGAAAATATAAACTCAGGGGGCTCCTGGGTGGCTCAGTCAGTTAAGCATCTGACTTCACCTCAGGTCATGATCTCACAGCTCGTGGGCCGAGCCCCACCTCAGGCTCTGTGCTGATGGCTCAGAATCTGGAGCCTGCTTTGGATTCTGTCTCCCTCTCTGTCTGCCCCTCCCCCGCTCATGCTCTGTCTCTGTCTCTCTGAAATATAAATAAACATTTAAAAAAATTTAAAAAAAAAGAAGATATAAACTCAGTATATATTTTCTCTACAGGTGAATATCTTTCTCATCTTTACTAAATATTTTGCATTCCTATTTACTATCATTCTTAAAGTTTGTTTTATTTTAATGATTCATATTGTACCTCTAGAAATTATTAAGTTGTGTTCAACTATGTTATTTGAAATAATATTAGGGTACTAGTATATTATAAATAATAACAAATATACCTAGCAAAATGCCTAGAACTTTGAAGTTGATAAAATTGATATATACTATTTTTATTATGACTTCAACAATAATTTTAAAGGATTTTTAGAGAAGATATGAATAAGACATCACTATAATAAAACACAGTTTTTTCAAGTTTCCAAAAGTAATGGGAGTCATGGCATAAAACCTTACACTTATTTACCCCTACTGTATCAAAGATTGCATCCTGATTCCCATAGCTTGTGACAAAAATTAACTGTAGAAGCTACCAAATAGTTAAGACAGTTGTATTTAATATGCAAATAGCTAAAAATTCTGTTTTATTATAATGATATTTGGATTCACCTAAAGGTTAGATCTCTTTATCACTATTTCTCAATTATTTAGGAAATAAGGAGGAAACATTTGTCATGATTTACACAAACTACAGAAATTTGGCAGAATATGAAAAGCACAGAATAATTCAAGGAATTTATTAAAATTTATTCATAACACTAAGTTGGTTACATTAGGAAATGGATAATTTAACTCTTGTATAAATTATGCAATTGAGTATAAAATTGCAATGTTTCTAAACTAGAAACATAACTAAGACATAAAACTGATCACTCTCATTGTTCCCTCTGCATTAAAAAAGATGCTTAGGCTAAGATAGATTTATAATAATTCATTTCACCTATATGATTTCAGAATAAGTTCTTTAACTGTGAGATACATGAATGAATTAGGAACAAAATAAACATAGTTAATATAAACTTTCGAAAAAGCAGGGGTGTTAAAGACCCTCAGCAACAACTGGTCACTGGTGAAGAATGGTTCTGGTGACTAGAATTACAAAACTTATTTCTTGGAAATGAAGTGGATTCATCATACAGACCTTGCCTTAGCATTCTGGGAATGTCACATTTCCAGGATCTTCTGCTGCCCTCTCAGGCTTTTGCTCTCTTAGAGGTCATTTCACCTCTTCTCTCTCATCTCTTGTGGCCAAAAATGAACTGCATGTTAGAGAGTAGCTTCCCCCTAGAGGCTACCCATCTCATTGCCTGTCCATTTTCTGCTTGTTCATGAATGGAAATTTGAGGATTACTTTTGGGTTGAAAAAAAACATGGGTCTTTCAGCCCAGAATTGTGATTTCTTCACTAACATAATTACCTCAGAATATATTAGGCATTTGGTTTATTTGCTTGCAGTTGATTTCATGTGCCAATAATCATACTCCAACTTTTTGTCTGAACTTAGTGATTACATTATTTTTATCTTATTTACTGGCTTCCTTGCTTGGCCTTAACATCTCACTCTTGGGGCAAAGAGGTAGCCGAAGATTTTTCTGTCTCATGAAGCCCCAAATTTGTAGATCTTTCATATCTTTCTATCTCTGCCCACACACTCAAAAATTCTTGCCTGTGACAGATCATCTGTTTTATATAATACTTTGTTAAAAACAGTCAGAAGCAGATATAATATACCAACGTTATTTTTTTATAGAGCTACTTCCCTCAAAGCTATAGGCACTCCCTCTGTGGAACATTTTCCTCCCACATTACTATATATGACAATTTTAACAAATGTTTGGCCAAGGACCCACAAGGTCCTAACCTGTAGCATCAGATTCTCTATACCTGACCACTAATCCGAAGCCACTTATTTTAAGGATCTCTTATGTTGCACTTATTCCTAGCATCAAATACTGTGTGAGGCAGGGTTCAGTAGAGAAACCATAAACTACTGCGTTTCAAAACACAAAGAAGAATACAAGAGAATAGGCTGTTACAAAAGCCTAAAATAAAGAAGTATGCTCTAGCGTGAGCCTCTTTTTTTCTTTTCTTTTCTTTTTCTTTTTTTTTTTTCCTAGCCTGAGCCTCTTAAAAAGACTTCACGTATAGAGAAAAAGCTCAGCAGGGTAGCTACTTCCTCTGGGACCAGCCCTGGGACCAGCACTGCCATAGCAACCTGACCAAGATGAAGCTAAAGACTGGCCAACTGAAGCCATGATTCAGGGAATATGGAGTCAAATCAAGAAGCCAATGCAGATATATATATAGATATAGATAGATATATAGACATAGACATAGAGATAGGAATAGATATAGGTATATAGATATAGGTAATACATATGTAGCACATCTTCTTTATCCATTCATCCACTGATATGGATCCAATCACTATAGAAAACAGAATGGAGTTTCCTAAAAAAACTTAAAAACAGACCTACCATATGATCCAGCAATTCCACTTCTGGATATATACCCACCCCCAAACAATAAAAATAGGATTTCAAAGAGATATAGGCACTCTTGCATTTATTACAGCGTTATTCACAATAGCCAAGGTATGGAAGCATGATTATGATCTTTAAAATATATTACCCTGAATTATTCAGATGAGCCCAATCTAATCATATGAGCCTTTAAAAGCAGAGAAAATTCTCTGGCTAGAGTCAGAAGAGATGCTGCAGAAGGGAGGTCAAAAAGATTCAAAGCATACTCAACCTACTCATGTAGCTGTGAAGGTGGAGGAATGAGGCCACCTACCAGGAACCAAAGGAGCCTCTAGAAGCTGCGAAGGACCTTAGGCCATCGCCCATCAAGGAAATAAACACCTCATCTATAATGACCATATGGACATTAATTCTGTGAACAACTTGTATAAACTTGGAAGCATCACCCTTAGAGCTTCCAGAAAGAAAAGCAATGCTGCTGACACTTTGATATTGGCCTTGGGAGACTCTAAAGTAGAGAACAAGCCACATCATTCTGTGCTTAAATTTATTTAAAAACAACAACAACAACAACCACAACAACCACAACAACAACAGCAACACTTAATTGAAGTCCAATGACGTGTAGGAAGCTGTACATATTTAATGTTTAAGACTCAATGATTACTCAGTGATTTAGGAATCAGTATGTACCACCCAACCATTACCACCACCATGTACCTGAAATTCTGACCACCAAATAACGAAATGATAAATTAGTAATTTTAAGCTGCTAAATGCATGATAATTTGTTAGGTCAGCAATAGATAACTAATATAACAACATGCCATCAACACGTTACACACACACACACACACACACACACACAGAGTCCAAAAAAAAAAAAAAAGGTGAAGGAAAGAATTCAAAGAACAGATAAGTCAATTCTGCCCAGAGTTCTCAAAGAAAATTCCTTTGGGAGGTAGGAGAGTGTCCATGTGAAGTTTAAGTAAGTACAGAGGGGTAGAGAAAGGAGGAAATTTGACAGGTGAGAAAAATGGCCTGGGTAAGTTAGATGTGATTCAAGAGACTGTGAATTGGATCCATTTTTATGGAGAAAGGAATGTAGAGAAGATGTTGAAGGACAAAGTTGGGAGGAAGAACTGAGACCTGAGTATGAAAAGGCTAAAATAAGAGCCCAGTAAGTTTCAGGGGAAAAAAATATTTATATAACAAAAATCACAACTGAGAAATGTGAAATATCTGAATCTATTTCTATAAATAAAATACTACCGAAATTTTATTAAGGTGTTTCTGCCTAGAGTTTGGTCCATCCAGTTTACCCTGTGGTCTCTGCAGTTTCCTTACAACTATAGAGATCTTCATTCCAGACAACAAGCCTCTTAACTTTTCCAGACACAGATTTGCTGCTGATGTCTGCCTATCTATGTCTTACAGTTGCTTGGTCTTATTTATGACCATGTCTGTACAATGGCATAAAAGAACCGAAAAGAATCAAGGGAGAAAATTCACTATGCTGTGCATGCCTGCCAGATTTCAGGAGAGGAAAACCATGCTTATTTTCATTTGCATATTGACATTTTTAACATGTGAACATTATCTTTCCCATAGCAAATTGCTTATGTATTACACAATAAGTTTCCATCACTCAAAGTTATTTCATTCGGTTATCTGTTAGGCAGTAGCTAGGTTTTATGTAAGCATATCTGATTAATATTTATTCTTTTAAAATCCCCAGATTCCCCGACCCCACTTTCATCAACAAATAGTATTTAGTTTCCCAATAAAGTATGTCAATAGGACTAGAACACACACCCCCTCGAAGTACATTCATTTTTGCTTGCCAGTGTACAAAGCTGGTTCTGGATAAGCATCCATAAACTGAGAAATACAATCCCAAAAATAAATAAACACATGCAAAGCCTTTTAGCAGGTTAGTGGATGCCTGTGGAGCCGCCATTCTCAGATGATGCATCCAGCTCATTTCATGCCTCCAACTGGAACAGCATTAAACAAAAATGCTAGGGAATTAGGTCTCAATTTTGGTACATGCTAGCAACGAATTCTATGTATTTCCTTCTTTCCTCTGTCGAATGGCAGCATTTCATGCTAACATAAGACATCAGACTTACCATTCAAAGTTAGATCTTCAAACACTGTATCTCAAACAATTGGCTTTCTCAATAACTTCAGATACATTCAACTTGGTAGAATGTGAATATGCACCCTTAGATTTTAAAGTCAACGTTTGGTAATTTTAATTATTTTAATTGTCATTTTAATGTGATCTGAATAACCCAAATACCTCATATTTGGATTATGTTTACAGTATATTTTTGGTAAATTAAAACTTTTTTTAGAAGGCAATTTTCTACTATCACATTAGGTTTTAATACATCAAAGGTACAGAAAAGAAATCTAACAGAAGAGCCAACAATGATATTCATCCAAAATTTCAAAATTGTACATATTTTAGTTTTGGTAAATGTATAAAGATATCATCAGATATTTCTTTTCTTCTCTAGAAAACAGTTCTAGTATTTGAGATGGGATGGAAGGAACCCTCAAAGTTTTCATTACAAAATACCAATTTCCCTTGCCTCTTTTAAGCTCTGAGATAAGAAAATTTGGACTATGGGGCGCCTGGGTGGCGCAGTCGGTTAAGCGTCCGACTTCAGCCAGGTCACGATCTCGCGGTCCGTGAGTTCGAGCCCCGCGTCAGGCTCTGGGCTGATGGCTCGGAGCCTGGAGCCTGTTTCCAATTCTGTGTCTCCCTCTCTCTCTGCCCCTCCCCCGTTCATGCTCTGTCTCTCTCTGTCCCAAAAATAAATAAAAAACGTTGAAAAAAAAAATTTAAAAAAAAAAAAAAAAAAAAAGAAAATTTGGACTGAATTTTCTAATCAATCTCTCTGTTCCCACCTGGAAACTTCCCTATCTTACCTAAAACCCTTAGCAATGTTCTAAACACAGAAAATTAAAAAATAAATAAACAAGCAAACAGAAGTTTTAATTTTATCTGGCTTATGCTTTCATAGAGAATTGGTTAGCTATCTAGTAGCTGCAAGAAAGTTTAGTTTTCCCAATCCAAGAAGAATGTGCTGATATTTGAAGTTATCCTGTGCAGATGACATAAATCACAGCATAAACACATATAGTCATTATCTGACAGTCTTCTCAGCTGCCTTCTTTTCAATAATTTTGTGAGAATTTCTAAATACTGACCTATGTATAAAACGTGCTTAAAGAGGAAACCTTTATTTTTTCCTTCTAATATCTGGAAGTCAGTCAGCTAGGATTTTCAAAGCAAATTAATATATCACTGGAGGGACAAACCAATACAAAATCAATACATTGGGGCACCTGTGTGACTCAGTCAGTTAAGCCTCTGCCTTTGGCTCAGGTCATGATCTCACAATTTGTGAGTTTGAGCCCCACATCAGGCTCTCTGTTGTCAGCGCAAGTCCCACTTCAGATCCTCTCTCACCTCCCCATCTCTGCTCTTCCTACACTTGCACTCTCTCTCTCTCTCAAAAATAAATAAACATTTTTTTAAAAATCCATATATTAAGAAGCAAACCTGGGGTTCCTGGGTGACTCAGTCAGTTAAGCATCAGACTTCCTCTCGGGTCATGATCTCACCATTTGTGAGTTCAAGGCCCGCATCAGGCTCTGTGCTGACAGTGCTGAGCCCGGAACCTGCTTCAGATTCTGTCTCCCTCTCTCTCTGCCCCATCCCCGGCTCCCACACTTGCTAGTGTGCTTTCTCTCTCTCAAAAATAAATAAACATTAAAAAAAATTGTAAAAAGAAGCAAACTTAAGAAATAGAAATCTAAACCAAATTGTCATGTAGTAGGATTACCAGGGAAGATGGTGGAGTAGGAGAACCCTAAGCTCACCTCATCCCACAGATACAACTAGGTAACACACACATTAGGGCAAATAACCCAGAAAACGACCTGAAGACTGGCAGAACAGACTCTCCACAGCTAAATGTAGAGAAGAGGCCACATCAAAGAGGGTGAGAAGGACAGAGACACTGTTGGAGCTAAACATGCCCAAATCAGAAATGAAAGACGATAAATAATAACCGATACCACAGAAATATGAAGAATGATAAAAGAATATTCTAAAAAATTATATACTAGCAAACTGGACACCTAGAAGAAATAGATAAATTACTAGAAACACTATGTCTCAAAACTGAATCAGGAAGAAATAGAAAATTTGAACAGACCAATTACCTGCAATGAAATTGAATCAGTAATAAAAAACCTCCCAATGAATAAAAGTCCAGGACCAGATGGATTCCCAGGTGAATTTACAAAACATTTAAAGAAGAGTTAATACCTATTCTCAAACTATTCTAAAGAATAGAAGAAAGAAAATTCCCAAACTCATTCTATGAGGCCTGCATTACTCTGATACCAAAACCACAAAAAAAAAAAAAAAAAAAAAAATAGAGAACTACAGGCCAATATCTCTGATGAACATAATGCAAAAATCCTCAACAAAACATTAGCAAACTGAATGCAACAATACATTAAAAAAATCATTTACCACAATCAAGTGATATTTATTTCTGTGATGTGAGAGTGGTTCAACATTTGCAAATCAATCAACTTGATACATCACATGAAGGAAAAGGATAAAAACCATATGATCGCTTTAAGAGACACAGAAAAAGCATTTGACAAAGTACAACACCCATTCATGATAAAAACCCTCAACAAAGTAGGTTTAGAAGGAACATACTCAACATAATAAAAACCATATATGAAAAACCCATAGCTAACATCATACTCAATGGGGAAAAACTGAGAGCTTTTCCCCAAAGGTCAGGAACAAGACAAAGATGTCCATTCTCACCACTTTTATCCAATGTAGTATTAGAAGTCCCAGCCACAGCTTTCAGATAATGAAAGCCATCCAAATCAGTAAGGAAGAAGTGAAACTTTCACTATTTGCAGATGACATGATACTATATATAGGAAACCTGAAAGGCTCTACCAAAAAAAACTACTAGAACAGATAAATGAATTCATTAAGGTTGCAGGATACAAAATCAATATACAGCAATCCTTTGCATTTCTATACAGTAATAATGAAGTAGCAGAAAAAGAAATTAGAAACAATCTCATTTACAATTGCACCAAAAACAATAAAATATCTAGGAATATACTTAACCAAGGAAGTGAAAGACCAATACTCTGACAACTATAAAATATTGATGAAAGAAACTGAGGATGACACAAATGGAAAGATAGTCCATGCTTATGGACTGGAAGACTAAATATTGCTACAAGTTTGTAATATCTAAAGCAATCTACAGATTTAATGCAATACCTATCAAAATACCAACAGTCTTTTCCACAGAACTGGTAAAAATAATCCTAAAATTTGTATGGAACCACAAGAGACTTCAAGTAGCCAAAGAAATCTTGAAAACAAAGAACAAAACTGGAAGTATCACAATCCCAGATGTCAAGATATACTACAAAGATGTAGCAATCAGAACAGAATAGTACTGGAACAAAAGTAAATGCACAGATCAACAGAACAGAATAGAAAGCCCAGAAATAAACTACCATTATATGGTCAATGAATATTTGACAAAGGAGGCAAGAATATACAATGGGGGAAAAGACAGTCTCTTCAACAAATGATGTTGGGAAAACTGGACAGCAATATGCAAAAGAATGAAACTGGATTGCTTTCTCACACCACACTCAAAAATAAACTCAAAATGGATTATGGACTTAAATATGAGACCTGAAACCACAAAAATCCTAGAAAGGTTCATGGCAGTAATTTCTCTGACATAAGCCACAGCAACATAGATATGTCTCCTGAAGCAAAGGGAACAAAATCAAAATAAACTATTAGAACTACAAAAAAATTAAAGCTTTCACATAGCAAAGGAAATAATCAAGAAAACTAAAAGACAACCTACTGAATGGGAAAAGATACTTGCAAATGACATATCTGATAAATGGTTAGTATCCAAAATATATAAAGAACTTATACAATTTAACACCAACCCCCCACAAATAACCCAATTAAAAAATGATCAGTAGGCATGAACAGACATATCTCCAAGGAAGACATATAAATGGCCAACAGACACATGAAAAGATACTCAACATTACTAATCATCAGGGAAATGCAAATAAAAACCACAATGAGGTATCACCTCATACCTGTCAAAGAGGCTAAAATCAAAAACACAAGAAACAAGTGCTGGTGAGAACGTGGGCAAAAAAAAGGAACTCATGCACTGCAGGTGGGAATTCAAACTGGTGCAGCCACGTGGAAAACAATATGGAAGTTCCTCAAAAACTTAAAAATAGAATAACCATATAACCCAGTAATTAATCCACTACTGGGTACTTACTTAAAGCATACAAAAACACTAATTCAAACATATATACACATTCCTATGTTTACTGCAGCATTATTTACAAAAGCCAAATTGTGAAAGCAGCCCAAGGGTCCATCAATAGATGAATGGAAACAGATGCGGTATATATAGATGTGGAATATTACTCAGCCATAAAAATTAAATCCTGTCATTTGCAATAATATGGATGGATCTAGAGGGCATAATGCTAAGTGAAATAAGTCAGAGAAAGACAAACACCATATGATTTCACTCATATGTAGAATTTAAGAAATAAAACAAAGGAACAAAGAGGAACAAAGAGAGAGGGGGGCAAACCAAGAAACAGACTCTTAACTATAGAGAATAAACTGATGGTTACTAAAATGGAGGTGGGTGGGGGAATGGATTAAATAGGTGATGGGGATTAAGGAGTGCACTTGTGATGAGCACCAAGTGTTGTATGTAGGGGCTGAATCACTATATCATACATCTGAAACTAATGTTACACTGTATGTTAACAAACTAGAATTTAAATAAAAACTTAAAAAGAGTATACTTTTCATGATGAGCACTGAGTAATGTATAGAATTGTTAAATCACTATATTGTACACAGGAAACTCTTATTATAACACTATATGTTAACTATACTGGAATTAAAATTTAAAAAGAGAGAGAGAGAGAGAGAGAGAGAGAGAAGATAGAGATATAGATAGGTAAAATTGCCATGTAACCAAAAGCTTGAGGGCTTTCTCAAAAATGAGTGCTTCTTCTGTTAGACCCAATATCATCAAACCCAGTATAACTTCAGAAAGTATTAGCACAGTTGAAATTATAGATGATCTCTGGCTGAAAAATATTCACTTATAATTATGCAATTAAAACCTGATGATCAAGCCCATCTATGGAATTTTTTTCTTCATTACAATGTATTCAAAATATGTCTTCATTCAAATAATTAAAAAATAAAACTTTTTCAAGAACTTACCTAAAACCTTATTTATTTTGTCACAATAGATATTATTCAAGACTTGAAGATGGCAACTTCATAAATAAGAATCTAAATAAGTGTGCTCTAAATAAGAACCTTAAGATTTTGGGTGATTTTCTGGAAAGTTTTTGTGCTCTTTGTTCACCTATAATAACTTTATGCTAAATAGGTTATCAAAGTTAATTACCTTGACATGTCTTCTGTTGTGAGTTGGAAAGAGGATAAAATAGGTACGCTTTGGAGAACTTCAAATACTTGGAGGTACAATTTAAAAGAAATGGGGTCGATATGAATTAAGAAAGTAGATCTGTTTAGAAACTGAAAACACTCGGGTGTATTGACTTAACAGAAAAATCTAGGTATGAGATCTATTTAATCACACAAGTCCCAGACCATTAATTACTGTTATATGTAATTATTACAAAGAAGAGATTCTCACTTTTCCTAATACTTTGGAAATTTGCCAATAACTCTCTGTTTCTCCTGTAATGAGAAGCTTTAACATGTATTTATTATCAACTCTCAAAGGAAACTAACACTAAAAATGGTTCTAATCTAAAGAAAGATTACACGTGCTATTTCTTGATATAAGTATGGTTTTCTTAAGTTTAAAATCAGAGCCCATTGGAAGTCTTTCAGACACTGGTGAGAGATTTTCCGAGAAAACATGAGGAACAGGGGGCTCATTCTGTTATCTGAGCCTTCATCATCCACAGAAGGTTGTGAGTGGACAGATCAGATGCACCAGTTCATAAAGATATTACAGAAGAGATTTTCAACATGAGATTTTCAGATGGCTATGTGAACCCTGCTGTTCTGAGGTCTGAGAGATGGGTCATATGTTTTCGCTTAAGTTCACCAGCTCAGTGGTATTTGAGCAGAATAGACCACCTGTCAGGTGGGAGATACATCCCAGTGGGAGATCTGCACCGGCACCAAAATGTAATCATGAAATTCATCCTTCGTTTGTCCTCTTTCTATCTTTTATCAGCAGTGGGAACGTTGGAAGATGGTAGAAATAAAACATATAAGCATTTTTCTTCTTGAGCAGGCCTTTTAGAGTCTGGGAGCCCTAGTTTCTTCTCACAGTAGTGACTGTGAACTGTCAGGAACTAGCTTTCAAGCACAGCAGGAACTGTAATGAACAGTGGGAATAATATCTCCATACGCAACTATGAATACTGAAAATAAAAGAAAGATAATAGCAAGTGAAGAATATTACTGAAAACATGGTTTAAAGTGGAACCTTTGAGTGTCTTCCTCTTTGGGGAGGTGGTAACAAATTGTCACAGCACAGGCATAAGCAAGCATTGTTCTTATTGTGTTCTTATGAATTTGTGATAAGGTGCCAGGGTCTGAATGTATGAAAAAGCAAAGATGATAAATAGAAAGATTAATGTCCTGAGGAAAATGAAGTAGTAGGTGTTTAGATGCACATGAAAGCTTTTCAATAAATTTCTTGTATCTGAAGCTTGTGATCTTTTATTTGATAAACAAAAAGCAAGACACTGAATAATTTGATTAGACTTTGCAATATATTTACGTTATTAACAATAACCTATCAGAATGCAAAGGCTATTCCAGAAGTTGAGACAAGAACAAAGGTGTCAAGCTAGTATATATGAGATGGTAGGAGCTAAAATTTCGCCCCAAAAGCAGATGTCTGAAAGAACAGCATAGAGACTCTACAATGTTTTTGATTTAAAAATGCACTTCTTTGGCCTTCTCAAATGAAACTTCTTATGCTCTCTTATCCTTTCCTTCTCGAATTACTTCAAGAATCAAGGGTCTACTTAGTGACCTCTCTGCACCTCAATGGCTTTGTATTCTTCTTTGAAATGCCTATTTCTTGGAGGATAAAACATTTGACCCTACCACCTGTGTTACCTGTGATTTCAGGAAGCAAACCCTGAGAACTGGAGGCGTATATAAGTGATTGATTAAGGGTGGGTTCCCAGGAAAAATTGTAAAGGGTAAAGTGGGAGTAGAATGGTGAAGGAGAGGAAGCCAGGCTAGGGCAACATTTTAGAAAAAGGTCCATGTTCAGAATAGCCAGACTTCTCAACAGCAATACTTAGTGCTAAAAGACAATAGAATGATGATTTCTGAGAGAAAATGATTTTCAACCAAAAGTTCATTAATAAATCAATCATCGACTTTAGGGACCACTTCCATTTCTACCAATAGTAACATGAAAACAATTTAAAACAAACAAAAAATCCTGCGGTAAGCATATCGGCTAACATTGGAACTGCTTCAGTAGAGGTTTCTGGCTGTAATGGTCTCTGGTGTGGAAAAAATATATATATAACCACCAACTTAATTCATATATATGTGCATATACATATATACACATATATATGTGAAATGTATATATATGTGTGTGTGTGTATATACATATGTATATATATATATATACACACACACACACACACACATGCATTTTCTGAGAAGCAGCATGTTAAAGACTAAGATCAGAAATAGCCCCATATCTAGTTAGAAAGCATCCCTGCAGACAAAGAGGAAGAGGTACAGTCACAATAGCCACAACAGCTGCCTGAATCTAAAGTTGAAAGTGAATCGCCATGGAAGCCAATAAGCCTAAGAAGGCAATAGTATAAAACTGGAAGACACCATTGCTAAGGAGATATACCCTAGATGAAGAGGAGGGTATGTCTGATGCGGAGAGTGAGAAGGGCCAAGAACGGACTGGTAAAACAGTAGATATAAGTGATCTGGCCAAGTTCCTGGACAGTTGGAAGACCTAATGGAGGTATATTGAATTCCAAAGAAAAGTTAAACTGAAAAGGGGAACACAATAACTGTAAAAGGAAGGGATGTTGTTGATTTCAGAGATCAAACAGCCACCCCAAGACTTCTAACAAGTCAAGAGATATAGATCTAGACAAGGAAACTCAAAGAAGAGAAAAGGAGATGAAGGGGCTCCCTCTATCCACCTTCTTCTGCCTACAAGTGGGAACAAAAAGACCAGACGGCAGATATGAAATATCAACTTCTAAAAAGAAAGTACAAATTAAAGACTACAATGAACTTTCTACAGAGGAGCACTGGAAGTTGTTTGAGCAAGAGGTGGCTCAGTGGGAACTCAGAAACAGCAGCAGCAGGTGTAGAACCTGGGAATGACATCTCCACTGCCTTATGAATCTTTTGGCTACAAAGCTCCTCATCACCCCTTTGCTGGCTACCGATCAGGTTATCCATGCAGACCTATGTGGATCCCAGCAACCCTAATGCTGGAAGGGTCCTCCTCCCCACCCCTAGTATGGACCCTGTGTGTTCTCCTGCTCCTTACGATCATTCTCAGCCCTTGGTGGAACATTGTATAGAAGCCCTCACTGCCCCTCCACCTGTGCCAGTGTGCCACACGTGGCAGCCCATGGGAAGTTTCTGGTTCACAGTGTGTGATCCAAAGTAATGGTGGTTCCCCAAGATTCCGGCATCACCGTCTTGCCAGTGCCAGCCCCAGGCCCAGTGCAGGCACAGAATTATGGTGTTTGAGATTCAAACCAACAGTCTGTCAGTGTCCAGCAACAGTACTCTCCTACGGTCTCAAGCAACCATATATTACCAAGGACAGACTTGTCCAACTGTCTATGGCATGACATCACCTTATCCATAGATAAATCCACTGGTTTTACAGAGTTATGTCCAGCCAACTCTTCAGTGTATCCAGGGACAACAAATTTTCAGAGCTCACCCACAAAGGGTAGTGGGATAGCCACCCGCAGCAAGACTACAATAGTTTCAACAAGGCAGGCTCGGCCTTTACAGCCACCTAAAATGGTAATGACAAATTATCTCCTGGATCTGCCAACTCTCTCTCTTCCCAAACAAACTGTAAGGCCTCCCAACTGGAAGACATCCCAAGATCCAGAAGGGAAGATTTATACTACCATGTGATCACAAGGCAAACTCAGTGGGATCCTCCTACTTGGGAAAGCCCAAGAGATGATGCCAGGCTGGAGCATGAAGCTGAGATGGACCTAGGAACCTCAACATATGATGAAAACCCCATGAAGACCTCAGAAAAGCCTAAGACAGCAGAAGCAGACACCTCCAGTGAGCTGGCTAAGAAAAGCCAAGAAGTATTCAGAAAAGAGATGCCCCAGTTCATGGTCCAGTACTTGAACCCTTACTGGAAACCTGAATGCAAAGTGGGAAGAATTACACTTCAACACCTTACAACAACACTTCAAACACCTAGTTGAAGACTTCAAACACCTAGCTCACAAGCTGACCCACAGCATTATGAATAAAGTGCTAAGTACCATAAGAACCCTAGGGACCTGGAGTACAATGAGAACGTGAAACATAAAACCAAGGAGTACTTAAGAAGTATGTCATAAGACTGGGGGTGTTTACAAACCCAAAGAAGACACTGAATTAGTGACTTGTGGGACCAGGGTGGGAGGACAGGTGAGCAGGTAGGAGAGTCTCTGGAGAAGAAACCCTGCAGGCCCGCTGTCCCACCCCTCTGGTCAGGGCTGTGCTACTGTGACACATTGCCCTGGGAAACTGAGACCTGCAGATTTCAATTGAAAGCCACAAAAACGAGCCATCTCCAGTCATGAGCTGTTGGGGTGTTGGAGGCCATCGCAGGCAAGGCCTTAGGAAATGACCCTGCTAAGATCCTGGCCAGGCCCAGCCCCAGTCCCAAACCTGGGTCTCCTCCTTGGAGGTGCTGTCAGCACACAGACCATGTGCATCCCCACTTACAACTTCTCATCCAGATGATCTGTATTATATTTTAATGTACATATGAATATATTGAAAACAATTGGTTTATTTTTTCCTGGTTCTGTTTGTTTTTCATTTTGTTTTTAGCCTCTATGTGCTAGATCACAGGACGACTTTGTAATGAAGGTTTAAGTTCTCCTACTTTAATTTGTTATCATGTAAATATTCCAAAGCAGGCCGCCTTGTGGTTTCTGCCAGCCTTGTGCAATGTTGATAAGATTGATTTACTGCTTAAAATCATTTTACATTACCCAATTTTTACTGAACTTTTTATGTAGAAAATAAAATCAATTAAAGAAAAAAAGAAGAAAAAAAAAGAAATATCCCCATATACATGCCCCTGGAGTACCTCAAAGATACAAGTGCAAAATTTGGCACAAGGACACATCCTCTCCCTAGGTAAACTTCGCTAAATTTACAATGCACAAATACCAATCACAAATTAGTGGCTTAAAAAATCATTTTATTCTGATTCTGATTCTACGTGTCAAGAATTTCAGCATGGCGTAGCAGAAATGGCTCCTCTTGGGCACCTGGGTGGCTCAGTCAGTTAAGCGTCTGACTCTCATTTTAAGCTCAGCTCATGACCTCATGGTTGGTGAGTTTAAGCCCTGCATGGGACTCTGCGCTGACAATGCAGAGCCTGCTTGGGATTCTCTGTCTCCCTCTCTCTCTGCCCCTCCCCTGCTCGTTCTCTCTCTCAAAGTAAATAAACATTAAAAATTAAAAAAAAAAAGAAAGAAAGAAAGGAAAGAAATGGCTCCCCTTTAATATACAATGACTAGAGTCTCTGAGAGACTGAGCAGCTGGGGGTAACTCAACGGCCAAGAGTTGGAATCATGTAGCCGCATCTTCTCACACACGTCTAGTGATTGAGCCCAGATGTCAGCTAAGCCTTCACTTGGGGCAGTCAATGAAGAACCTTCACATTGTCTCTCCATGTTTTACATTTTCTGCTACCCAGCATAGCAGTGTAAGAATAGCCACACTTCACACATGGTGGATCAGAGCTCCCAAAGAGGGGCCCTGTACACAAGGAGAAAGCCACACTGCCTTTTCTGACCCAGTGGTTAATTTGCAGCTTTTAAGGAACAGACATCAAGATGAGGATTAGATGTGCAAGACACTTATTTATTGGATGATAATACCTGTGGTGGGGGTGGAACGTGGAGGAAGCCAATGACACAGTGAGTTTCAGATGGCAATGCAGGTCTGACTTCTATAAAGGAGGGAAAGAAGGAAGGCAGATAGGCAGAATCTCTGACTGCAGGACAATTTGAAGAAGCTTTAGAGCAAGCTGATGGGAAGTCTTTCAGCCAAAATTGCCTATCAAAGGAGCCCCACCTCTGACAGGAAGCAGCCGTCAATACTATCCCTACTGCCTTCAGTCACTGGCTGAGAGCAGCAAATGGGAAGCATCATCTCAGAGAGAACACTGAGGTGCATCCAGCAGAGGCTGAGCCCAGCTTTCAGTTCCGCTCCCCACAGCAAGAGATCTGAAACTCACCTTCATGTGGCCATACCTAGCCTCCGAAGTCATGCACCTTCTGTTACATGGCGTTCTTTACAAGCAAGCTGTAAGTTTACCCAGATTTCCTGAGGAAACATAGACCCCGATTTTCAATGGGAAGAATGTCAAAGATTTTTCAGCCATTTAAAAAACATAACTGCCACATCTATCTAAGTAAAAGTAATAATAATATTTAAAATGTATGAGTAAAGAAGGCATTACGAACAAACATTTAAGAAATATGGAGGATATATGATGTGATGTGCAAAATAAATCATTAAACTTCTTTGCCACTGGGAAATCGGACCTACATTCTGGAAAGGGTACCACTCTTTTTCATTATAAGGCTTTTAGTACTATTTAATTTTTTGAGTCACCTACCTTTGTACCTTCAATATAACTCAACAAAAATGAGCAAGTAAACTAAAGAAAAGTAAAATAAAACTCATACTTCCCTCTTTAAAATGTTTCTGTGATTTTTCTCTTGCCAGTCAAATCAAATCTAAATACTAGTTTGCAAGACCCTCCATGATCTGATCTAGCTGTCCAGACACTTCATAATACACAATATCAGTTATCTTTTGGTAAGCGAGGCTGTGGTAACAAAGTCCTAAGTCTCAGTGGCTTCCAGCACACGTCAGTAGCGATGGGTTAGTTTTGGTTCTTTTATATACAGCCTCTCACTTCAGGATCCAGTCTGAAAAACAACCCTACTCAGGACATAACATCCTCTTGTCATAGAGAAAGGAACAAGAAAACTGGAAAAACCAACAGTGGCTATTAAAGTTTCTGCGAAAACTGCACACTGTTACTTCTGCTCATGTTTCACTGATCAAACAAGTGAAGGACAAAGGTCAACATGGCCAGGGGACAGGGAGGTAGGAGATATACTTCCCGTAGCAAGTCCCAGAAACAGGTGGGGGTGGATAATGCAAAGCAGCACACACGATTTCTGTCACAGTATGGACTACACCCTTCTTAGATTTCTTGCAGTTTCTAGAACCCACCTGCATTCTATTTCTTTCCCAACACTGAAATCCTATGACCCAATACGCAGAAAAATGCTAAGTTTTTTGGGTCATATAAATTCGACCAAGAAGTAAACACTATGGTGAAAATTCTGTCTCTAAGAGTTCACATCTTGATTGGGATTTTTGCTTCTAATTATCAATTTTCCAGGATAATGCAATCTCTGATTTTGGAAATAGGCACAGTTGGGGTTGAGGATAAGGTGGAGAAGGAAAATGTGTGTGACACAAGTGTCCTAGTCTGCTCGAACCACCATAACAAAACACCACAGACTGTGGCTTCCACAACAGACATTTACTTTTTCATAATTCTGGAGGATGGAAAGTCCAAGATCGATATTCTGGCAAGGGATCACCTTCTGGTAAGAGCTCTCTTCCTGGCTTGCAGATGGCCTCTTTATCTCCAAATGATTTTTCCTCTGAGTACTCTACTGTCCTATGGAATTAGGACCCCACCTTATGATTTTATTTAACCTTATTTACTTCCTAAACACCTTATCTCAGAATAAAGTCAAAATGCGGGTTAGGGCTGCAACCCAAATGCGGGTTAGGGCTGCAACCCAATTTCTTGCTTATGCAATAAGGCATAAGCAAGAAATAAGAAGAGTATTCATGAAGGACTCCAATCAGTGCTCTAGCATAAAGATAAAAAGTTGGGAGATGAGAAGCTGTGTCTTGAAGGTACACCTGAGATGTAAAGAATTCTGAAAGGAGAAAGCAGCTCTCAATACAACAACATTTGAAAAGGAATGTGCAGGAAAAAAGGTACCCTAGTCCGACCCTAGGGTTCTCATCCAAGCCTAAGGTTCTCGACATAGCACTGCCACTGGCCAGTCAGTTCATTTCTTGCTTCCATTGCTTCTTTATGATTGGAATGGAAATAAAATATAAAACTATATCAGTGCCATCATTTTCAGCAGTACATGTACACTCATGTCAAGCTGCCATATCAAAGAGCTGAGAAAGGAAACATTAGTATGTAAAAATAAATGTTAAAATAGAAATGCTATGAAAATATTAACAGTAAAGCTGCCTTTGGGATCATGGTCTACATGAAGTATTTCTTTATAGCCGTACCCTTTTCCTTTACTCTTTCATATGTATTTTCTTCAGCTCCAAAATATAAAGTGAACTTATCTGTCCTGTCCCCTGAGTAATTCGCCTCCAAAATATATGCAGCTAGTTGGAAATATGTATAGTTCATTGGAAGTGGTTAGTACTCCAGAATTCTCTCCTTAATCCTACATTATATTATTTTTATTTGGGCAATACTTCAGTTTGTAAACTTTAAGCCAAATTTCATAGTCAGTTCTGAGATTTCGAATGAAAGAATAAAATGGAAAGAGTGCTCACACAGGGATCTTTTCTCTAGGTCACTTCACCCTATGATTGTATTGTCATCTAGATGAAGGGCCATCTCACTGTAAGAAATAAAATCCCCACTCTCGCTTTATAACTGTCCCCTGTGACTAGTTGCTCCCGTGGTGTCCTTCACATGTAAGCCTCAGCACTGACAATCTGGCCACTTCTCGGGAGTCCATAATGCCCCCAGGACAGAAAAAGAGGCCTGGCACTATTCCAATTCACATAATTGCACTCTTCTTACTTAACATTCTCTTATATTTTCAATTAAATGTAACACTTCAGTCTAACAAATCCCTATGTGCCAGCATATGGTTGTTATGTTTCAGGTCTGTTCTTCACCTTCATGACAGGCAAAGTTTGCAAACTCTGTGCATTTACAGCCTTGAAGATCCTATGCAAATGCAAACTATTAATCAATTCCATCACAGATCTGACTTTGACCATTTATGAAGGATCTGCAGACCCTCAGTGCCTTGCCCATAATGTTGGTAATTTGCCTGGAATTATATTTGGGCATTGTCCAAAATTTTGTTGTCAAATGACCTTTGCTGTTTAATGGAAAAGATAAAAAATTTTATACCAAAGAAACTAAATCTGAATGGATTTGTGGCAATAGACAGTGAATGATGAAAGCACATCACATAACACTGGAAGAAACCATAAAGCCCCATAAAGGCCACCTGCTTTCTAGGTGATTATTTCAGGGAACAAAAGGCAGACTGACTCATTGGTGAATTTACTCTTATATGTTTTCAATTCAAAGGAAATAACTGTGGCTCTAACATAAAAATCTCAGCAATAGATTTCTGGTTTCATAGAAAAACAGCATTTAATCATATAACTATGTTTACAAAGATATCTTACACTTCATTTTGAACATCTACACTTTAAAATCTGTAGCAACCCTTTGTTCAACTTAATTCTCCCAACAATCTTTTGTAGTGGTATGTGGGTCGTCACTGACGACAGCTGCTAGCAACGATGT
This sequence comes from Neofelis nebulosa, assembly GCF_028018385.1. NCBI lineage: Eukaryota > Metazoa > Chordata > Mammalia > Carnivora > Felidae > Neofelis > Neofelis nebulosa. Next base: position 24,729,161 of record NC_080782.1, read on the forward strand.
TGCTCTCTTTGTGCTTTTTCAATAATACTTAGTTTATAAGCAAATAAGTAGAATGAAAGTATACCATTTTATTTTGTCCTTTGTCATGCCTGAAGGCCTCCCTCCAGTTAAATCATAAACTCCTTAAACTTTATAGCTATACTTTCTAGTGTTTAATGGAATTTAGGGCACAAGGCACACATTACATGAATGCTTACAGATGAGAACTGTCTGGCCTTCAGAGTTAACAAACAGATTTGAGTCATCATAGCCAGGTAATGGACATACCAGACCTAATTGTAAGGTTTCCGACTCAGGGTACAGTCAGCTTTTCTCTTCATTGCATAATTACTTCCTAGAGAGATTCGCCCTAGGCACCCTCAGCTGTCCTTTGGCCCACCTTTCTGCACGGGATATACCATGAAGTAGAACATGCTATCTCAACCCGTAACAGCTTTAATGATCTGAGAATGAATCAGTGTTTTGTTTTGTTTTGTTTTGTTTTGTTTTTAATTTGGGGGAAGTGGTAAATCCTATTAGTACATAAATCCACAGCATCAGTAAGGGTCTTTCTGGCTGGTTAGGAAATCCACTTAAATCTAGGCATGGACAAAAGCACATTTAGGTTTTAGGCAGAATATAATCAGTAACACTGCAACCACCAGCTGTATCTGAGTGCTGACTATTTACAGTGCTTTAGTCCTTGGGCCAACTTCTAGATTGCAAGCATCACCTCTGGGCACAGAACAAGTGCCTAGAAAAAGAGTTAGTGATCCAAATACGTTTAGTAATTTCAATTGCATTGTTTTGAAGTATCATAAATTTTCTAATATGCTTACATATTTATTCAAGGAGATGTAATATGAAAATAATAGAGGGGATATGGGAACTTGAGCATCACCACTTAGGAAGACCACAGGGATACTGCGATTTTAGAGAAGAATCTGATTTTAGTGGCAGCCAGGATTATGAAGAGTCTATGGTGGGGGTTGGGGGGTGGAGACAAAAAAGGTTCAGGATGGGGAAGTCAGCTTACAAAAGGGCCTATATTCTTGGGGATGCATGAGTGTGCAGCAGGTTAGAAAGGATAGTCATTTTTATGTATCAAACTCTATACCAGGCATCTCACATGCATGGCTTTGTGTTGTCCTTGAAGCGATCCCAGGAAAAGGTACTGCTACCTCTTCTACAAAGCTAGAAAGCACATTTCAGGGGGAAAAAAAGAAATCACAACAGGTCTTTCTTTCCTCAAAACTCTTGCCCTTATAGTTTATCCTGCTGATAATGAAAGACAAGTCAATATAAGATAAGACTAGAGGAGATTGTTGTTGAACAGAGGAGCCTGAAGTATAATATATAAGAGAGATAATTGAGGTGGAATGCTACCCAGGATTAAATTCCTTCCAAGATTCAAATCATTCAGCTCAAAGCTCCAGATGTGCTAAGACTAAAACTTTGGAACATTCATCCAGCGATCCCTTTGAATGTTGGTGAATTTATTTGGTTTGCCTTAACACACTCCTCCCCAGCTAGAAGAAAATGGGGAAAAACTAACGAGGAAATCCAAGCTGGAAGCTAGGAAGCTTTGGGTTTCACAACTTGTATTGTGAGAAGCTTGAAGTTTGAGAAGCCCCAAACTCTGTCACCTCATAGGTGACACACAAAGGGATGGTAAGCTTAGGCTGTAACATCACACAACCTCCCACTCAGTGGTTTTAACCCTCGCTGTGCTTTAACCCTTGAGTCACCTATAAACTTCAAAATAAATGCTGCTACCTGGACGTCAGTCTCAAAGATTACAATTTTCACTTGTCTGAAGTCTACTACTATTTATCTAGAGTTCAATTTTAGTTTGTTTTGCTGCTGATGTTGTTATTGCTGTTGTTTTAAATTCCCCTTGGTAAAAAATAAATAAATAAAAATTAAAAAATAAAAAAATAAATTCCCTTTGGTGATTAGCATCTGAACTTAAGTTTGAGAACAATTGATAATCCTTTCCCTCATCATAGAAGGAGGAAGTAAGTTCATATCTTACAAAGAAAAAACATGAAGATATTCATTGAAGTATAAAATCTGAAACTTTGATAATTTTAAATAGACTCAAACTACATTAAAAACCTAGAAACCCAGAACAAACAACTCCACATTGCAAAGAACCACATGAGAATAAGCATCACAATTTGGAAAAGGAAATAGATCTATATGGTGTGTCTGAGCTGAAAATTCTAGTTTGAGACAAAAAGATAAGACGTTTTCTTAACCTGTAAAGTCTAGAAGAAGTAGACAAAGTTAAAAGTGAAGGCACATAACCAAAGAAGGAAAATCTATTCTTCTAAAATAATGATATTTTCCTTTGTTTTCTTGTATTTTTTGATTAGGAAAATTTTAATCTTTTTCCTAAGTATTATGATAACAGAAATTGAAAAAAAAACTTAAAGGAGTACTTGTCACTAAAAAGACAGAGAGAGGAACGTAGAAACTAGTTTGGTATAAGCAAATTAATTTTCAAAGCATACACTTATTTTTACTGTATAATAGAACCATTAGAAGTCTAAAATGACTTACTGTTAATAAGACATAGAAGGCACATTCTAGTCATTCAACCTCAAAATGTTTGGGCAAGGATTGTCCATTTTTTGTTATTGTTAGTTGTTTGTTGCATTGCAATACGAAATAATTAGATTTTGCATTCTGCTAAGAGTATCATAGTTTATGTATTTGGTTTTTGGGAGTTCAGTTTTGGGAAATCACTCAGAGCAAAAGAAATATGGAGGCCTTAGTAATAAGTGCTTATATTTCCAACTATATTAAATTGAGTGCAGCCCTGGAAATTAATATGCTCTGCCTGATGAGAGAAAGCTCAACCAAGATATGTGCAGACACTTGGCTTTGTTCCCTGTGAGAAGCTCTACTAACCAAGCATTTGCCAGCTTTATTAATTCTCCCTGACTGTTGGGTCTTCCTGATTGTTTATTTGTTTGTTACCATTAGCAGAGTTATTTTATAAATTCTCTCAATGTCGCCATATGTTGCTGCCTACCATCAGTCAGGAGTGGACTAGAGCAGCCAGCAGAGGAAATTGAATTATGGCAGAATTGAGGAAGGGTGTAGCTATTTCTTTCTCACTGAAATACAATTTGTTCTTTTCAGCTGGTGATATGGAATTAGGAAGAACTGCTCAATGATATAATTGTGGTACCATCCAAATGAACAGAAATTCATTGCTAACTCTTTATAGAAGTTAAAGAATAAAACATCACCTTGCTTATGTGCCAAAATTATGCTAGTCATGTTGAATGTGTTTCTTTAGAATTTAATCCTATGTTGTAAATCATCTACATATACTTCCTTTTAGCGTATTTTTCTGAGTAAAACTTTAGATAGCCAGATTGTTTTATTGTTTCTTATTTTAATAAGAAACTAGCACAATTTAAATTTCTCCCTACAATCAAGAGGAATCTATGGAAAGATCTTTAGTAGCATCCATGATCACATAAGACATTTTTTCGAAAATACTAAAACTATACAGATAGGATTTGAGAATAAATAGGTTGTAAGGCAGAATTAATCAGAAAGTCAAAATATAAAACCCATGTCTGTCTGAATATATAACATGTTTCTACTGTGAAAATATATTCATTGTTTGAATTTTAAATTCGGGGTATCTAGAGAAAAATACTGTAGAAAGAGATTACTAGTCCTTATTCTGCCCTAAACTTGGGGTGCTTTATTAGCCAAGTTATATACTCCACCTACTTTAGTTCTTTCAATTAGTCAGTATTTACTGTGTGCCTAATAAGTCCAGCAGAGAGAATATCCGGTGCTGACAGGAGTGTATGTTTGGTAAACATCAAGGAGGTGAGCTTGTGGATAGAAAGGAACAATCAAAGGGAAGAGACAGGAGAAAAGAACAGGAGGTAACACGTACACTAAATTGGGTTTTTACTCTCAATACGGAGGAAAGATATCGGACCGATACAACAGAAAGATGGCCTCATTTACAAGGTGCATCTCTGGTTGTAATGTGGAAAGTAGCAGCAAAGGAGGAGTGAGACAAAGAGGCATGGAAACTGGCTAGGCTCTATTTCAGTGGAGTAGAAGAAATTGTGGTAGCCTTTCCAGAGAAGTGACAGCACAAGCAGCAGAAAAGAGATAGACTTGAGGTATATTCTGAAGGCAGAAGCATCAGAATTTGTAGATGAACTGGATACGTAGCGAGGAAAAGAGGAAAGTCAAGGCTGCTTCCAGGCTCTTGGTCTCAGGAGCTGGGAGTGTTGAATGTTGAGGTGATAAGAAGAGAGAAGGAGGTCTGGAAGCAACATCAGGACTTTGATTTCAAACATGTTAATTATGAGATATTTATTATACATCCAAATAAATCTTTTGGATAGTCAGCTTCATATAAGCCTGGAACTTAGTGAGTAGTCTGGCTTTGAGATATAAATTTGGGAACCATCAGCTCGTAAATAGAATACATAGCCATGAAATAGGATGATACAATTTAGAGAGTAAATATAGAGAAGAGCTTCAAGAAATAAGCCGTGGAGCATTCTAAGGGTGAAGAGTTGTAGGGGAGAGATCAGCAAAGGAGACCCAGTAGGAGCAGGTGGTGAGGTAGGGTAAAGGCCTATAGAAAACTGTCTTGGGGGCCAAGTGAAGGAAGTGTATCAAGAAAAAAGAGGCTGATCAATTACTGCAAATTCTGATAACTGATGAATACCGTGGGCTCAGGGTTTAGGCTACCTTCACCTGCATTAGATTCGTTGTGGCAATTTTGAGGTTACTGGTGACTTGACAAAAACAGTTTCAATGGAATGGTAAAGACAAAAGGTTGATTAGACTACATTCAAAGGAAAGTGAGACAGGAGGAAATAAAGAGGAGTACAGATTATCTTTTGAGGAATTTACTTATACAGAGAAGCAGGGAAATGGGAGCAATTGATGGAGATGGTCGTGGACTGATGGGAGGGGCATGGGTTGCTTTGTTTTTAAGTGTAGGATATTGTATGCTGGGAAAAAAGGCACTGCTGAATCAAGAGAAAGACGGAACAGTTACTGGAGCAATGTCCTTGAGTAAGTGAGAGTAGATGACTCCTACTGCACACGTGCAGCCATATATCATTGTGAATAGCATAGACCACTCATTCAAGGTAATAAGACAGAAGACAATGCACATGTGTTCAGATGCCTAAGTATAGGCAATTGTGGTCATAAAAGCTTACCAAAGTTACCTTCTTATTGTTCAAGTTTTCTCAATAATCTAGAAAACAAAGACAGCAGCTGGTAATGAAGAGAAGATAATTGACAAAAGGCATGGAGAAAAAGGAAAATGTTTAAATAGTCACTTAAGACAATAATATTCAATGTGCAGAATTTGTAGGACTGTAAGAGTGCAAAGGAGGAGTTTTCAGGGAGAGCCCTCTATAATATTCACAGGAGCCTCCTTGAATCTTTCGTTGAGTAACAAACTGTACATTCCAGTAAAATCCCATTATGCTGAATATTGAACAACTTTCAAGGAAAGAACAATTATAGGAGAGCTATAAGTTGAATAATTTACAGGACTACTCTAAAAGCCAATGAGTCTTTAAATTCTCACTAGCCAAGGCTTCAACTAGAAACCTTGTTGACTGCAAGATGACAGAAAGCCCAGGCCTTAGTTCTGGGGCTAAATGAACCTAGCGTAAAGGTTATAACAGACCATCTTTTAATGGCTTAAAAAAATGTTAAAAGGATCAGACTTGCTACAAATAACCTAACTAAACGCAAGAACAAAGTCTAAGACTCTTTAAAGGAAAACAAAACAAAACAACAACAACAAAACCGTGCACATTCAACAATATAAAGTACATAATGGCAATACGCCAATAAAAAAATACCAGATGAACAAAAACAAAAAAACAAACATGACCCATAATCATCAAGGGGGAAAATACCAGACAGATCCAGAAATGACAAAAAAATGAATGAAGGCAAAGAGGAAATAAGAATTAAATAATAAATGAGACAGATAGAAAACAAAGACTAAGAGGGTAGATTTCAACCTCCAAATTCCAATGATTACAATGAAAATAATTAAATAAATCCATTAAAAGGTAGCCCTTGTAAGATTGGATACAGGCAAGACAGAACTTTTTGTCATCTAAACAGAGATACATCTTAAGCAAAAAAGACAAGGCGTAGATAAAAGTAAAATAATAGAAAGAGACATATCATGCACATACTAATCAAAAGAAATATGAGTGGTAAGATTAATATCAGAAAGTAGACTCCAGGACAAGGAGTAATAACAGGGATAGACATTATAAACCTAAATGTTCAAAATGCATGAAGCAAAAACTGAAAGAACTGACAGAAGAAATAAATCTACAGTTGTGGTTGGAGATATTAACACTTCTCTCACTAGCTAATACTGGTAAAATAAGTAGACACATAAATAAGGAGAGAGAAAACATGAACTATACCATCCACCAACTGAACCTAACTGGCCTTTATGAAGCACCCACTCACTATAGTCTGTGGTATAGTGTCCCCACCAAATTCACGTCCACCTAGAACCTCAAAATGTAAACTTATTTGGAATAAGAGCTTGTGCACATGTAATTAAGATAAGGATCTTAAGATGAGATCATCCTGGATCAGGACAGGGCCTTGGTCCAATGACATTGTCCTTATAAAGACTATAAGAGGAAGATAAAGAGAATAAGATGATGTAAAGATAGAGGCATAAGGTTAAAGCTACTTCTATAAACCAAAGAATACCAACAATTGTTGGCAACCACCCAAAACTAGAAGAGAGGCATGGAATGGCTTCTCCCACAGTGCCTTCAGAAGAAGCAAATCCTGTCACACTTGATTTAGAGTTCTGGTCTCCTGAATGGTGAGAAAATAAATTTCTGTTAAGTCACCCAGTTTGTGGTAATTTGTTACAACTGCCTGAAAAAACTAATATACCCGTCTAATGACAGGGTAATACACATTTTTTTCCAAGTAGCATACAGACTTTTTGACAAAATTGAAAAGTCTGGATAGTTCCAAAATTATTCAATTGTGTAGGAATGTGCTCAGACTATAATATTAAATCGGAAATCAGTTACAGAAAGATATCTTGAAAATTATAAATATTTTAAAATTTAAACAGAAAAGTAAATTAATCATAGATCAAGGAAGAAATCATATGGTTAATTAGAAAATATCTTAGGGGTGCGCGGGTGGCTCAGTTGGTTAAGCATCTGACTTTGGATCAGGTCATGATCTCATGTTTCATAGGTTCAAGTCCCACATCAGGTTCTGTACTGGCAGCTCAGAGCCTGGAACCTGCTTCAGATTCTGTCTCCCTCGCTCTCTGCCCCTCCCCCACTCATACTCTGTCTCTCTCTCTCTAAAAAATAAAATAAACATTAAAAACATTTTTTTAAAAATATGTTGAATTGAGTAAAAAATAAAAACACAACATATCAAAGTCTGTGGGAGACAGTTACAACAGTGATTAGAGTTATGTTTTGTTTTAAATACTCCTATCAGAAAATAAGAAAAAAATTAAAATCAGTGATTTAAGAATCCATTGTTTTTCTAGTTTTTTTAGAAGAATTTGAGCAAATTAAATCCAAATAAGTAGAAAAAAGAAAATAAATAAATAAGAGAAGCTAATGAAAGAGAAAACAGAAAATACAAAGAAAAATAGGGGGAAAACAATAAAACCAAAATGTAGTTCTCTGAAAAGATTAAAAACATTTATACGTCTGTAGTTAAAAATCATCAAAAAAAAAAAAAAGACACAACTTACTAATATCAGGAATAGGAGAGATTTACAGATCCAACAGACATTACCAGGATAATGAAAGAATATAATAAATAATGCCAATAAATCCAGCAATCTAAAGGAAACTGACAAACTACTTGCAAGACACAAATTACCAAAACTGACTCGAAAATAAAACAGGAAATCTAAATGGCTGTAGAATTTATCAACAAAAATGATTTTGTAATGAAAAACTGCATATAAAGAAAATCCCATACCTTTATGAATTCTGTAAAACACTGTTAAGAATAAATAATATAAATCCCATAGCTCAATAACAATCCAGAATACTACTCAGCAAGGAAAATGAACATACTACTGGGGCACCTGGGTGGCTCAGTGGGTTAAGTGTTCATCTCCAGATTTCGTTGGTTTTGGCTCAGGTCATGATCTCACCATTTGTGGGTTCAAGCCCTGTGTTTGGCTCTGTGCCGACAGCGTGGGGCTTGCTTGGGATTCTCTCCCTGTCTCTATCAAAAATAAATAAACATTAAAAAAAATGAACAACTATTAATCATGCAAAAAGATGGATGCATATACAAGTATTATAGAGTGAGGGGAGTCTGGGTGGCTAAGTCACTTAAGCATCAGACTCTTGATTTTGGCACAGGGCATGATCTCACAGTTTGTGAGTTCAAGCCCCGCATCAGGCTTCATGCTGACTGCACGAAGCCTGCTTAAGATTCTCTCTCTTCCTTTCTATCTCTGCCCCTCCCATGCTCATGCTCTCTTCCTCTTTCAAAATAAATAAATAAAACTTAAAAAAAAAAAAAAGTAAAAAAAAAAAAAAGTATTGTAGAGTGAAAGAAGTCAGACCCAAAGGAGAATATACTATGATTTTATATATGAAACCCTAGAAATAAGACAGAAAGAAAAATAGAACTTGATAATTAGCAATTCACTTAAAATTTTAAAAAAATCTGTGAATTGATGGAAATTGTATTAATTCTCCATCTATTTACATTTTTTATTTGTTAATAAGATCTACTTATTTACATTAAAATATCCCTGCTATCAGGAGCACCTGGGTGGCTCAGTTGGTTAAGCACCCAACTCTTGGTTTCAGCTCACAATTTTGTGAGTTTGAGCCCCATATCAGGCTCCAAACTACCTGTGCAGAGCCTGCTTGGTATTCTTTCTCCCTCTTTTTCTGCCCCTACCCCACTTCTGCTATCTGTCTCTCTCAAAATAAATAAACAAACTTAAAAAAATTTTAAAATATCCTTGCTATTCTTACTATGCCATTCCATTCCCAACTAGTGATTGTCTTTTTTTCTTTCTCTTTCTATAAAGTTCTAGCTACAGAAATTGACCTATTTTTAATAAGTTAAAGCATTATCACATACATGGAAACAAATACAGTAAAACCTTGGACTGTGAGTAACTTGTTCTGTAAGTATTCTGCAACAGGAGCAAACATTTCTTTTTTTTTTTTTTTAATTTTTTTTAAATCTTTATTTATTTTGAGAGAGAGACAGGGTGTGAGAGGGGAGGAGCTGAGGGGAGGGAGACACAGAATCAGAAGCAGGCTCCAGGCCCTGAGCTGTCCGCATAGAGGCTGACGCAGGGCTTGAACTCACAAACTGTGAGATCATGACCTGAGCCAAAGTCAGAGGCTTAACCGACTGAGCCACCCAGGTGCCCCTGTAGCAAACATTTCTAATAAATTCTAACCTGATAAACGAGTGATGTCTTGCAATACAAGTAGTACATGATGCCAAAGGTCACATGATCACAACTGAGCCAACGGTTCTTGAAATTCACCTTGATATACAAGTGCTTTGGATTACAAGCATGTTTCTGAACGATTTATGCTCCCAAACCAAGGTTTTACAGTATATTGAATGATAAGAAATAACTTGATTATTCATCTTTAATTAAGCAATGACTTAGATTTTAATCCCATATGTCTTTATACTGTGTATACATCTACCTACGTGTGTGATAAGGATAAAATTATTTTTAAAAATTTAAATAAAGCTTTTCCCATATATATTATTTTTCTTCCCATTTGCAATTATTGTCAGATGTCATATTTGCTTACATGATAACTGGATTTCGGAAAATGACATATGATTTCTTCTGTAAATATTTTTAATGTTTATTTTTGAGAGAGAGAGAGAGAGAGAGAGAGAGACAGAGCATGAGCGGAAGAGGGGCAGAGAGAGAGGGAGACAAGGAATTGGAAATAATAATAATAGGCCTGAGCCACTCAGGCACCCCTGGACATTTTTTTTTCTATTCGTAGCTTTTAATAAGAATAGATGTGAATACTTCAATTTAAGTTTGTTTAATAAATAGAAATTTAAAAGAATGTAACCACTTTGCACATATCCTCAAAGGATCTTGGGGTTGAAAGGAAAAGTTGGCATTGTGTTCTGAGTTATTTACCTCTCTTATTAAATATGGAACAAATCAGAAGAATATTATTTAATCCAAACAGGAGCTCAGACACTGTTCATGCATTCATTCTTACATCTAGAGAGATTAAAAATTTCTTCTAGAATCGTTTTCTGCTCATTTTTCACATTGATTGTCTCCAGACGCTGACAGAATTAAAAGTTATGGAGTTTCACCTATACACACACTTTTAAACAATGTATCCAAGTTTTGCTGAGCTTTGGAAAGTATGCGGAAGGTTTATTTTGTGTTCAGGGCAAAGGTTGAATTCTTTCTTATTACAAACTATTTTGCTACCTCAATCTTTCCATGAAACAAGAGGCAGAAATTCCCCTCAGAAAGTCACAGTCTTGTAGGGATACAGAATTAGAAGTCAAGCAAGCAGCCCTCAGGAAAAATAAAAGTTATGAGCAAGTGACCTTATTTGCATGCACATTCTATCAAACAATACTCTCCTAGGTTTGATGGCTTAGTGAGAAAATTATTTTTCCCTTAAATCTTGACAGTATGTTCTTGCTTCTTTCCTAATCTCACATGTTAAAACATGTTCTACTGGTGGGATCCTGGGCAAATACAGTATTTTCATTAAAAGACAGAAGTACCTATGATTCATTTCACATATGGAAATCTGCTTACCATCCTAATAAAGGATGGCTTAATATTTGGCAAGTCTGGACCTCTAATAATAGACGATACAAAGATAATAGTCCAGGAAGACTATGATCATTCCTCTTCAGGATTCACAAGGAAATAAACCAGTGATCCAGGTTAATTGTGACTAAGATAAGCATTCCCTGAAAAAGAGAAAAATAAAAGAATAAGCGTATGTTTACTCTTTTCAAAGCTGGAAAAAAATCTGATTAGTGTGCATTATTAAGCATGCAAAAAATAAAAATAACCAAATTTTCTGAGAAGACCCAGGCTATGTTTAAGACTTCTTGTTTGGAATCATTACTGATACATTCATTTGTCTCTACTTAAAGTAAGGTATCAATGCCAATAATTGATTTAGGTAAACTTCAGATAACAGTTTTAACTTGTATGATTGAGAGCTCATGAGATTCCACATATTTTCTATAGAAAGCTCAATTATCTTTTGAATTAAAAAAAATCAATGACTGATGTTAATACATAAAGAAAATATAAAAGATTTAAATCAATATCCACACATAATATATATTTCAGTGTGAATAAATATGTGTATGGTGCATATGCCTATTTGCACGGAGAGAACTTTACACAGAAGAACATAGTACACACTTCAGTCATCTTTCTCCAACTATCTTATTATTAATTTAGTAAATAGATTTTAATGAATATTAATGTGATCTCAATTAATCATGTCTTTCTGATGCATTACCAACATTTGAGTGCTTGTTTCTATGGGAAGTACCAACATTTGAGTACCTGTGCTATACAAAGTATGTACTAGAGGCTGAGGATACAAAAAAATAGTTAGGGAATATATCTGTACTCAAAATTCACAGTGTATGAACCTTCCTAAATTTGAAATTAGAAAGATGGAATTAAATAATTTCAACCTCTAAAAGGAAAATATATGAAGACTTCTTATATATCTTTCCAAAGTCTTTTGAGAGATGATCCATATTTTAATCTAAGTTTGATTTATCATTCTTATTAAAATAATACATTCTCATAATTTAAAATCCTATGGGCTCAAAAGACAATGGTCTCCCTCCTTCTCCACTGCTCACCCTCTGTTACTCTCACTTGAAGAATTACTATTAACTGTTTACATGTTTTCATTTTTCTGATAGCTATTTTTGAATATCTAAATAATATGCTGATATAGCCCTGTCTGGATGTTCCATTGTAATAGACCCTTGATAAAATTAAGGTGTTAGGAAATATATCTTTTCTGTTATCATTTTACATCAGCGGCAGAACTTATACTCTGCTGCATAATCATAATTAGAATGTCTCCTTGTTCTTTTGTTGGTTTTAAATGTTGAAAACTCAGTAAGCCAGAATATGCATTCTTGTGACGTTATAATTATTGTTTAATGTACTGTCAGGCAATGTGTTATGATTACATTTCCTTTCTTGAAAAATTTGTTTAGTATTTTGTATTTCTGGTATTATCATACATATAATGAGTTAATAACTTAGTTATACTACATTTTATATGGATTATTTTTAATATTTGTGTTTCTCCAAAAAAATAGCATCTCAAATTTCACTGAGATCATGAGATATTTTTTTTTAAGTTTATTTCTGTTCTCTTAATTATCTCTGTCTGCACTAGGGCTGGTTTTCAGATTATGCTGATCTTTTATTTTTTCTTCAAATATTTTTTAGATTTTTAAAATTCATTCAAATTTAAGAATGAGGCAACAGAAAGGCTCCTGGTATATTTCAGTGTCTGAGTGGGCGTTGTTGACTGGCAGGAAGTGCATCGGGACAGGTGTTAGGCAGCTGATCCCAAATGGAATACAGAGGTTTTAATTTATAGCACAAATACCCACACGGGCAAAGTGTCATGTCATAATTGCTTGTTTTTTTTTAATTTAAATTCCAGTTAATTAACATACAGTGTAATATTAGTTTCAGTTCAATGCTTATATTTTTTGTCAGAAATATCTTTTTAATATATGCACATTTGAATTTTTATTATTATTTGCCTGTAAATATCTAGCTTCTATTCTTTTCACATGTAGTGCTTGGAGAGTCAACAATTTTGTGTTGGTATCCTCCCTTAGTCTCCTATTTCTCGCCTATCTTCTCACTGCTACCTTCCATTACCCATTGAATCAGGAGCCCATGTGGATTTTGCTAAGCAGACTCCATATTCCGGCTGCAATTCCTCTCCTCCATCATTCTTCTTCTATACGCCTTCCGCTGTGCTACTGCTACACTTTAAAACCTCCTTCATTTTTGGGGTACCTGGGTGGCACAGTCGGTTGAGCGTCTGCCTTCAGCTCAGGTCATGATCTCACGGTCTGTGAGTTCGAGTTTTATTTATTAAAAATAATAAATAAATAAATAAATAAATAAATAAATAAATAAATAAAATCTTTAAAAAAAAAGACCTGCAAAAAGAATCACTTGACAGAAGTATTTTGATAAAAAGGAAAGCCATCATGAATGAAGTTAATTTTTGGTTAACATTAGTAAAACAGAGGGGACTGCTAAAGATGGTGTCGTAGGAGGAAAATGGGCTCACCTCGTCCTGCTGATCGCTTAGATTACACCCACATCTGCCTAAATAACCAAGAAAACCACCAGAAGACTAGCAGAATGGACTCTCTGGAGCCAAGCGTAGACAGGAGGCCCACGAAAGAGGGTAGGAAGGGCGGAGAGGTGGTGTATGCTACAGGGACTGGCGGGAGGGAGCCAGGGCGGTGGAAGGGTGGCCTGCCCAGCAAGGCAGAGCCCCTGAGTCTGGCTTGCAGAAGTGGAGGGGCCAGACTGTGTGAGTTCTGACAGCTAGTGGGACTTAACATCTGGAATGTTAAGTCAACAGCTCTGCTCAGACAGGAGGAGGGCGAGAGGACACCGGGAGGGAGAGTTGCTGAGCCCTGGAAGACAGAGGTCAGTTCAGCAGGGAATAGAGGAACTAGCCAGTGCCATCTCCCTCTCCCATCCCCCAGCCAAAATTCCAAAGGGAACCAGTTACCGTCACTGAACTTGCTTGCCCCAATAAACACCCAACACTGTGCTTCTGTGGATCCATCCCTTCGATGGGCATGCCTCCCTCCTAGTGCTGCAGGGCCCCTCCCACAGGGAACCACACAGGGCAAAGCAGGCTAACCCTGCCCCTCCCGCCCCTGTGCACCTTGCGGATCCACCCCAGCTAATACACCAGATCCCATCAAAGCAGTACCACAGGCCTGGCAGTGTGCAAGAGCCCAGGCAGGGGCCTCACCACTGCACAGTGAGTCCTGCCCCTGGGAGAAGGGAAGATAAGGTACACACCAGTCTGACCCTGGCCCCAGCAGCGGGCTGGGGGCAGACATCTGGTCTGACTGCGGCCCCGCCCACCAACAGGAGTTACTCCAGAGGGCATAGGAGAAGTGCCCTGCAGTTGGGAGCCACCGCAGGGACTATCCAAAATGATGAGATGGAAAAATTCTCCTCACAAGAAACTCCAGGAAGTAGCAACAGCTAATGAATTGATCAAAAACGATTTAAGCAATATAACAGAACAAGAATTTAGAATAATATTAAAATTACTCTAATATTCTAATAGTCATAAAATTAAAATAAAAAAATAAAATAAAATGCAAAATAAAATGGAGGCGGCCATAGTACAGATTGAAGAGGCAGAGGAGAGAATAGGTGAATTAGAAGATAAAATTATGGAAAAAGAGGAAGCTGAGAAAAAGATTAAAAAAAAACAGGAGTATGAGGGGAGGATTAGAGCTAAGTGATGCAATCAAACGGAACAGTATCCATATCATAGGAATTCCAGAAAAAGAAGAGAGAGAGAAAGGGGCTGAAAGTATACTTGAACAAATCATAGCTGAGAACTTCCCTGATCTGGGGAAGGAAAAAGGCATTGAAATCCAAGAGGCACAGAGAACTCCCTTCAGACATAACTTGAATCAATCTTCTGCATGACATATCATAGTGAAACTGGCAAAATACAAGGATAAAGAGAAAATTCTGAAAGCAGCTAGGGATAAATAGGCTCTAACTTACAAAGAAAGACATATAAGAGTAGTGGCAGACCTATCTACTGAAACTTGGCAGGCCAGAAAGGAATGGCAGGAAATCTTCAATGTGATGAACAGAAAAAAAAATACGCAGCCGAGAATCCTTTATCCAACAAGTCTATCATTCAGAATAGGAGAGATAAAGGTTTTCCCAAACAAACAAAAACTGAAGGAATTCATCACCACTAAACCAGCCCTACAAGAGATCCTAAGTGGGATTCTGTGACTGAAATATTGCAAGGACCACAAAATACCAGAGACATCACTACAAGCATGAAACCTACAGACATCACAATGACTCTAAACCCATATCTTTCAATAATAACTCTGAATGTAAATGGACTAAATGCTCCAATCAAAAGACAGGGTATCAGAATGGATAAAAAAAAAACAAAAACAAAAAAAAACAAGACCCATCTATTTGCTGTCTACAAGAGACTTATTTTAGACATGAGGACGCCTTCATACTGAAAGTGAGGGGATGGAGAACTACCTATCATGCTACTGGAAGTCAAAAGAAAGCTGGAGCAGTCATACTTATACGAGACAAACTAGACTTTAAATTAAAGGCTGTAACAAAAGACGAAGAAGGGCATTATATAATAATTACAGGGTCTATCCATCAGGAAGAGCTAACAATTATAAATTGTGCACCGAATACGAGAACCCCCAAATGTATAAAATAATTAATCACAAACATAAGCAACCTTATTGATAAAAATGTGGTAATTGCAGGGGGCTTTAATACCCCACTTACAACAATGGATAGATCATCTAGACACAGGATAAATAAAGAAACAAGGGCCCTGAATGATACATTGGATCAGATGGACTTGACAGATATATTTAGAACTCTGCATCCGAAAGCAACAGAATATACTTTCTTCTCAAGTGCACATGGAACATTCTCCAAGATAGATCACATACTGGGTCACAAAACAGCCCTTCATAAGTATACAAGAATTGAGATCATACCATGCACACTTTCAGACCACAATGCTATGAAGCTTGAAATCAACCACAGGAAAAAAGTCTGGAAAACCTCCAAAAGCATGGAGGTTAAAGAACAATCTACTAAAGAATGAACGGGTCAACAAGGCAGTTAGAGAAGACATTAAAAAATATATGGAAACAAATGAAAATGAAAATACAACAATCCAAACGCTTTGGGATGCAGCAAAGGCAGTCCTGAGAGGAAAATAACATTGCAATCCAGGCCTATCTCAAGAAACAAGAAAAATCCCAAATATAAAATCTAACAGCACACCTAAAGGAAATAGAAGCAGAACAACAAAGACACCCCAAACCTGGCAGAAGAAGAGAAATAATAAAGATCAGAGCAGAAATAAACAATATAGAATCTAAAAAAACTGTAGAGTAGATCAATTAAACCAAGAGTGGTTTTTTTGAAAAAATAAACAAAATTGATCAACCTCTAGCCAGTCTTCTCAAAAAGAAAAGGGAGATGACCCAAATAGATAAAATCATGAATGAAAATGGAATTATACAACCAATCCCTCAGAAATACAAGCAATTATCAGAGAGTACTATGAAAAATTATATGCCAAAAAACTGGACAACCTGGAAGAAACAGACATATTCCTAAGCACCCACATACTTCCAAAACTCAAACAGGAAGAAATAGAAAACTTGAACAGACCCATAACCAGCGAAGAAATTGCATCAGTCATCAAAAATCTCCCAACAGGGGCGCCTGGGTGGCGCAGTCGGTTAAGCGTCCGACTTCAGCCAGGTCACGATCTCGCGGTCTGTGAGTTCGAGCCCCGCGTCAGGCTCTGGGCTGATGGCTCGGAGCCTGGAGCCTGTTTCCAATTCTGTGTGTCTCCCTCTCTCTCTGCCCCTTCCCCGTTCATGCTCTGTCTCTCTCTGTCCCAAAAATAAATAAAAAACATTGAAAAATCTCCCAAAAAATAAGAGTCCAGGACCAGATGGCTTCCCTGGGGAATTCTACCAGACATTTAAAGCAGAGATAATACCTATCCTTCTCAAGCTATTCCAAGAAATAGAAAGGGAAGGAAAACTTCCAGACTCATTCTATGAAGCCAGCATTACTTTGATTCCTAAACCAGACTGAGACCCAGCAAAAAAAGAGAACTACAGGCCAATATCCCTGATGAATATGGATGCAAAAATTCTCAATAAGATACTAGCAAATCGAATTCAACAGTATATAAAAAGAATTATTCACCTTGATCAAATGGGATTCATTCTTGGGCTGCAGGGCTGGTTCAGCATTCACAAATCAATGTGATACATCACATTAATAAAAGAAAAGATAAGAACCATATCCTGTCAATTGATGCAGAAAAGGCCTTTGACAAAATTCGGCATTCTTTCTTAATAAAAACCCTTGAGAAAGTCGGGCTAGAAGGAACATACTTAAACATCATAAAAGCCATTTATGAAAAGCCCACAGCTAATATCATCCTCAATGGGGAAAAACTGAGAGCTCTCCCCCTGAGATCAGGAACACGACAGGAATGTTCACTCTCACCGCTGTTGTTTAACATAGTGTTGGAAGTTCTAGCATCAGCAGACAATAAAAGGAAATCAAAGGCATCAAAATTGGCAAAGATGAAGTCAAGCTTTCGCTTTTTGCAGATGACATGATATTATACATGGAAAACCCAACAGACTCCACTAAAAGTCTGCTAGAACTGATACATGAATTCAGCAAAGTTGCAGGATACAAAATCAATGTACAGAAATCAGTTGCATTCTTATACATTCATAATGAAGCAGCAGAAAGACAAATAAAGAAACTGATCCCATTCACAATTGCACCAAGAAGCATAAAATACCTAGGGATAAACCTAACCACAGATGTAAAAGATCTGTATGCTGAAAACTATAGAAAACTTATGAAGGAAATTGAAGAAGATACAAAGAAATGGAAAAACATTCCGTGCTCATGGATTGGAAGAATAAATATTGTCAAAATGTCAATACTACCAAAAGCAATCTACAATCAAAATTGCACCAGCATTCTTCTTGAAGCTAGAACAAGCAATCCTAAAATTTGCATGGAACCACAAAAGACCCCGAATAGCCAAAGTAATATTAAAGAAGACCAAAGCGGGAGGCATCACAATCCCAGACTGTAACCTCTACTACAAAGCTGTAATCATCAAGACAGCATGGTATTGGCACAAAAACAGACACATAGACCAATGGAATAGAATAGAAACTCCAGAATTGGACCCACAAAAGTATGGTCACCTATCTTTGACAAAGAAGGAAAGAATACCCAATGGAAAAAAGACAGTCTCTTTAACAAATGGTGTTGGGAGAACTGGACAGCAACATGCAGAAGATTGAAACTAGACCACTTTCTTACACCATTCACAAAAATTAACTCAAAATGGATAAAGGACTTAAATGTGAAACAGGAAACCATCAAAACCCGAGAGGAGAAAGCAGGAAAAGACCTCTCTGACCTCAGCTGCAGCAATTTCTTACTTGACACATCCCAAAGGCAAGGGAATTCAAAGCAAAAATGAACTATTGGGACCTCATGAAGATAAAAAGGTTCTGCACAGCAAAGGAAACAATCAACAACACTAAAAGGCAACCAACGGAATGGGAAAAGATACTTGCAAATGACATATCAGACAAAGGGCTAGTATCCAAAATCTATAAAGAACTCACCAAACTCCACATCCGAAAAACAAATAATCCAGTGAAGAAATGGGCAGAAAACATGAATAGGCATTTCTCTAAAGAAGACATCCAGACGGCCAACAGGCACATGAAAAGGTGCTCAACGTCACTCCTCATCAGGGAAATACAAATCAAAACCACACTGAGATATCACCTCATGCCAGTCAGAGTGGCTAAAATAAACAAAACAGGAGACTATAGATGCTGTAGAGGATGTGGAGAAATGGGAATCCTCTTGCACTGTTGGTGAGAATGCAAACTGGTACAGCCTCTCTGGAAAACAGTGTGGAGATTCCTCAAAAAGTTAAAAATAGACCTACCCTATGACCCAGCAATAGCGCTGCTAGGAATTTACCCAAGGGATACAGGAGTGTTGATGCATAGGGGCACTTGTACCCCAATGTTTATAGCAGCACTTTCAACAATAGCCAAATTATGGAAGGAGCCTAAATGTCCATCAACTGATGAATGGATAAAGAAATTGTGTTTTATATACACAATGGAATACTACTTGGCAATGAGAAAGAATGAAATATGGCCTTTTTTAGCAACGTGGATGGGACTGGAGAGCGTTATGCTAAGAGAAATAAGTCATACAGAGAAAGACAGATACCATGTATTTTCACTCTTATGTGGATCCTGAGAAACTTAACAGAAGACCATGGGGGAGGGGAGGGGAAAAAAAAGTTAGGGAGTGAGCCATACCATAAGAGACTCTTAAAAACTAAGAATAAACTGAGGGTTGATGGTGGGTGGGAGGGAGGGGAAAGTGGGTGATGGGCATTGAGGAGGGTACCTGTTGGGATGAGCACTGAGTGTTGTATGGAAAGCAAATTGACAATAAATCTCATAAAAAAGAAAAAGAAAAACAATTAGTAAAACATTAAGACATCTTCTTACAAATGAAGTCAAAGGTTTAGGCCCTGATAAACATTCTTGGCCATTGTGCCAAACAGTACTTAATACGTTAACAGAGATGACCCAATTGTTCTGATGCTTATAGGAAAGCAAGGCAATAAAAGCCCTCCAAAAAACATTGTATAAACAGTCTAAATAATAATAGAATACTGATTTTCTTGGCATTTTCAACTCATAGTATATTGATTGAGATTCCTAAAAATATTGTATATTCCAATATGAAATTCAATGCTGGGCTTTAAAACCTGAAACGAAAATCTTTAAATAAAAGGTAGCTTTCCAAGGCTGGGAAACATAGAATTCATTCTAAGCTTCTCTCCTTATTTCAGTTTCCTTATTTTGAGAAACTGAAGCCCTTCTCAGCTTATGCACATTTATGGAGAAATCACTTTTCTGAACTCTTATAATATCTGTAACTTTTGCCACACAATTTAGCACTTGATTGTGGTGATTTTCTATTGTTTTATTATTTATTGGCTCAATGTTTATCTTCTTACCCTCCTTCTTTAAACTGTGATTTCTTAAAGCTTGGCACTACCTAGTGAACAACCCATTATAATCACCCAAGATGTTTGTTGATTAATATGAATGTAAAAGTCAGAATCAAGATGGTTGTTTTTAAGCCAAAATATTAATCACAGGATATATAAAACCTGAATTGTAATTATGGAGACTTTAGATGATACAGAAATTGACAATAATCTCGATCTAACTTTGTTAGTAATCAATGAACATATGATAAAAGCCCAGCTTTCTACGCAACTAACTGCACAGATACATTTACACCCTTAATGAGCATATACTTTGGCAGCATTCGCAGAACCTTTAACATAACCTTGCAATCCCCACTTAAGATTCATGGCTACACAAATGAATAAAAATATAAATGCTCTACAATTTTGCAGACATCAAATAAGACCAATAATTGCCTTAGGAAACAATATAAATAGATATATAGCACTGCTATACGTAGAACACATTTCCTGCTGGGAATTCTTTTATTACTTACTTGGCAAATAATCATACAACAACCTATTGATATTTTCAGCCATTTGGCACATATAACTGACATGATCCTCTATAGTATCTTTCAATGTAAATATGTTTTAGCCCACACTTTTTTCGTGTAACTGAAAAAATCTCTCTTGATTAAGTTTGAGGGAAAATCAAAAAAGACAATTCAAGTACAATGGTAATGATAAAAAGTTTTGCCAAATACATTAACTATTATTGACACACCTAAGTAAATACTGTGTAGGATTAAAATTTAATAATAATATCTTAACCTTACCTATATAACTTTACCTCAAAAATAACTAGAATAAAATAAAGTATAAATAAATGTTCTATATTGATTTTAATTTATAGCTAGCTTTAATATAATAGAAGAAAGCAAAGAAGAACGTTGATGAGCAATGCCTTATAAGTAGGCAACAATTAAACTGGATACACTAGGCTTTGAAAAGGCATAAAGGACGTGGAGTATATTCTTCGGGATAATTTTTTCACTTATTCACCAAGTACATTTATTCAACAAGTTCATGCCTACTATGAACAAGAGATGTTTTTAATAGTAACCAATTTTCAACTTTTAAGACTAGATATGGTTTGTTAAACTTTCCAAAATCACTAAATTCTACATAGTGATGAGTTTAGGTAATACTATGTTTGATCTAAAAGTACATGTAAATTTAAAGTAATACAACAGAGTTTTGATTGTAGCTTATAAAAGAAATCTAAAGAAATTTTTTAAGGTGCTACTTTGTCTTGCTTGGTTGCAGTAATTTTTAGAAGAAAAAGAGAATTGCTTTTTCTTTTTTCTTTCAATGTGTGCCTTCTAATGTTTCATTTATTTTTGAGAGAGAGAGACAGAGACAGAGACAGAGACAGAGACAGAGTGTGAGTGGGGGAGGGGCAGAGACAGGGAGAGAGGGAGACACAGAATCCCAAGCAGGCTCCAGGCTCTGAGCTGTCAGCACAGAGCCCCCGATGCAGGGCTTGAACCCACGAACCATAAGATCATGACCTGAGCCAAAGTCGGATGCTTAACTGACTGAGCCACCCAGGTGCCCCCAAAAATAATTGTTTTTAAAGGACAACTTAGATTGAAAAAATACATTCTTAAATGAAAAATAATTATTCTTCATAAATTATAGCCGCACCAAAGATCCACAGGCTGAAACAGTATGAACGAGGGCTAAGATAAGCCAAGGTCAAGACTGAAAATGTCACAGATCATTTAGACATGCCTTGTTTCTTTTTCCTCATTGATTAAGATAATTATCAATATTCCATACCTCATACATCTAGTATGATACTTAAGTAGATCAGACCTATTAAATAATTTGTGTTTTGAAGATAAATTTGTTCAACTCAGTAAGTATGAAATATATGTACTGCCAGGAATTAATTAACTTGATTACTGTTTTCTAAAGTATATTCCTAGGAATCTTAGTCCAAAAAAAAAAAAAAATGTTCCTACAGTGAAAATAAATTTCAAGCCACAGACTTAGATGTGCAAGGAATACAATTTTCTATACTTTTCTTTTACTAAGCATAATTTCTAATTTGAGTCTCCATTCCATCTGATTGTAAAAATACAATTTCAATTACTCAAGGCCCCTAGGGGACAGGAGGAATCCTGTCTAAGTTGTCACTGTCTACCAAAGGTGGCATCTTCTGAGGTGTTCTTTTTTGTTTCTGATGTTCAATGATGAGGCCATGCAGGACCCCCCCATCACTGGTTCATTATGTCCTGTTAATGGCTCTCACTGCTGGGTCTGTGCTGGCTGTAGTCATGTGAGAAGCATTTTTCTGCTGAACTTTCAAGGAGCTAGGACACAGATTCTCTTTGCTTTTACTTCTCACCTCACTCTGTTTCCCCTACAACACTCTCTCCTCTCTATCTAGTTCAAAAAAAACAAAAAAAAAAAAAAACCCAAAAAACTATTAATGACTTTCTGAAGAGGATACATAATCACAATACTGGTACATTCTGAATCCAAACCCTTTTCCGTTTACATTCTTCAAACTTATTACAGGATACTTATTACAGGATACACGATACAAACAAACCAATAAACTAGCAGCATTCACCAGAACCAATGTTCCCTGGAATACCAACTGAGAAACACCTGCATTCATCCTTGAAATAATTTGGTAGCAATAAAAGTGCTATTCAAACTTTTGGCCGTTGTTTGGAAATAAGGGGAAAACTTATTCTGGTTTAAACAAAGTTACCAAATTGTTTTGACATGCAATCATATCTATTTTTAAATTCTCTTCAGTTATTTTATAAATGTTTTGTTTTTGAAAGAGATATTTAAAATAGGTACTCAGGGAACAGAATAGGACATTTTATTCTAAATCCAAATTATGTAATTTTGAAACAGTTTCCTTGTTTCAGGGAAATATCTACAGTCCTCACCATGAATCTGACACCATTAACAGATAATGAATGTCCTTTGTAACATTCCCTAGAGAAAGGCAGTTTGCCTGCTATGTATTGCCATGTGCAGGAGTTTCATTAGGCTTATGTAAGGCCTCACTAGTTAGAGCTCCAAAGTCTAAAACCTTTTCAAGATTTCTCCTATTCAGGTCTAGTCCACAGTTAGACAATTATTTTAACATATACATTTGAGTTATTAATAATGCATTTATATATTTTCTAACAAAAGTTTAAAAATAGATAAGTATCATTAAAAAGTATTCCTACATGTTATGAAATGAGCATCTTGTTTAATTTTAGGCCATAAATGGTCCTTGGGAAACAGTATATATACTTATGACTGATGATATCATAATTACCTTTTGGATTTTATACTCTGCACTTATGAGCAAAATAAGTTATGTATATAAAGAGTTCAGTGTCGCCTATAAATTTGGAATTTTCCAGATTTACTAAAGGCTTTTTTTTTAAGTGGTCCATATTTCTAAGTGCGGTAAAGGTGAGTCACAAAAATGAGGTGAGTGAGGATGCCTTTGTCTTCAGACAATCAATGATCTTTGAATATGCAAACGTTTGATTCTTTAGGACTCAGAATCTTTGCAACAAAAGTAAAGATTAGGGCAAGTAATGTGAGAAACATAAGTACTGGGATTATGTAGATCAAGACAAATTATTGCACAATTAGCAGAATAAGTATTTTTCAAGTCATGAAAATTATGGAAACTCAAAAATTTACTTTTACCCAACTGATACAAACTGAAATCTTTTGATTCTTACTAATGAACACTATGTTTTTAAAGATAGGATTTCAACATGCAAACATCATTATCTTTTTTTAATTAAATAAATTGGGTTTAAAATACAGGAAAACTGTAACTGGAATCTATAATCTCTGTGATTTAGTTGTTCCCAGACATAGTGCTAATAAAATAGGAAATTGTGAGACTCATAACCAGTTGGAAAGTCAAAGACAAAGGAGAAAAGAAGGTCAGAAATGCTCTACCTGTGATTGGCTAATTGCCATTTGGAAAGGAACTTAATTATGTGCCTCAAATTAATCCATTTATAATAAATGCCTGTCTTCTAAGGAAATTTTATGACTCTATTAATATAAGACTGTTGCAACATGTTGCATTCAAGGTCCCCTTTTGCTCACCATATACTCATCTAAAGTTTTGCTTTATCATTAAACTATCTGCCTACCATGTTCTCAAGTCTGTTGGAGGCGTGAAAAATTGAGGTTATGTCTATGTTTGACCAACTTCAACCCTATAATAACAGAGTGTTTTTGGATAATGATCCCCAGGAGCATTTGGTTTGCCATTAGTGTAAGCCGTTGAATAGTTTTCAAAATAGCATAGGAAAGCAGAAACAAACACTCTATTATTCTAAAATGACAAAATCAATAATAATTTGAATGATCATGCAGAAATCTTCCTTGGGCAGCTGTCCATCTCTGCATTGATGATCAAGCAGTAACTTGGGAGTGATATAGAATATAATTCTCATACCATAAGAGCTCTCAGAATGCAAATAAGGGCCTTGAACTCAGTCAGTGCTGGAAACAAAACTGGGTATGCAGATGCAAAGAGAACAGAGTTCCAAGTATGCCAATGAATGTCAAGTCTCTAATGTCACCTAATCAATTTTATAAGATATCCCATTGGTGCACTGTAGATTTCCCTCCATGACATGTTAATTTTGGTGGCCAAGTTCTATCAGCATGGTGACACTCTCTGCAAAAGTCAAAAGTAAAGTTGGGGCGCCTGGGTGGCTCAGTCAGCTGGGCGTCTGACTTTGACTCAGGTCATGATCTCCTAATTCACCAGTTCAAGTCCCACCTCCAGCTCTGTGCTGACAGCTCAGAGCTGGAGCCTGCTTCAGGTTCTGTGTCTCCCTCTCTCTCTGCCTCTCCCCCACTCACACTCTGTCTGTCTGTCTGTCTGTCTCTCTCTCTCTCTTAGAAATAAAGATTAAAAAAACATATTTTTTTAAAAAGTCAAAAGTAAAGTTAACGATAGTCTTTATCACTAACTGAAAAAAAGGGGAGCTTCTTTTTTTTCAATATATGAAGTTTATTGTCAAATTGGTTTCCATACAACACCCAGTGCTCATCCCAAAAGGTGCCCTCCTCAATACCCATCACCCACCCTCCCCTCCCTCCCACCCCCCATCAACCCTCAGTTTGTTCTCAGTTTTTAAGAATCTCTTATGCTTTGGCTCTCTTCCACTCTAACCTCTTTTTTTTTTCCTTCCCCTCCCCTCCCCTTCTGTTAAGTTTCTCAGGATCCACATAAGAGTGAAAACATATGGTATCTGTCTTTCTCTGTATGGCTTATTTCACTTAGCATCACACTCTCCAGTTCCATCCACATTGCTACAAAAGGCCATATTTCATTCTTTCTCATTGCCACGTAGTATTCCATTGTGTATATAAACCACAATTTCTTTATCCATTCATCAGTTGATGGACATTTAGGCTCTTTCCATAATTTGGCTATTGTGGAGAGTGCTGCTATAAACACTGGGGTACAAGTGCCCCTATGCATCAGTACTCCTGTATCCCTTGGATAAATTCCTAGCAGTGCTATTGCTGGGTCATAGGGTAGGTCTATTTTTAATTTTCTGAGGAACCTCCACACTGCTTTCCAGAGCGGCTGCACCAATTTGCATTCCCACCAACAGTGCAAGAGGGTTCCTGTTTCTCCACATCCTCTCCAGCATCTATAGTCTCCTGATTTGTTCAAAAAATGGGGGGCTTAAAAATGGGAAAATCTTACTACACATAAGATTTATCATTTACTCATTGTATTTATTCATAATTGTTATTATAATACAAATCTTATTAAAAACAACATTATTTTCAGATCCTTAGTTTTATTTTTGGAAATAGAGCCTAAATATTACTTACATAAAATTTGGACACTCTTAATTAGACTCACATCAACTGGGCTTTTTCATGGATCAATTTGTTTGGGATAATGAACATCCTCTTTGTAGCAAGACCAGAACTCAATATCATTATACTTTTAATACTTAATTCAATGATCATATTATACCAGAAATCTTTTAACTAGGGGCGCCTAGGTGGCTCAGTCAGTTGAGCGTTGACTTTGGCTCAGGTCACGATCTGGCGGTTGACAAGTTTGAGCCCCACGTCGGGCTCTGTGCTGACAGCTCAGAGCCTGGAGCCTGCTTCAGATTCTGTGTCTCCCTCTCTGTCTGCCCCTCCCTCACTCATGCTTTGTCTCTCTCTATCTCAAAAATAAATAAACATTATTAAAAAAAAAGAAATAATTTAACTGGATTTCAACTATATTATACATTAAGTAGTTATACACGTAATCTTTACAATTTCACAAATGATATCCACAGTGAAATAAGAAAAGACTGGTAAAGCAAAATACTGTGTTCAGATTATTTTGAAGTACACATGTACCAATAGAATTTAAAAAACTGAAATAATAAATGCATAAAAGTACAAAACAAAATTTCTCCTTTTCACCAGAACATGATGTATTGCATTCTTGTTAATAAAATTTATTGTGCTATTTTTATCTATAAAGCAATCCATATTCTAACATAGTGCATTTGGAAAACATAACAAATTTTTTAAATAGCACAAAATTATTCACAATCATGTAGATGTCTACTTTGAACCCTTGAGATGGCTATTCTCCAGACCCATCAAAGCTCCAAGACTGACAAGATCAATCTAGCTATTTGGTCAGCCCCAGAAAAGTTGGGGTGTTGGGATGTGGATCAATTCTTTTATTCTCCAGAATAATCTGAGAGCTGAATTTTTCATCCACTCACTCTGCTGAGCAGGGGGAAGGACCTGTGGCATCTACCACCCAAAGGAACTGTCTCCTTTCTCCTCCAGGTAGCTAAAATATGCCAGTACCACTTAAGTTCCAAGACTGGAACAAGAGAAGCCAGTCCTCTGAGAAGCCCCCTCAGAAAAGCTGGAGTGTTATATGCAGAAACCAACCCCTTCCCATCCCTGGGAGAAGCTGAGAACTAGTGGGTCTCTTGACTGTAAGGTTCTGTATCAGGGATAGGGATTCTGGAGAATATCCTGAATCTCTCTACTGGCTTCAGTGAGTCTGGTTTCACATTTTTCCAGGGTGTAAGAGCCTTTCAGTTCATTACTAGGTTTCTCACAGAAAGAATTTTTCTGTGAATTACTGCTGAATATTTCTGTTTATGGAAAGAAAAAGAGTCCAGGACTTCCTACTCTGCCATCTTGCTAACGTCACTCCCCTAGTTTCTCTATTACTACATATTGAACTATAGGTAATATGGATGTTTTGATTAGAAAACAGTAATTTGAATTTAAAGTTTCCACCTTTTAAAATATATCCATTTAAAGAAATAAGATTCACAAGACTATAGCAAGGAAAGTGAATAAAGTCATAAGTAAGATTCTTCCATGTTGCAGAAAGATCTCTTCTTAATCATTTCCTTATATTTAAACATGTCCTTTTCCCTATCACTTGTTTCTGGATTTTGTGTGAACATAAAAATAACAAAAATAATATTGATAATGATTATGGTAGGTAGCTAGCATATATTGAAAGTTTGCTATGGACCATTATACTATTAATCAGCTTTCAGTTGTCTCTCCTACCTGTCTGAAAATACCTTTGGAATACATATGAATTGTAATAGAAGCAACCATTGAAGCAGAAGTTGAAAAAATGTTATTTAGAGCCCATGAAGTTGTCCTTTCTCCTAGTTTAAAATGATATGTGTAATCATATAAATTATATACACATATAATTATATATATAATTTTTCCTACATGTTCCTGACATTTTCTAGTGTTATAGTGATTAAATAATGATGAGTAGCTAGAGTAAAAAAAAAAATACTGTGTTGTTCATAAGATTGCACCCATTTGATTGCATATTGTTTATGGTTGTTTTCTTGCTCTAAGCAAAACTGAGTAGATATGACCAGACACTGACTTGCAAAGCCTACAGTATTTAATAATTGGCCCTTTATAGAAAAAAATTTGCTGATCTCTTTCTAGATGATCTAAACAATCTAGATCTAGATGAAAGAATGTGTACTAGTACTGTAAGATATATAAAAATATATATATTACTGATAGAAATTAGTGACTATTGGAAGAGGTGCAGTAAGGAAACAAATTCACTTTGTTTTGATTTCCTTTGTTTCGAGTTTTTACTTACATTCTAATTAGTTAACATACACTGTATTATTAGTAGAATATTAGGGTAGAATTTAGTGATTCATCACCTACATATCACTTGTGCTCATCACAAGTGTCCTCCTTAATACCCATCCCCCATTTAGCCCATCCCCCACACTCCTCCCCTCCAGCAACCCTCAGTTGGGTGAACAATATTCCATTGTATATGTATACCACTTCTTCTTTAGCCATTCATTGGTCGATGGACATTTGGGCTGTTTCCATAATTTGGCTATTGTTGATTACACTCTATAAAAATCTGGGTGCATGTGTCCCTTTGAATCAGTATTTTTGTATCCTTTCGGTAAATACCTAGTAGGGCAATTGGTGGATCATAGGGAAGTTCTACTTTTAACTTTTTGAGGAATATCCATACTGTTTTCCAGAGTGGCTATACCAGTTTGCATTTCCACCAACAGTGTAAGAGGGTTCCCCTTTGTCCACATCCTCGCCAACATCTATTGTGTCTTGTGTTGCTAATTTTAGCCATTCTGACAGGCGTGAGGTGCTATTTCTTTGTGGTTTTAATTTGTACTTCCTGATGATGAGTGATGTTGAGCATCTTTTCATGTATCTGTTAGCCATCTGGGTGTCTTCTTCGGAAAAATGTCTATTCGGGCCTTCTGCCCATTTTTTAATTGGATTATTTGTTTTTGGGTATTGAGTTTGGTAAGTTCTTTACAGATTTTGGACACTAACCCTTAACTGATATGTCATTTGTACATATAACCTCCCATTCCATCAGTTGCCTTTTAGTTTTGTTGGTTATTTCCTTCACTGTGCAGATGATTTTATCTTGGTGAAGTCCCAATGGTTCATTTTATTTCTAATTATTTTAAGCTGTATATTTCCATGTAATATACAAAGGTATTCCATGCATTTTTCCATTTGATCATCACAAAATTAAAACTAGCATTTATCATAAACTATGGAAATGGTTGGAATGGACAATTGTTTTCCTTTCTGATAAGAGACCACTTTTTTTATCAAAATGGTTTGAATCTGACTCTTCACTTTACTAACAACTTCTCTAATCATAACACCATGTTGTGATCTTCCATAATTCTGCTAATGATTCTTTAAGAATAGCAGATGCATGTTGGGATAGGACATATGGCTTTAAAGGGACCACATAGGAATAATGCCTTCAAACTTCTTTGCACAATTATGTATTAAAATTCATTTCCTTTGCTTTTTTGCACCATGCTCTGCCAGTGATAAAGACAGCCTGAGTTTTGGATTCTGATTCTCACTCAGAGTTAACAACTACTTCTTGGCACTTGATTCATTATCAGGCTTGCCTCTCAACTTTATTGTTTAAGATGATTGGACCCCTCCCTCTGTGTTCTGCATGTCTTATCAATGATTTGATGCTGGCTGTGTGCACATTTTAGAACTTGAGTCATGTGGTTTCAAAAGTACATGCCTTAATAAAAAAAAAAAAAGTACATGTCTTGTCAATGCCTGAAAATTAACATATCTAAATTTAAAATTTCAAAATGTGCCTTCCTTTACTCCATTTCTTTCAAGCTTTCAATTCTCCATAGTGACACAATCAAGCCAACAGAACTCAAAACTGCTTTAACTTCTCCCTCTCCTTCATTCCCGTGCTAGCAGTTTTCAGTTCCCCTCAATTTTGCTACAAAACCTCTGTGTGCCCATTCTCCCTGAACAAAGCACACACACTTCTGCCTCCACTCCTATGCCCATTGAGTAACACCCAGAAAACCTCTAGCAGACAGACCTTCTTCAAACGCTTCTATAATCTCTACCCAAAACACACAGAATCATAGGAAAATGCAGTTTTAAAGCTTCAAGGGGTCTAAGATATTGAATCCAGGGTTCTTATTGTATTTGCCTAAATCCAAGCTCAGATTGTATCTCACTTCACACCTGACTCAAAGTTCTCCCTTACTTTCCTTAACTTAAATGAAGTTCAAACATTTGATCTTATCATGGAAACTGGTAGCCCATCTGCAGTCCATTCACATTTCTAGCTTTCTCTCTCCCTATTCCCTTCCATGATTGTAAACTCCAGACCACCAGTCTCATCCCTTTCCAGTCATGAACTAATATATTATTCTTTTCCACAGCACATCTACTAAGATTCGATTTTTACTGATCTTCAGGTACCAGTCTATGCTTATCTCATTGCTGTAGCTAATGAGAAATTTGGACTTTGAGTTAACTATTTCTATGTACATAAAACATGGCCCATCAGCATCTTCTGCATCATTTACTCATATAGGTACCCCTTAGTCTTTCTTCCCTATCAAGATAGCAATCTCCTTGAGTAATTGGACTATCTATATGGGGCTCAGATTTGTTTGTTTGTTCATTTGTTTGTTTTACCTTTTTATAGGGCATCTCCCACTGAGCTCTGCACATAAGAAGTTTTCAGTAGGGATGCCTGGGTGACTCAGCTGGTTAAGACTCCAACTCTTGATTTTGGCTCAGGTCACGATCTCACCGTTCTTGGGTTCCAGCCCTGCATCAAGCCCCCTGGCAAGCCCCATGTAAAGCCCCGTGTACAGTGTGCAAAGCCTGCTTGGGATTCTCTCTCCCTCTCTCTGTACCCCTCCCCGGCCTGCACTCTCTCTCAAAATAAATAAACATAAAAAAAGAATCTTTCAATAAATCTCTAATGAGTGAGTGAATCAAATCAAGAGATAGCTTTTTATTCACCCCCCAACTGATCCTTTGGAATCTTTTGGGATATATAAGATAAGCTCACAAATTTTCCAGACTCAGAAAAAAATAATTAGATGACCATTTTTTTCATGGATCCCTATGTTTTAATAACCATGAACCAAAGATCTTTATTCTATTTGTCCTGTGCTATTCTATACAGTTCTAGCTCCGTTATTTTCCTTCTCTGATTAGAGAGTCATTGTTTACAAATCGTGAAATCTTTATGGGTTCGGTGACTTTCTATAGTAGATAAATAATGATTGTGGCCTCAGTTAATATGGTAATTACACTGTGGTAAAGGCATTTTACAGAATGCACTCTCAAAAACAAACAAAAAAGTCATGAAGTACTGCTTCTACCTTTTAATTTTCTCGTCTTTTTCACAGAAAACTCCCATCTCATGCTTTTTTTTCTTTAGCATAAAAATTATGAACTTTTGGGAAGAAAAAAATCTCCAGCTAATTTTTATCATTGTCTTAGTTGCCTCATGTTTCATATTTTTAAAGGAAAGAGCTCATTATTTACAACTTTGCTGAGTGAATTATTTTATGGGTGAGTATACAGCTTTATCAG
Source organism: Neofelis nebulosa (assembly GCF_028018385.1). Classification (NCBI taxonomy): domain Eukaryota; kingdom Metazoa; phylum Chordata; class Mammalia; order Carnivora; family Felidae; genus Neofelis; species Neofelis nebulosa. Next base: position 24,760,546 of record NC_080782.1, read on the forward strand.
TCATTCTAAAGATGTGTTTATTAGCTATTTAGTCTCATATTAAAGTAAGAGAAACCCATTTTACTAAAACTTCGTATTTTCTTTTCACCTTCTACTGCAATATGATATTCATATTTTACCCATATGACAATAAGTTTCAAACTCTGAGATGGCCAAGAGAAGCTTATTTCATCTTTTTTTGTACAAAGAATGAAAAATTGTATGAAAGAATTAAAAATTAAAAATTAAAAATCTGGAAAGTATGCAGTAAAAAGGCTTGCACAATATGATATGTATAACATATATAAGTTTAGATTCATTTCAGTGTCAATACCTACATTATTTCAAAACTTCCTTGAGTACATAAAACAAATCTATCAGTAAAGGCCAACTTTGTAGCTTAACTATTTAGCATATTCAGAGTTCTGAATTTGAGTCTTCTAACATGAAAAAATACATTATTTTTAAATATGTTTTTTACTGAATGCTGACCTTTTGCTTATGTAACATTGTCTAATTTGATAACTTAGGTTGTACTGGAAAACTATTTTTCCTCCCCTCATTCATACAATAAACATTTAAATTCCCATTTTATACCAGATTCTGTGCTTGGCACTGGAGATATAAAATTAAGTAAGGCACAATCCAGACATCAAAGCTCTTAAAGCTTAGCAGAGGGAGATATATGTAAATATATGAGGACAATCTTGGTGTGTTATCAATTTTTTAATTTTTTTTTTTTTTACTTTTGAATAAGAGAGAGAGAGAGAGACAGAGATAGAGCACAAAGAGGGGACAGACAGAGAGAGATGGAGACACAGAATCCGAAGCAGGCTCCAGGCTCTGAGCTGTCAGCACAGAGCCCCTGATGCAGGGCTCGAACCCGCGAACCATCAGATCATGACCTGAGCTGAGTCGGAGGCTTAACCAGCTGAGCCACCCAGGCACCCCGACAATCTTGTTTTATATCTTTTAAACCCTAAATGTTGTGAGTAGGTATTATTAGGGGAAGATGTCAAGCTGAATCATATGACACTGTGGTTTTGTAATTCAAGAGTAGTTGAAGATCAGCAATTTCACATGGGTTCTATTTATAGAAAGGAGAGGCAATTCTAAATGAAGAGGAGAATGATGATGAGAAATAAAACAGGTCTTGAATAATGAGTCTATGTTCTTTAGACCAGGTAAAATGCAGAGGCACCAGTCTTCAGCCTTCTTACCTTCAGGTCCACTTCATCTTTTCTCTGCTCTGTGTCACCGAGGGACTGACCCAGTTAAGTCACAATTTGGCCAGTTGAGTCTTTGGGATTGGAAGGTAGCACTTTTCTGTCCCTGGAAGTATCTGTGGCAATGTCTGTATTTCTAAATGGCTGCAACTTCCCCTGAGAAGGCTCACCAGTATTTCTGCTTCTTCTGAGTGACCCAAGCCCTTAGGCTCTGTTCATATCATCTCCCTCCTTTGTTCCTCTAGTTTAGGATTTCCAATGTCCCACTATTGTGAATTTTAGTTGTCTCATTGTCCTGCCCACCTTCTCAGTTTTTTTAAAAATCATTTGCTTAAATTACCTGAGATTTATATATGTGGAATATTTTCTATTTTATGAATAGAACTGACTGATACAAAATTAAAGGGCAAATGTGCTCCTATCTCTCTTATTTCTCTGCAGAGATATTTATTTCCTTCAGGAATAGCATGGGACCCATCTCCATCTGAGGGAAGATAAAGGCTGTCCTGAACAACCTCTTTACTTCTTTCAGAGACAAACATGATTACGCCAATTGATCAGCTAATGATTTTTACTGTCCCTAAATGAACTTCCTTTACCCCACCAACTCTTAAAATGTTTAACTCTTAAAATCTTTCTTATAACTGGGAATCCTTAACCTCAGCTGAAATACCCTATGCCAAGTAAACTCCTAACCTCTTTGTGGTTCTGTTCGCCTAGGATTAAGAGCTTAGCAAAATCTTTTATATCCACCAAATTATAAATCATCATGATTGCTTGCTAGAAAAATACAGATACTAATATCTCTACCCAGAGATTGTTAGAGGGTCTGAATGTGGCTAAGAAATCTACATTTCAGCAAAGTACCCAAGAATATTCAGATGGATATGTTCCCTGTGCCATGCTAAGACAAGTTGCACCAAGGAAAATAAATAACCAGATACACCTGGACATTTGGGTTGGAATACCTGGCCTTCTTATTCAATGTAAGTGTAACAATTTCCCCAAGCTATTCTTTCCCCTAAAAACAAGCAAACAAACAATAATAATAATAATAATAATAATAATAAACAATAACCCGTGGACCTAGAAACTTTGAAATTATTACATTTTCTAAAGAACTCTTTGCGGATTTTGTTTTTTAGGACCAGACTCCTACATTGCCTGTGTCCTTCTGACATAAGAGCACAAATATGGCTTCCAAATCAGGGTCAAGCATGATAGATAGATAGATACATAGATAGAGACTTATACATCACTGTATCTGTATATACTATATATCTGTATAATGTATGCAATATCTACCTATCTGCTGAAGTGAAGTGGTATGAATTCACAGATGGCTAATATAAGAGACAGAGTGGAAAACACAAGTACTTATATGTTTACTTTTATTTCTTTAAAGCAAATGGGTAAGTGCCCTGTATGCCCCTCTCCAGGAATTTGTGTGAAATATAAACCCAATATGGTTTCATTAAATCATGATGCTCAGCATCACTAAACATTAATATTCTTTATTTCTTAAGCTGTAATGAATCAGTCTGAATGAAGCAACATTCAATGACAAAACAAATCAAAATTTATATTTCTTAGAGATTGTCCTTTCTTTCAGTAATTACTCACTGATTAAGAATAAAGACTACATTAAGCATAACTTCTTTGTCATCACTGGATAGCAGAAATAAGTGTATATGGTCAGAGTTATGAATGGTATCTGAAAAAAGACTGGATACTGACTTGGCTGAAATCTCAGGTTTTCCATTGCAGAGGGAAAAAGCAATGATTCCTCAATTCCTAGGAAGAAGATGAAAGTATTTTCAATTATCAGCTTAGGGCTAAGATCTCATCCCCAAGTCACATGTTTGGGAAAAGTGTTCTTGCCGAGACTTCAGGGCATCATAAAAAAATGTGACCTGGGATCACATTATGTGATATCATAAAGATACTGAGAGCTGAAACTTTGGCATAAGTTGACGAAGGGGTCTTTAAAACATTGATGGAATTGGCATACCATGCTAAAAAAATGTTATTTACATGTAGGTTTACAGTGTTCTTTGTGTTCAAAGTATTTGTGTGCTATTGGAAAATGTGTGCACTTATTTAAGTTCTGGCACAAAGGAAATAAGGAGTTGAGCTAGAGAAGGCTGTCAAAATAATGGCCAAAGAGTGGTCGTTCCTTCATACTGCAGTACTATTATAAAAGAAACTCTCTTGCCCTGGCATGGAACAACCTGGTCTGTACCACTGCTGTTGTTACATTTGACAAATTCAGAGTAAATAACCCAGAGTCCAGTAAATTCTTATCAGTGAAGGAGCTGCTCTTTTATTACAAAATTTACAAGGAAGAAAGGTAAGAAAATAACCCTCTTCCGCCAATATATATCTCCTGTATGTAAACTGAACCACTGTAATCTGAAATGATTGCTTTGTTTGAATCAACAAACAGACCGCACCAATGTAGCTAGGATGTGGAGGAATCCTTTACAGGAAATGTACAGCCCTTTTGTCAATCACCTGGAAAAATTTGAGATACAGGCAGGAAAAGGGCAAGAAGTCTGAGTCACTGCAAAGTAGACTGAGACTGGGGAAAGAGAGAACCTCCTTACTACCTCTGGGTTTTGCTATCTTGGACTAGAACTCTGAGGATTCTAGTTATTATTAATGAGTGCTGTCAGCAGGTAGAGAGAAAGCAATCTCTGGAACTGGAAGATGGATTGAGACCTACACGGGGAGAAAGTCTCAAATCTGGTACATGGCAGCCATGCTGATATGATGGTAGATATCATATAGAAGACACCTTGAAGCTTGCTCAACAGGCTTGCTTAAGGACACCTGCACTTTAAAACAAGTCCTATACCAAATATTGCCTCACACTATTAGCAAGTCTAGTCATAGAGGCTTTTTTTTACTCTATTTCTTTTAAAGTCTTTTTTTTTAAGTTTTTATTTATTTTAAGAGAGAGAGAGAGAGAGCGAGCATGCAAGTGGGGGAAGGGCAGAGAGAAAGAAGAGAGAGAATCCCAAGCAGGCTCCACACTGCCAAGACATAGCCTGATGCAGGACTCTAACTCACCAACCCGTGACATCATAACTTAAGCCAAAATCAAGAGTTGGACACTTAACCAACTGAGCCACCCAGGACCCTTATTTTTTTTTAAATGATGAGTTAACTTAGTCTTTACTTCTGAGGCATAAATTGTTGTTTAGGTATAATTCTCTTATTTAATCCTCCAAGTTTTTAAAGGGTTCTAATCATGAATTCTTTACTGAAATGACAGAATAACCATACTCAAAAAAAAAAAAAAAAGGGAAAAAAAATGAATGTTGACCCACTTACCTCATACACAAAATTAACCTGAAATAGATCTTAGACCTAACTTTACAAATTAAAACCAAAAATTTAAGAACAGAATATTGGAGAAGATTTTTTGACTTTGAAATAGTCAGAAATTTCCTATATTGAACACAAAAAACATATATCACAAAAGAAAAAAAAATCATAAATTGGACTCCATCCAAAGTAAAATCTAGCCTGGAAGAGAAAAGAGGAAAAGAAAAACAAGCCACAAATTGAAAGAAAACATCTGACAAGGACTGCTAGGACTTCTTTTACAAAGAAGTAAAAATCGATAATAAAGACAACAACCAATTTTTTCAAATGGAAAACAAACTTCGAGCTGATATTTAAAAACAAAAAAAAAAAAAAAAAAAAAGATGCGCAGTTGTCCAGTAATCACATGGAAAAGTGCCCAGTGCCAGTGTGATCAGGGAAAAGTAAAATAAAATGACAGAGATTCCATTCCACATACCTCAGAATAACTACAAATAAAAAGGCTGACATCAAATGTTGGCAAGGATATGGAGCACCTGGAGATCTTCTACATTGTTGATTGAAGTGGAAAGTGGAACTGGAAAATTTTATGACAGTTTCTTATAAAGCTAAATGTAAACATACCCTATAACCAATAATCCCACTCTTAGAGATTTACTAAAGAAAAATGCCAACATATGTTCAAACAAATCGTTGTACAAGAATATTTACAGTAGTTTTATTCCTAAAAGGCTCAAATGGGAAAAAAATCCATCAGTGGGAGAATGGATTGATAAATATTCAGTGGAATGTTACTCAGTAATAGAAAAGGAATTAATATAACAACATGAATAAATCTCAAAAAAATTATGCTGAGTTAAAAATCTAAATATAAAATTGTGAGTATTCTAAAATTTATAAATCATATTCCAGAAAAGAAAAAAATGAGTCAATGGCAAAAAAAATAAATAAGAAAGGTGATTGCAGTTGGAAATGACTGGAAAATGGCATGAAGGAATATTCTAGGATGAAGGTAAAAATCTACGTATTTATATGGGTGTGTCATATAAGTATATGCATTTTTCTTGCAAAAGTCACATCAAAACTGTGAACATATTACAATACAGTTAATGAATTTCATATTCAGGTATTGGGGGAAACAACGTACTCTCAAATAAAAATAATAATAATATTCCTTGATGGATAGATAGAAGGATGATTAGATGAACATGATTTCTAAAACTTTCAGTGAAATGTAATGACTGGCTGTAGGTGGCATATATATACATATTAACTGTAAAGTTCTTTAAAACTTGCTGTATTTTTGGAGCTCTTATAATAAAGACTTTGAAAAAATGAATAAAGATCTGGAACAGACTTTGCAAAAGAAGATAAACAAAATAAGCATATGTAAAGATGTTCAGCATCATTAGTCGTCAGAAAAAGGTTAATTAAAACACAGTGAGGGGCGCCTGAGTGGCTCAGTCAGTTAAGTGTCCGACTACAGTTCAGGTCATGATCTCGTGGTTTATGAGTTCGAGCCCCACGTCGGGCTCTGTGCTGACAGCTCAGAGCCTGGAACCTGCTTCAGATTCTGTGTCTCCTCCTCTCTCTGCCCCTCCCCTGCTCATGCTCTGTGTCTCTCTGTCTCTCAATAATAAATAAACGTTAATTTTTTTTTTTAAAACAACACAGTGAGATACCACTACACAGCTACAAAAATGGCTAAAATTAAAGACTGATGATAGAAAGCGTTGATGAGGTTTTGGAATAACAGAAAATTTCATACTATGATAGAAAGAATATAAAATTGTCAACCACTTTGGATAGCAATTTGGCAGTTTCTTATACAATAAAACTCCAAAATCTCTTTTCAAAGTATTTAACCAAGAAAAATGAAAACATATATCCACATAAAGGCCTGTGCATGAATCTTAATAATAACTTTATTCACGATATCCAAAAACTAGAAACAAACCAAATGTCTAACCACCAGTGAATAAATATTGTGATATATCCATACAATTGAGTATTACTGAGCAAATAATATGGAGTGAATTACTGATATGATCAATATCATAGATGAATCCAAAATCATTTTGCTGAACAAAGAAGTCAAAAGTCAAAAGAGTACATTTATATTAAAGCATAGAATAGCAAACTAATGTAGAGTTAACCATTGAACAACATGGGGGTTACAAGCACCAAGGCCCCACATGCAGTTGAAAATCCACCCGTAACTTTGACTCCCCAAAAACTTTACTAAGACCTTGCTGCTGAAAGTCTCACCAATAACATAAACAGTAGATTAACAAATACTTTGTGTGTTATGTACATTACCTAGTGTATTCTTGTAATAGTATGTAAGCTAGAGAAAAGAAACTGTTAAGAAAATCATAAGGAAGATAAAATACATTTATAGTACTGTACTGTATTTATTAAAAAAGGGGGGGGAGCACCTGGGTGACTCAGTTGTTAAGCATCCAACTTCAGCTCAGGTCATGATCTCACAGTTCGTGACTTCGAGCCCCACAGTGGGCTCTGAGCTGACAGCTGGGAGCCTGGAGCCTGCTTTGGATTCTGTGTCTCCCCCTCTCTCTGCCCCTCCCCTGTTCACACTCTGTCTCTCTTTCTCTCTCGAAAATAAATAAACATTAAAAAATTTTTTTTTCAATATGTGTGTAAGTGGACCCATGCAGTTCAAAACCTGTGTTGTTTAAGGGTCAAATGTGTAATTTTAGAAAACAGGACAGGGCTGTAAAGATGAGTGAAGCTTTTGAGGTGTTGGAAATGTTCTGTATCTTCTGGTGTGTACATATGTTGGTGTGTGTGTTTCTCAAAACTCACAGAACCTTGAACTTAAAATCACAAGATTTAATTGTAAGCAAATTACAGCTCAATATAGTTAGTTAAATATAAAAACATGAATTGCTGTTATTAGGTCAACTGTGGAAAATGTAGAAGATCCCATGCTTGAGGACAAAGTGGAGAAGCACAGGGCAGTATCTCCTTAAGTGGAAAGGCAAAGACCAGCCAGCTGCTCAAGCCCTAGCTCATTGTTCTGTGCCTCCCCGGGGGGATCAGAGGTATACCTGATATAGAAATGGCCTCTATCATCACTGAGGGCAGGCAGAAAGGCGAGTAAAACAAGGCAGTGGAAAAGCCAATGTCAAACAGCTTGACATTGGGCCCTTGGTTTTGTCCCAATTTGCCCAGGGTCATTTCCTGTTTATTGCTACTCGTCTGGTACTAATAGCACACCCTTTTACTCCGGAAGGGTGTTCCAGTTCAGTATCTAAATACTACCATCACCCAAACTTTGCCACATTGAAAAGACTTTTATAGACCATTTCTAAAATTTTCCAACTTGTTTGTAACTTTGGGCAAACCTACCTGTCCAGTTTGAACCGCAGAACTATATATAAACTGAAAGCAGGTCAGAACTCATGTCCTTGGTCCTGATTCCTGACCTAGTCCTTGGGACTCACACTCCACATCATGCCTTCTTTTCATGTGCTCTGACTGACCACTACACTCCATAGCAGAGTAGAAACCTAGGTTTCCAAGCCGTCTAAAATTTACTGGACATACCTATTAATTTTTGGTGTTGTTTACCAAGGACTTTGATTACAATAATAGAGTTTAATTTGAAAACACTTGTTAAGATACTCACTTGAATTTATTCCAATCCCGTCCTTTCTGGGCCCCAATAGAACCATATATTCCTCAACTGTCAGGACCTCCCCTCCTCTGATTGTCTTGTGGCTGTTCACATGTTTGTTTCCCCATTGTTATCATCAGTTCTCCTCCGTATCCAATTCCATGCATGGCGGAGGTACAGTTGTATAATAATGACTTCCAGGCTGGAATGAATTTTATTTATGTGTGATTCCATAAAATGAAAGTGAGAAAGGCAAGGAGATATAAAGAGACTGCAAGAAATTTTACTGCCTGTGGAAGAAGTCCACAAAGCTAAGAATTTCATATATGGAATACTGAGCACGCTGAAGAAAAACTTCATCTAACCAACAATACCGACTAGGTCAGGGCAGCCCTGCTATTTGTGAATATGATCCTCATTTAGGATGGATCCCTACTGTGGAGTTTAGTGAAGTTCCACAGAATATAGGAAATGAAATTTATTAAGAGAAGTACTTTACCTTAAAAAGCCATGTGAACAAAATGGCGACACACACCAAGAGATAAATGAAGACATAAGGATAGGAAGATATACTTTCTGACCTTTCTTCATAAAGTTGCAGAGCACATTAACATTCTTTCACCCTTCCGCTCCAACTACCACTTTTCTTAGAATATCAAACATAACTGCATGTTTATCCACCTTTTGAAAGAAAAACATGTGTAATCATTGGAACAATCATACTATTTTGACATGGTATTATTATTACAACTAGTCACCAGCACTGGTTGCTAAGGGGTGTGGGTGCCTTGTTCGCAGTGCACTTTCATAAGTCACTTTTTAATTACAAGTGTGCAAGCCAACTACAATATTAAATTGCTGGAGGAAAAGAGAAAGCAAGGATGAAGCTTTATCTAATCTGCAAAATACAATGATTAAGTGTACTGTCTTCAGTAGGGTGCTATAGAAAGTCAAACAATGAAACTTCCCATCGTGATTCTGCATTTCGCAGGGGGGGAAACATTCAATAGCAACATTAACAGCCACACGAGTGTCAGGGAGGCAGAAGGAAATTGTAAAATGCTAGCTGCACTTTACAAGGGCTTCTTTCTTTCCCTGACATAAGGAAAACATTGATTGGGGTGATTTAAAAAAAAAAAAAACTTTATAGAATTCATGAACAGTTTAGAAGAAAAATCACACTAAATTATACTCTTTATTTATAACTTTGGGTAATGTGTCAGCTTTAGTCTTACTGTTTGAGTAGCTGATTCAGAAAATAAGAAACACACACATACACACACACACATGCACACACACGCACACACACAAAACCCTTAAATTAAAATTCTATTGACAATGAAAAATGATCCCATAACCCTGAAGATTTTTTTTCCTATAATGTATTATTGCTTTAATAAAAAATCTATGTTCTCTAACTGACCCATTTTTCCTTTGGTGGACATTTTAGCTACTACATAAGAAAAATAAAATTAAAATATGAAAGAGGATCTTTTATAGCCGGTCTTATTTTTCAAATTTTCGCTTTAAGACCATGGTTTGATTACATAAAGAACAACAAAAACAAAGTAGAGAGAAACCGTTATGTAGAGACAGCAACAAAAAATTGTTTTAATATTTTTTTTAATATTATAAAGTATTTTTTAAATAATCCCCAATTTACAAAGCACTTTCACAAATACTACCACACAATTCCATTCTCAGCACTGTCATTCCCATTTTACAGAAGAATCTATTGAGCAATGGAGAATTTAAGTGGGTGCCTGCAGTCACTAGCTACTAAAGAGCAAAGCCAGGTCAAGCCTCAGTCTTTCTCTAAAACCACATAGTTGCTACCATTGTTATAATCCTATCTGTTGTCTGGCTTCAAACTCTCCAAGATCAGTTTGCAAGACGAGGCAAGAGTATAACTGATTATACATCAGCCATAATTTCAACACAGCTCAGCTTTTGCTTAATACCATGGATATTTGGAATATCACTGAAACTTATGTATTTATTATAGTTTAAAAACTGTGTGTGTGCCTATCTGTTGTTACTGGTGCACACATTTCAAAACCGACCATTTTATAAATAAGTTTGCTGTGTACATTTTATAAATAAGCTTGCTATCTCTATTTGGATAAATTATTTAGAATCTTAGATTTCTTGCTGGAAAATAACAAAAACAACCTACTTAAATTGCAAAATGCTCATCGTTTATCTGCTTTTAAATGTAATCACCATCAAGATTTCAAGATCATATTATCCATATGTTTTGTAGTCTTTTTCTGTTTTTTTCTATGAGGAAATTTTAAAATTGGTATCTGTATTACCAAAAACCATCTTTGCCTTTTTTTTAATGTTTATTTATTTTGAAAGAAACAAAGAGAGAAAGCATGCGCATGAGAGCCTGTGAGTGGGGGAGGGACAGAGAGACAGGAAAATAGAATCCCAAGCAGGCTCCACACTGTCAGCATGGACTGTGACATCATGACCTAAGCTGAAATCAAGAGTTGGATGCTTAACAGATTGAGCCACCCAGGTGCCCCCCCGAAGAACTGTCTTTGAAAGTGACAATGCCTCAACAGGTTTCTAACGGCTCTATGAAAACATCTAAGGCCATTTAGGAACAACCGCTTTCGTGAATCATATTACTATATCTTCCCTCACTTCACCTATATCTCTTGACATTTCTATCTATATCTATTATTCACTTAACTCCATTCAAGCAGAGTGAAGCTTCTCTCCCTCCTTCCATGAAATAATGAAACAAAATGTGTGGGTTTTTTCTCATGTCTCCTACTAGGTTCTTAGCTTCAAGTTGCCTCCTCCCTATCCCATCTAAATTCCTGCATCCCACTTAATTATGAGAATCCCCATGTTTTTGTCTTTTTCCTTTATCTTGCTAAACTATTTGCTCTGAGAGAGAAGCACACAGCAGTAGCAAAAAGCATTCAAGTCTTGGGCTAGACAGACATGTATTCAATCTCCAGTCTACCACCTATGAACTGAATAAATTTTAATGAGTTATTTATGTTTTGTGAGCACCACTTCCACCTCTGTAAATGGGGTAGGGATGCAAATGTTAATACCTGTTTCCAGGGGTTGTGAGAATTAATAACATGTGAAGCACAAAGCAAAGTGGAACATAAATACAATTTAACAAATGACAGTTAATTTTATCATAAATGATGCTCTGATTACCTCCCATTGCTTCTGATGTTACTACTGTATACATGATTTCCAAATCCATATCTTCAATAATTCCCAAGATTTCTGTTAAAGATCTTTCTCTTTCCAACAAAGCTGGTCAAAAACTTAGGAGCACTATTTCACCTTCTCCTCTCTCATTCAACTCATATTAGGCATATTAATGTTTCTGGAGAACATCTCTGTACATGCCTTTTCCTCAGCACCCCATACCCATTCTTACTTTCTCCTTACTTAACCATGATCAATCGTGTTGAGTTTCTATAAATAAAGCTAAAATTCTCCATATATTCATTCATCCATTTTCCATTACGCCTTTATTTATATTATTCCTTTGCCTAGAATTCTTTAGCCAGTCACTGTATTTAACTAAATGTCGTTCACTGCTAAGTTTTGACTCAAAAACCTTTACTAACCCTACCTCCCTCAATTAATTATAAAGTTTCTTATGTTAGCTACATATTATAGTGTATCCTAGGTATTTGCATTTGTGCCAAATCTCCTCTTTCAGGTGTTAGATCTTATTACACTTACATTCTTATGTTTTCGTTATTCTTAAAAATGTAATACTTGTACTTAGAAAGCTTTAATATCATATGAGGTGACTGAATTTGTACATATATGTATATAGACTGCATATACAAATATAAATCTGTTCAATCTCTTCCTGATTCGTATTTATAAAGAAAATGGTTATTTGCATAGTTGTTAAATGATTAATGATGGAAGGGGGTTGGATCTTTCTCAGTGATTCTCAAAATTGCATTTGCAGCTGGTTTACATTGGAAGTTTCTTGCCTATGTGCCTCAGATTGTACATATTTTACTGGTTGCCAATGAGGAGGGCAGGGAGTATTATGACTTGAATGAAGAAAGTATTGTTATAATAGGACAGAAAAACCCTGCTTTCTTTTTTTATCTTCATGGATTTTATTTCTGTTTCCCATTCTATTCCATTGTCATTATTAATATATATTTCTTTATTGAAGCACACCTGTAAAATCAGGCCATTTTGTAAATAAGTTTCCCTGTGTGGAGTCAGCCATGTTCACGTAAGTTAGTTAAGGTCTTGGGTTGCTTTCACGAGAACAAAACAACCTATTTAAGTTGAAAAAATGGTGGTACAAATATTCACATGCTTTTATCATGATAGAAAGAAACATATGCCTAGATATTATTGGATATATTTAAAACCATTCTTAACTACTGTTGAGTTTAGTACATCCCCCAAACTTTAGGCATAATAGCCTTTCTAAAGCACATTGGAACTATTGCATAGAACATATCCCCATGGACAACTAACATGTCTAAGACCTCAGGGTAGATGACAGAGAAAGTTTATTCTCTGGACTCTCATCTCATAGCATTCTCTCTGATGATTGATTCTATTTCTTCAACCTGCTTAGTTACTAAGAGATAATTTAAGGGACAGCATATATGTCTGTACAGACTTTGGATCAATTAGAAGCTGTGTGTCCCCTTTCTCTCCAAATTACTTTTCACACATTCCCCCATATAGCTTCATCAACTTCAAGGAAATACTTTACTAAACAACATGAAGCTTCTGACAGTGCCTTGTGCCTTTTCTCAGAAATTCTACAAAGTTGTCCCTTCCTATCCCCTGTTCTTTGCATTTTTCTTTTTCTTTATAAAAAAAATTTTCATTTATCTCTTTTATCTCAAATATCTATAGCCACTGGTGCCACTAAAATTTAAATACCTTAAAAATCCCATCACTCACAGACAAAAGTTTTTAAGATAAACCTACTCAATTGGATAACTCATCAAAAACTGATAACCGATTTTTTTAAAAATCTACTTTTAACAATAACAGGAAAAATATTTCCAAAATTTTCTATAACAAGATTCAACTGAGTTTCCTCATACTATTTCAGGGGTGAGAATTTTACTCAAATATTTGGGTCTCTATTGCTATGGATTATGAAGGTCAACATTCTGTTGCCCATAGAAATGACTCAAAGTCATTTTGGTGCATTTCAAATATTTTGGAATGGTTCTTCAGAAAGCATCTGTCTATTTTATTAACAAAACAAGAGTGGAAGCATTGTTGGACAAAACAACATGGAGAAAGTATATTTAAGAGAATAGGTGACAATGGGGACATTTGAAAATAGCATCAATGTTAAAAGGGGCAGTAGAAGAATCCAAAAAAGAGAAATAAAAAATAACCAGCAACATAGACTTGTAAGGAGAAGAAGGAGTGACATCCCGGAGAGAAAGGAAAATTCACTAAGTCATATGCCTCCCCTTTTCAAAAATAGCTTTCTTGAAATATATTTTAGTGTCATATGGATTTGACTATATTTCCTGCCAAAGTGGGAAACCAGTCTCTAAAAGAAGTAACAGGACAAGCCACTCTGGGTGCTATGTGTTTTTGGATGGAAATTGGCAACATCCTGGCAAAATAATGACCAGTGTAGTAAATAGTGTCATTTAATGAAAGGTGTGTTATAAATCGGAAATTGAACAACCATGAAAATCTGTCTTATTAACCAATTTATAGCACGACACAATCTTTTCAGTCGTGATATAATCAAAATAGATGTAAGAAGTTTACAAAAAAAATACTTTAAAAAATTATGTAAGTTTCTACAGCTTTCTTATGCTATTTTAGTTTGTAGTTTCTAAAATAAACACTGCTGTTGATAATTTTCCTCATTCTATGTGATATTTAACTTTCATCTTAATGGCTGCAATGCATACATATATACTCTAATAATATCCAGCTTCACCTGGATTTTTTACTCTCTTGTCCCCAGAATGTCCAAGACCTGAAATGTCTCCCTGAGTCCTCTCTCTAATTCCTTTTTCTGAAGGAGAGTTAAATAGCACATATGCTTGCTTTCTGCCTTCACCTAGTTGCTAGAAGAACTCAGGCTAAGAACAGTTGGTGAGAGGAGTTGAAGATGGCCAATCTACAGGTGAGAATATTTTCATCACAACTAAGAATGGACATTAAAGCCAGAGC